>NW_011888946.1:2718154-2851599 GCF_000151845.1 Pteropus vampyrus | reverse complement strand
CTTTTCCTTTTCCTTTTCCTTTCCCTTTTCCTTTTTTTTTAAATTCTCATTCCCTCAGATATAGCCAGCACTCTGGTCATGGCTATGTCTGAAAAGTAGAGACAGCCTTATGCCAAACTTCTGTTACTCCTTTTGATATCCAATATGAGTTATTTTGATTGTATTCCTGATAATGGCAAAGGCTAACTATCATTCACAGTTAAGATGTTTTCCAAAAGTTTGAAATTTTCATCAATTTGGCTTTTTTGTCCCTTTTGGAATGATCATAATGGTTAAGAGATTTTATTTATTTTATTTTATTTAGTACCGTCTATATGAAAGATAATTTTGATAGAAAGATGCTGTCAGGAATACAAAGATGAGTAAGGCAAGGTCGTTACTCAGATAAGTACATTAATTACTGTAATTCAAGGTAGAGTAAGATTAGTGCCAAAAGAGTGTATCATTTCTGTCATCAGTATATATGAAAGACAGTGACTTTTCAGGAATATCTCCACTGTTCCTACTGAAACTATTCTGTTGTTATCAGAAAAATTGTAAGAAATTAGAATACTTTATAATACAATCAAACAATAAAGAGAATCTTGCTAATTTTTGGCTCAACTGCTTTTTAATAGTTTGTTATTAACCTTAGATGTTTGAAATGTCTTAAGTACTCACAAAAACAACATAACAGTACTGACCAATAACATAATATGAAGCAAATATTGAAACTCTAGTTAAGAATGTGATTTGGCATTGGGATTGATTAAAACTATGAACAAAATATAGTCAGAGAGTCTTTCATGGAAGAAAACTTAATTATACCTTGGTATAGGTAAGGAGTATGGGTTTTACTAAAAATTTTTTGGAGAGTGTATCTCAAGCTGTATAGAAAACCTAGTGTTCTAAATAAAGGTTTCTTGTTCAGTAAGTTAGTAGAATGCCTCTCTTCTCTGGATGAGTCACAGTAAATTCAGGTTAATAGATGAGGAATCTTAGGCCCAAAGATTTTAAAATCATTAGGTCAAGAGTCGGTCAGTCAGTGATTGAAGAAATTATATTAAAACATGCTTTATGAGTGTTACAATATAATTTCCCCTCCCTTTTGGCTTCCTTTGAGTTTTAATAAAGTTTTTATATATGTTTGTAAACTCTAGGCAAAAGATGGATCTTTACCACTCTTGGTTTCTAATGGGTAATTATTATTTGAATGTGACTTAACTCTATATTTTAAAAGGCCATAATTGTGTCAAATAAGACTGACCTGACAAATGGCCTTATTACTAAATCTCACTAGAGATTTTATTAACTTTTGTTTGGATCTAGGACTGATCATCACATTGCACAATCACAATTTGATAAACACTTAAGATAATGAATTAAAGTTTTGATTTTCATGTGTTATAAAGATTGCTTTTCACTTTTTCTCTAGTTTTGTGGTCTGTGAAGACAAACATGCATCTTGGGGGCTTTAAAGAGAAAACTATGATGGGAAACCATTTTTCAAAAACCAGGTTAACAAAGATCACAAGTTTTAACATCTTTTTGAAAAGAGTGTGGTGAAACTGACATTCATTACAAGTATATAAGATATAAACTTTATGGAGAATAGTTCTAATTATATACTCAGACAGTTTTCCTTCTAGAAATGTATCCTGCATTTTACATACATTCGTGAGAGATGAGTTAAGTATAGGGCTTCTTGTCAATGATAGCAGAAGACCCGAAATAGCCTAAATATCTATTAAATAAATTATAATATACCCATCCAATGAAATAGAATGCAGCCATCCATTAAAAAGAATGAAGTAGCTCTGTATATACTGATAGGGAATGGATTGGTTTTCAAAATATAGTAAATTTTTGTAAAAGTGCAGAACAAAGTATGTAGAATTTTTAAAATTTTTGTTTTGTACATGATATGTATATTGTGTGTACATATATGCTTGCTTGAATGTGTATACAGTATCTCAGGAAGAAAATATAAGAATTTGTTAAAATTATTGCCTCTGGGCCAAGGAAATTGGACACAGTTACCAGAGTAAAAGGGTAGCTGGTGTTTCCCTGCATATATTTTGATTTTGTACCTTGTGTTTCTGAGAGACAGTGATTTGCAAGCATTTTTCTTTATTGTTCTTCCTGTAGTATATGCTTTAGTAGTTATGGAGGAAATATGCTGAGTTCTTTAAATTGAATACACAATGTTTATTAGATGGTTCTTTCTTAATAATTTTTTTCGTGAGTCTCAACTTTCACACTGAAAGCAGTACACTGTTTAGATCTGCCTTTCAGATTCAGAAAAGAAAATAATGTAGTTAGCAAAAATTAAGTTTTCTGACCAGTCGGAATTACCATATTATCTGAGATATTCGGTTGGATGTTGTATTCGCTTAAGTTGGATGTTGTATTCGCTTATAACTGCCTAGTGGAGTAGGCATTTAAGTAATACATTTGTTTAAGGTGCCATACCTCTCTGTTCCTTTAGAAAATAGATTATTTGCAATTCTAATTATACCTACCCATTAACTCAAACATTATTTGTTTAAAATAACTTAAGTAAAAGGTTATCATCATTATAAGTAATATAATTCAAAGACTTATCATCCACAGAAAACTAAAAATTCTAGAGGACCATGTACCTTGAGAGGCCTTCTCTTTGTTTCTTGTACAAATGATTTGGCTGACCATCTTAAAATTTGAACACACAGATAAGGGCATTCATGTAGAGCTTCTTGGAATTCATTAGGAATTGACAATATTTGGTTATCTGCAGATCATTTTTTTATATTTTTCTGAAGTGAAGATTATAAATTAGTATTTTATACAAAAACTATGGGCAGCAGTAACAGCGTAGATATTTATTTATAGGGCATTTGAAATAGAGATGAGCTCTGTTTTGTTGTAATGTATCCATTTTAAAATGAACTTGCCAATATACTATAGGAAATTCATTTTCAGTGTTAAAGGATTTAGTAATTCAAATATCATCTTTATTTCTAAATATTTTCATATTGCATAGTTTCTAGATTGGTTCCTGATATTGTATAGACTGTATAATGTTTATTAAAATGTAAATTATTGATTAACGGTTTTTAAAGATTAGAATAAGTATGACATTTTGTCCTTAAATGATGTGGAGAGAACACTTCAGATATATATTTGAAAATATGTTTTGGGTTATAATGTGTTTCCCCCAAAAGATATTTTGAAGCCCTAACCCCTGGTACCTGTGATGTGACGTAGTTGGAAATAGGGTAATTGCAAATATAATCAAGTCAGGATGAGGTTATTAGGATGGTCCCTAATTCAAAATGACTAGTGTTCTTGTAAGGAGAGAGAAAATGGATACAGGTACAAAGAGATGACAGATGCGGAGATTGGAGTGATGTTGCTATAAGCCAAGGAATGCAAAGATTGCCTACAAACCACTAGAAGGACTCCCTTACAGGTGTTAGAGGCGGTATAACCTTGCAGATACCTTCATTTCAAGACTTCTTCGTTCCAAGACTATGAGACAGTAAATTTTTATTGTTTTAAGCCACTCATAGTACTTCATTACAGCAGCTCTAAGAAATGTATAAAACATAAGTTTTAAATACTTTGTTTTTATAATTTATATGTTCAAATCTAATGTCTCATTTTTAACTTTTTCTTGTCCCTTGTTTTCTCACCTTTTCTTATTTCCTTATGTCTTTTGCCTTTTTCTCCCTACAATTTCATTCTCTTCTCTACCTGAGGTTGCAGTTGAAGTCCTATCATCCAGACTTATCTATCAGGGCTTTAAACCGAACCCTTTATTCTTTAGACTATCAAGTCTGTAATACATGGGCATTATGAAACACTGAATTATTCCGCAAAGATACAGCAGAGCCTGCCTTTATGGCCCCTAATGGTCCTTGGGAGAAAGGAAGACTCCTGTAGTTTTATAGCAGTATAATGGACTTCAAAAGTCATCTTGTCCAACCTTTTCATTTTGTCAGTAAGAGTTAACTGTCTTATTTCTTCCTTTTAGGATGTTCTCATTGTCCAAAATGATCTGGCTGAGTTCTCTTGTTAATCTGATCTTTCCACTTGGCTTTTGAAAATCAAAATGTGAAGGAAGAAACAGGTGTCTTCAAAAATTATGAACCTTAAAGTTGACATTATTTATTATGGTATATGAAAGTGTATTTTATTCAACATAGTGTATACATTTTTTTTTTTTCAAAATTACTAATATGGCTTTAACTTTTTTGAGGGGATAACTTTGTGCCATATTCAGAGCTGAACTACTAGCTCTAACCAACCAAACTTTTTCCCCACTGAATTCAGCAATGACTTAAACTCAGTGATAGTTAAATTTTTATATCAGAGGCAGATTCATAGATGAGAAAGTTAGATAAGCTTCCTTTAGGCATGAATTATAATGCTTTTGGCCTTGGTTTCAGTGTTATTGAATCAACTATATATTACATAAGATGTCTTTAAGCAGAAACACACATAAAAGAAGGTTGTATGTTGATGGGTTTAAGAAAATGTGACCAAAGGCTTGCAGGAACCTACTCCTGTATTTCCACTAGGAGCAGTGGCTCAGTATTTAGTAAATCACTGTTTGTAGTGACTTTATAAAACATAGCTATTCCGAATAACAGCAATCAGCTCTACTTACTAATTGTACTTATTGACTATAACATTAAGAAATTTGTCCTCTTTCACTTTGGAACTAAATTTTAAGGGTTTTCTTGCATGTGAAAGAGCTTGCTCATGAAAATTAACTTTGAATTAAGTTCACATTTTATGAAGGCTACCTCTTTCTTGACAGACTAATTGGTAAGCCTATATAGAATCAAGGCAAGAAAGGAATCAATGAAGAGAGAACTCATGAACTTGAAGGACTTAATTTCTTATTCAAGTTTTCAGTTAATAATACAACTGCTCTCAGAATTCTTCTAAATAGTACACTAATTTTAGAAGATTTCTTACTATTTCAGGAAGAATCCCTAACTTCAAATTCCCCCTTTTAACTTGGTGACCTCAAGATGATTTTTGGTACTACCTTACCTCATTTAGTAGCCTCATTTAAAACTACATGCTGACTGTCACAATTTAGTTGTACATTTCAGTAGTGCCTTTTTAAAATTTTCTGTTATTTGTTTGTTTGGTTTTTGGTTTTTGGTTTGTTTTTTGTTTTTTGTTTTTTTTTTTAGACAAGGCAACCCTTGGTTGACCTCACGGATTGCAAGGACCTTGTCAGTTTACAATCCCTTATTTTTTTTATTTTTTACGCCTACAGCACCTGGTCTTCCTAGGGTAGTCTCCCATCCAAGTACTAACCAGGCTCGACCCTGCTTAGCTTCCGAGATCAGATGGGATCAGGCTTGTTCCGGGTAACATGGGTGTAGTAAATTAATTTTCTAAGAGCTTTTGGAAAATGGTTGTTTAAGAACCATCCATTTTAGAACTTCTTTACAAATATTTAATGATGGTCTTTGTTGTGCAAATCCTTTTTTAAATATTAAGAAAACAGAGATGAATATGAGAAAATTTTTGTCTTCCTATAGCTCAGAAGTTTTGTGGAGACAAATATATACATAAATAAATAATTAAAGCTATTTTATTGTGTTACAGTGAAAGTCCAAGCATCACTGGGCATATGAGGCAGGGAAAGATTAATTTTGACCGGTGATATTTGAAAAGTCATTGAAAAGCTACGTTTGAACTAGGCCTTAAAAGGATTGATTGAATTTTTACAGATGGATATGGAGAAATATCTTGAGTTAAATCAGAGGAGAATAAATGTGAATGAACAGAGGATGTTTAAGGATGTAAGATGTACATATTTAGGGAAATGAGATAGTAGAAAATGAGATAGAAAGCAGAGTTAATCTACAAGGTGAAGAAGATTTGGACACCTTTCTTTATATAATACCAAAGTGATTCGAGCAAGGGAATTATTTAGCAAATTTGTTTTATTATCAGTTTGGAAGAGTCACATTAAAATGCCAGAAGGCCAATTAATAAATAAAAACTGAATTAGCACAGTGTGTAAGTTCAGGAAAAAAAGGCATATAGATGTGGCAGTTTTCTACATGTACAGATATGTAAAGTCATGAGACTCTCGGACTTTAAAATGATAGACTTAATCTTGAGCCACGTTTAAGGGTTGAGAAGTGGAGCCAGCTGGAAGATTGAGATGATATCTGAGAGGTAAACACATCAAAATCTGATATTTTCAGAGTTAGTGGAGGAATAGATTTCTCAAAATATTAATGTGAAATGCTTCTATGTTTAAATAGGGTTGAGGACTTGAAAAGAGACTAAGTGGGCCATTACTTTGAGAGAGCAGTTTCAAGGTAATGCAGAAATAGAAGCATAGATTATATCAGATTGTAAAAACTAGGACGACTTGAAGAATATATCTTTAGGCCTTATCTTAATGACAAGGGGTACATTGATTTTGCAAAGTGTTTTACATTAAGGAAGAAAAACAAATGTTAAGTATTGTCATCTATGTTGTAGCACCTAAGAGAAGAGTGGTAGCAGTGACCATAATTGATAACTGGAAGAAACAGAAGAGATCTTCATGTCAGAATAGTGATTGTTGTTTATCCACCCCATCAGGGCAAAAATTCTATGAGAACAGGAGTTGTTTGTTTGATTGTACACAGTGCTTATTCCTAGATTTTTTTTTTGATTTATTTGACGGCTAGATGAATATAATGGGGTGTCCAGGTTTTATTTTATTAATGTTTGGTGGCAAGGAGAGTATTTCAATAAAAGGTCAAGGAAGTTATTTATTCTATGGGATTGGCTCTAAAATAACAGTAGTAGAAGTGATTATTCTTAGGTAGGGGCATTGGAGTATGTGATCATGATGAAGAAAATGCTTGGCTCGGACAGCGGTGGACTATGGCTCTGAGAAAGAGATTAAGAATGGTAGGTGGTCTTGTCATGATAATAACGAGAGACTGTGAAGTAGATCTAGCATTAGAATGTTTGTAGTATATTAGTATGATGTGATGACATTTGTCCTGTCTTAATTACTCCCACAGACTTAGAGCCTATGATAACTTAGTCTGTGAGAATGGCCACCAGGATGACTTTAAAACAAGCCTTTGGGGAACCTTCTGGTTAACTTAGCAGAGTAGGTAAACTCTATGCTCACCTTCTTCCATGACCACATCAGAATTACAGTTAAACTACAGAACAACCATCAATGAGAATTGCCTGAAATCTAGCTGAACATAAGACCTATAACTAAGGTTATAAAGAAGAAACCAAGTCAAGACAGGTAAGATGGGGCAGAGACTCAGAATGGGCTCGTCTCATAACCATGTGTAGTGGTTAAAATCAGGAGGGATATCTCAACTGTGGACAACCCTCCTGAGGAGTGAGGGGTCTTGGGCCCAGTGTTTCAGTGTTGGAAAGAGAAGTCTCCACAACTTCTGACTGTGAAAATCAGAGGATATTGAAGGCTGCTGGAGTCCCATTCCTGTTAGAAGGCCTGGGTGCAGACTTAACTCGCTGATGGACTCACTTGCTTTGAGCTCCGGTGCTGAGGCAGCAGTTTGAAAGGCGCCAGAGACATACTGGGAGGAACTAAATTGCCTGGCTTCAGAGTGAATTCTCCCAGACAGAAGTGCTGGCAGAATACATTGTTCCTTTGTTGAGCCCTCCCCTCACTCAGCCTGCACACTCAGGCGAGCATCTCTGTCAACCTAATATTGTTCACCCCACTTTGGTGATTCTCTGAGACCCTGAGCCTCCCAGTTTTTGGACCCATCAAAGCCAGTTCCATTGGCTTTCAAATACAAATGGTTCATGTTGCAGACTTGCCTAAAATCTCTGAACAGTTCACAAACCCCAAACAAGCAGCATCTGGCCTCAGTATGTTCTGTACCTCTTGCTATGCAGTCCCAAACCCAGCACTAGCGGCAGCTGGCTTCAGTTGGCAGTTTAGCCTCTCCTAGGCACCTCCAAGCCCAGTACAAGTGACAGCCATCTGCAGATCATTTTGTAGCTCATACTAAGTGGCTCCAGGCAGGACACAGGCAGTGGCTGACCTTGGCCTGCACCAGAGCCTCTCCCCAGAGACTCCAGAACCAACACACCTAGTGGCCAGCTTCAGACCACACCAGAGTACCACCCAACCTCCTCCACAAATGACATATTCAGAGGACAAACTCAGCAGGCACCAGAGCCCCGCTATAGTGAACCCTGCTCTGTAGAGTCAGCTCCTACACAACAGCTCTTCCACTATAGTTATAGCCAGATCTCAACAACCAATCAGCCTGATGGTTATTCCCGTCCATTGATGTGCCAACAGCAGTCAATGCTCAACTGCAGTAGGAGGGGGGTTACACACAACCCACACAAGGGACACACCTGGAGCATCTGATTCAGGTGACCAGGGAAATTATGCCACTGGACCTTACAGGACACAGACTACATAACACCACTCTACCAAGACTGGGAGATGGAGCTACTCTGTGTAATACATAGATACAAACACAGGGATGCAGCCAAAATGAGGAGACAAACATGTCTGAAATGAAAAAAGAAAACTCCAGAAAAACTGAACAAAATGAAGACAAACAATCTACCAGATGTGGAGTTGAAAACACTGGTTATAAGGATGCTCAATGATCTCAGTGAGAACTTCAGCGAAGAGACAGGAAACATTAAGATGGAGATAGAAAACATAAAAAGAACCAGTCAGAAATGAAGAATACAATAACCGAAATGAGACGACATTAGACTTCTCATCGAAAGCCGCCACCATGGTATTCAGGAGCTTCGTGGAGGTTGGCTGGGTGGCCTACATCTCCTTTGGGCCTCATGCTGATAAACTGGATGCAGTTGTAGATGTTATTGATCAGAACAGGACCTTGGTTGATGGACCTTGCATTCAAGTAAGGAGACAGGCTATACCTTTCAAATGCATGCAGCTCACTGACTTCATCCTCAAATTTCCACATAGTACCCATCAGAATTATGCTTGATAAGCCTGGCAGAAGGCAGATATCAGTACAAACAGGCAGCCACAAGATGGGCAAAGAAGATTGAACCCAGAGAAAAGAAAGCCAAGATGACAGATTTTGATCATTACAGAGTCATGAAGGCAAAAAAAAAAAAAATGAGGAATTGAATAATCAAGCTTGAAATTAGGAAGCTTCAAAAAGCAGTTCTCCTGAAAGCTTCTCCCCAAACACCTGCTGCTAAAGGTACAGCTGCAGTAGCTGCTGCAAAGTTCCAGCAAAAAAAGATAACTGCTGCAGGCAAGAAGGCTCCAGCCTAGAAGGTTCCTGCCCAGAAAGCTGCAGACCAGAAGACAGTAGCACCTCCAGAAGCTCAGAAGGGTCTGAAAGCTCCAGCCCAGAAAGCACCTGTTCCAAAGGCATCTGGCAAGAAATCATAAGAACATAAGAGGCTGTTATAAAAGTAATAAAGGTTCTTTTTGACATGTTGACAAATCTAAAAAATATACATTAGAAAGAATCAATAGATTAGATGAAGTAGAAGATCAAATCAACAATTTGGGTTATAAGGTAACGGGAAACACCCAATCAGAACAGCAACAAAAAAAAATTCAAAAAATTAGGATAATTTAAGCAGTTTGTGGGACAACATCAAGCATACCAACATTCACATCATAGGGATCCCAGAAAGAGAAGAGAGAGAGAGAGCAGCAAGGAATTGAAACCTATTTGAAGAAATAATGGTGGAAAACTTTCCTATCCTGGTGAAGAAAGTAGACATACAAGTCCAGGAAGCACAGAGAATCCCAAACGAGGTGAACCGAAAGAGGCCCACAGCAAGACACAGCATCATCAAAATTCAAAAAGTTAAAGACAGAGCGAATCTTAAAAGCAGCAAATGAGAAGCAGTTAGTTACCTACAAAAGAGCTCCCATAAGACTGTTAGTTGATTTCTCAGCAGAAACTTTGCAGACCAGAAGAGATTGGCATGAAATATTCAAAGTGGTAAAAATTAAGGACCTACAACCAAGATTACTCTACCCAGCAAAGCTATCATTTAGAATTGAAGAACAAATAAAGAGCTTCCCAGACAAAAACTAAAGGAGTTCATTACCCCCAAACTGCTATTACAAGAAATGTTAGAGGGACTGCTTTAAGAAGAAGAAGGAAAAAAAAAAAAGGATCAGAAATATGAATAATAAAATGCACACTATAAATAATTACTTTAAATGTAAATGAGTTAAATTCTCCAATTAAAAGACATAGTGTGGCTGAATGGATAAGAAAACAAGATCCTTATGTATACTGCCTATAAGAGACTTACTTCATATTGAAAGACACATCAGAGATGGAAATAGATATTTCATGAAAATGGAAACAAACAACCAAAAAGCTGGGGTAGCAACACTTTATGCCAGACAAAATAGACTTTAAAACAAATGCAATAACAAGAGACAAGGACCTAGGAATTCCACTTATGGGTATTTATCCAAGGGAAATCAAAACACTAACTTGAAAAGATATAAGGATTCCTTATTCATTACAGCATTATTTACAATAGTCAAGATACGGAAGTAACCTTAGCGTTCATCAATATAGACAATTGGATAAAGAAGATGTGATACCCATATACAATGGAATATTACTTGGCCATTAAAAGGAATGGAACTTTACCATTTGCTACAAGATGGATGGACCTAGACAGTATTATGCTAAGTGAAATACGTCAGACAAAGATAAATACCATATGATTTCACTAATATTTGGAATCTATAAAAACAAAATAAATGAACAAAATAGAAACAAACTCATAGAGTACATTTTGATTGTTGTCAGATATGAGGGATATTGAGGGGCTGGGTAAAAAGGGGGAAGGGATTAATATGTACAAATTGGTAGTTACAAAATTGTCTTGAGAATGTAAAGTAAAGCATAGGGAATATAGTCAATAATGTAACAATTGTATGTGGTGTTAGACTGGGTACTAGATTTATCGGGATGATCACTTCATAGGTAATATAGATATCTGATCACTACGTCGTACACCAAAAATTAATATAATGTATGTCAACTATAATTGAAAAATAAAAAATTATTTAAACAAGCCGATTGGAGTTAGTTTAAAATATAGAATTGAAATATAAATGTTTTATGTCTACGCATATTTCTTTTATTCCACTCTCCCCCCCACACACACAGGAAAAGAGAAAAGAAAAAGAGAAGTGTTAAATTAAAAGATTAGTCCTTAAAGTAGTGTTTATTATAGCAAAAGGTATCAAAATTTACTATAAAAGTTATAATTCTGATTAGATAATTTTATTAAACAATTACTAGTATTTGGAAATAACTCCACAGACGACAGTATTCTTTATTTCATCAATATCATTTTGTGAGTTCAGTAATATAAACTTTTTTAGCCAGTTCTTATTTATTCATTTTTATCTTTTATTGCAAAATGAATTCCAACTCTGAATTTAAATGATTTTACATTAACAGCAAAGTTGCAAGCATTTTGTAATAGTGTGTACGTTAACCTTTTTTTCATAAATAAGCATCTCGGGTATTTGTACACATTAGAGATGAACAAGTCTTATTTGTTTTTATCTTGCCTGTGTAGAGTCTTTCTCTAGTATATAATCTCAGAAGCTTTTTCTCAACCAGTTTTAAATGTTTTCCACCATTTTCAGAAATTTGAGAAATTTTTATGTTTTCAGAGTTTCCCAGTATAATTTATGCCTGTAGACCTTTTCTTAAGGTTATTTTCTTATTGTTAGCCTGAGCTTCCTTTTACTGTTAGAACAGTCATGTAATTTATGCGTTTTCAGACTATTATCTTGCTTATCATTTATTTAAGAAAGGCTACATTGTACATTTTGTTTATTTTGTACATCTATCATTAATCTTTTAGATTTTTTGATTTTCATATTCATGTTTTATAATTTTTAAAATTTTATAAGTAATCTTAGAATTTTTGCTTTGTAATCATGTTTTTGAATAATGACATTATTACAGTGCCACAATTTTTAAATATTTGTGATGTATGATTTTATAGTCATATCTTATTATGGTACTTATTGTATTGAAAGCTGTGTTTAAAAATGTTTTTTAAACATTTAACCAGTAACCCACAAACTTTAATATCAGCTACAATAATATTTACTTTAGAATTAAAGAATTTATGGTCCTTTGGGGCTTTATTGCAATAGGATTTAACTTGTAAATATATCAATTTAAACTATAAATAAATATGCAAATACCATTTATCAAGTAGCACTGGTCATTATACGTGAAAGGCAAGTCACTGCTCATTATCTTAATTTATAAACCAAATTATTTCTGCCAATACTAAGAAAGAGAAAAGATTCTCAAAGGTTTTTACTATTCATCAGTCATCTTTTGCTGTTTTAGTTAATATTTCTCACCATTAACTTTACATTTGTTTATTATTTATTAACTTTAAATCATAAGTAATTTTTATCATGTGCTTATTAGCAAAATTGAGAAATTACCGTGATACAGTGGTACTTTCTATATGCACTAACTGGCAGAGGTCTCCCAGAAGCTGTGCAACAAAAAGACCCACAGATTGTATTAAAATACTGGAATTACAGTTACTAAATCAGTTTTAAAATATATAGCAACAAATCAGGGGATTAAGAGAATGAGAAAACAGACCACAGACTGCTAAAAAGTATTTACAAAAGACATCTGATTAAAGACAGTTGTCCAAAATATACAAAAAACTCTTAAAACTCAACAATAAGAAAGCAACAAATGGGCAACAGACCTGAACAGACACCTCACCAAAGATTTACAGATGGCAAATATGCATGTGAAAAGATGTTCAACATCAAATGTCATTTTAGAATTGCAAATTTAAAAAAGGCGATACCACTACACACCTACTGGAATTGAAATGGAGCTATAATTCTTTCCGGGCCAAGTTCCCACAGTTTCTCATTTCAAGAAACCAGACCAGAGTCCCTTTTCTTTATATTCACCTAGGTCAACTTTCTCAGACATAAATCAGGGTTATGGGGGCACTAGTTCCCCTCTGGAATCACAGATAACATATAAATGTATACCTTGAGTCGTTTTTACAGGAACCAGAATCCCCTCACACCCCGCCCACACACACACAAGACAGAAAACTGCTGACTCTCGCTGACCAGTCACATAAACCCCAAACGAGATGGCGCTGGAGTATCGATGACTAGAAATCTTAAAGTATCTCTTTGTAACTTCAGCTCCAACCAGTTAGAATCCACAAGCTGTGATCACACATTGAAGGACCCCCTGCCACTCTCACTTTCACCCTTTAACCCATTTCCCATTTAGAAAAAAATGTAGCTCACTGCCAGTGTTAATTTAATTTTACATAAACATACTCTTTGAGTCTGAAGCAAATCTGACTGGTTTTCAATGTGAAAATAAAATATAAATACTGTTCTTGGAGTTGTTTCTAAACAGAACTTGTCTCTAATCCTCGTGTAACAGAAATGTATACATAAATCAGATTCATCAAATGAATCTTCGGCTAACAACTGTTTGAGAACAATGTTAACATCATGCATAGGAATGCTATGTTTTCTAGGATTTGACATTTTCAGTGATTGAGAATTACTGTATTTTGTAAATGGAAATACCACTACTAAAACCAGAATGCTGTAAACAGAATGATGTCATTTGTTTCCAAAGACTATTGCTATGCTAGAGCAATGTGAAAATAATAATAAAAGCGAGCTATTTCGTGGCAAACTTTAGGAGTAAGTTTAGGATTGTAATTCATGAGCTATCTTGGGGTAAACATTGCAGCCGCAAACGCTGCTGGCCAGTATTCTCGGGGTACATGGGAAGTGGGTTAAAACCAACTGTCCATAAGCAGACAGGGAATTTGGGCTTTTGAGAATAGCTTTTCTGTTCTCCTTGTGTAATGCTAGCAATAAAGCCACCCTAATTTTCCACTGCAATTCTCAGTATTCAATGTTTGGCTCCATTGTTGCCGGGTGGACTTTTTATTCGGTTCCAGAATGGAAACAGTCTAAAACACTAACAATACCAAATGCTGACGAGGATATGGAGCAACAGGAGCTCTCATTCATTGCTATTGGGAATGCCCAGTGGTGCAGCCACTTTGGAACACAGTTTAGCAGTTCCTTAATACACTCTTACTATACAATCCAGCAATCATATTCTTTGGTATTTACCCAAAAACCTGCACGTGAGTGTTTATAGTAGCTTTATTTGCGGCTACCAAAACTTGGAAGCAACCAAGATGTCTTTCAATAGGTGAATGGATAAATAAAACTGTGGTACATCCAGACAATGGAATATCATTAAGCACCGGCAAGAATAAACTATGAAGCCATGAAAAGACATGGAACCTTAAATGTATACTTTACTAAATGAAAGAAGCCAATGTGAAAAGATCACATACTATATGATTCCAACTATATGACATTCTGGAATAGACAAAACTATGGAGACAGTAAAAAGATCAGTGGTGAGGCATAGGAAAAGGCTGAATAAGCATAGCACACAAAATTTTTAGGACAGTGAAACTGTTTGGCCTGGTACTATAATGATAGTTACATGTCATATATTTGCCCAGATCCACAGAGTGTACAACACCAAGAGTGAACCCTGATGTAAACCGTGGACTTTGATGATGATGTGTAAGTGTAGGTTCATTGATAATATCAAATGTATCACTCTATTTCAGGACGTTGATAATGAGGGAAGTTGTTTATGTGTGGGAATAGAGGGTGTATGGAAACTGTTTTCCACTTAACTAAAATTGCTCTAAGAAATAGTCTATTAAAGTATAAAAAGAAAAGGGGAAAGATAGGAAATTGATTAACATACTCAGGATAGGGTGTAGTGGGATGAAAGGATCTTAATACTCAATTATGAATCATACTGAGTTCTTTTGTCCTGTTTATGCCACACTGCCTTCCCTGCTGAGAGCATAGCTTATAACGACTGAAGTTGGATGTGAGCCTGGGAACTCAGCCCAGGGAAGGGGCCTGGAATCCATACATGCTTACTTTTGCTGGAGTAAGTAAGCCTGGCCACAATTATAACTCACTAAAGACTTGCTAAGCAGCCATGCCTTTCATCTGTGACATTTTTGGCAGAGGACACATGAGGCCATAAGGGTGTCACTAGTGAATGACCATATTAGGAGTGACATGTTATAGCTATCATTATATAGGTGACATGATCTGAGCTTAATGAATAGATTTACTTGGTGATTCCATGTATTCTCTATTTGCTTTTATTTTTTCTATGTCCAATGTTCTACACAGGATGCTTGCTCTCTATACTAACCATATCATGAATTTCATTCGTCCCCTTTGTTTTTCTTGTTATCTAGAACAGAATTAGATAGTATCCAAAAAGTATAACAAACATATATTTACAGCTATTATATACTTCCTACCCACAAATAAAATTTGTATGCACCAATGATTTTAGCCTCTAATACTCTTTTGATAAATATTGAAAACCATCGCTGTTCTTACATATGATTTAAAATTTCAAAACATAATTTTCCAGATCAAAGCCCTAACAGATTCGAAAGTGTCCCCGCAACTTCTCATATTGTAGTGTCCTGTATAGATAAATACCCTCTGCATGAATGCTTTCTTTCTGAGATACTACTACTTTATAAGGTGGCTCATCCCATACAGGACAAGCTAAAATTGATATAAAGTTTTTCCTAACATTGAACCAAAATCTGGCTATACATAACTTTCATATACTGGACTTAGTTTATTTTCTAGTCACTATTTCTTAAATCAGGGACTCCTTTGAAAATCTGATAGAAGCAATCAATAAGCTCCTTTTCCAGAGGAAAAAATGCTTATATTCATAAATTTTTACAAATAATTTCAAGAACTTTCCAGACTCTTTGAAGGGGTGTTTGTTTGTTTGTTTAACCCAGATTGAGATCCTCTGCTCTATAACAAGATATATCAAGTTTTTCCTATATATTAAAGTGTCATAAAGACCTTAGGCTAAACATTCCCAATTTCTCTAACCAGTCCTAACATGACTTGTTTATAGGCAAACCTTCACTATCCAGATCACCTACTTTTGTTTGTATTCTAAGGTCTATGACTTTCTGAATGTGATGCCTTTAATTTTCATTTGATGTGATTTCAATATATTGGGACTGGTACTTCACATATTTGGAACACTCTATAATAGCAGTTTTAGCATTCACACCACAGTACATTCTTGCCTCATACCAAGTTTCTGTTTAACTTCATCTTTCCATCATCCAAAATCTCTAGGACAATATTTAACATATTGTAGATGTTCCAGTGAATATTTGTAGAATGAATAAAACTTCCTAATCCTTTTTGCATCAAAAGCTGCTGGGCAAGTTTTACCACATATTATAGTAATGTGTGCCTGTGAGGGATAGGGTGGGAGTGTTGCACCATACTTAAGTAGTGGCTTTTTGGAACCTGAACTGAATATTTAACATTTACTCTTGTTAAATTTCATTGTACAAGAGCAGTTATTTCCTTTGTTATCTAGAGAGATACCAGGGAAAACAAAATATTGATAATTATTACTTTCCTTTATATAATACCATGCACAGTGGGTAAGTGCTTCACAAATGTTTGCGAACTAAATGAACGATTGTTAGCTATGACCGTGTACTTAGTAAAGTATGTACTTTGAGAGCTTGATTCACTACTAGTGAATGTTTTATACTTTATATTTCAGTGAGTGAGTTGAATATATTTTTCTAAAGATGAGCACTTTAAGTTATAACTTTATATATACTTTCTAGATGTCAAGGTAGGACACCTAAGCTTAGTTCTCCTTCTCCACCTCCCACCCCTCCCCCCCCCCCCTCCCCCCCCCCCCCCCCACAATTGCTACAGTTGATCATACCTGATAGAAAAGTCTGTGGTGTGTAATTTTGGGCCTTCACATCCTTTGGTCACAATCTTGAACCAACTCATTCTGGGTTCACAGTTCATGTAACCTGGGAAATATTTTGCTGCTTCACAGGCAGTTTTAATCAGCTTTGAAACTTTTTGTTGAATGATTAACCACACTTCTGGCTCTTCCTGTCTTCTCCTGAGGAACTTCCTCTTGTTTCTCTTATGATGAGTAGAAAGTAGGGAACAACATAATTGGAATCCTCATCTTTTTTAGGCATAAAGGGGAAACTGCCTTTGCCATTATATTGTTCACTATTTGCTCTGTGTTCTATTTCCATGTAATCTAGGGCAGCAGCATTTCCACTTTCTGTGTCTGCTGCTTTAACGAGGAAGCCAAGGCATTTTTAAATAGCTTTCTCTATGCATAATAGCAAAGAACTTATCTCTGCTAGCTCTAAGTTATTTGAATTTGAAAACCTGGTGTGTGAAATCAGTCTCTACATGGTTCACATATCCCCACATTGAGAACGAGCAGCTTTCTAATGTATGCTATTGGTAAGCTATTTAAAGGTTCTGTGCTTCCTGAGAAACTAGGAGGTTGAGTTATCAAAGTGACAAGGAGACTGATCTGTTGAGAGAATATTTTAAGACCTGGACTGGGGCACTGTGTTCTAAGATATAGTCACTCTAGGTCATGCATTCTCAACCAAGATTCATGGTTCCCAAAGCTGACAGAACCTCATACTTAACTCAGGTATCACTTTAAAGCTAAGTATTCCTGGGCCTGTTCTCTTTTTTTATGTGATGGTCAGTCGGGTGCAGCCACAAGAGGAAACACAGGAGAGGCATGTGAAAACAATTTATTACACTCTTAGGTCCAGGAGAAATAAAGTCACTGCACAAGGAAGCGGATTCAGCCAAGCAGGTGGGGAGCCAAGATTGCACAAGGACCTGTGGGCTAGTGCCTTTTGTTGGGGGTCAGGTTGGAATACACAAGAAAGGGAAGAAGGGGATTTCATTGGTGCATTTAAATGTTACTAAGTCATGGTCAGGAGAGGGCAGAAAGGAGAACTTGTGGCAAGGGCCAACCTTCACCTGGTCATCTGTGCAGGCTGCTTAGAGCCAGTTTGTGGGGATGTTAAGACAGCAGGAACATACTGTTTTTTAGTGAAGTTTTAAAAATATTTATAATACAGTGCCCCTGGTCTTAAGAGTTTTTGATTCAGCAGTATATCTTCAGGTTTAAAGCTTAGAAATGTATATTCTTAGAAGGTTTTCTCCAAATGATCTTGAAGACCCCTGAAATTGTGGCATAAAATTGAGTGCCGTGTTTCTGGGGAGGTATAGCTTTTGTCTGACTCTGATAGTTCTTTGACCCCAAAAAGGTTAAGAATAAGAATCCTTACTAAAAAGCCACTGGTTCTCAAACTTTACAGTGCTTCAGAATTACCCAAAGACTTGTTAAAACAAAGATTGCTGGGCCCCACCTCCAGAATTTCTCCCTCAAGTAGTCTGGGGTGAAGCCTGACAATTTGCATTTTTAAGTTGTTCCTTGGTATTGTTGCTGCTGTTGGACAGAGGGCAACCTTTGAGAACTACTGTTCTAGGACTTGGCTAACACTACTTTGTGCCTTCAGCATCAAGCTCTGGAAGCAAACTATTACCTTTCAGGATTCTTCACCAATTAATATAGTAATATATATAATAAAGCATAACAAAGCTAAAACTAGTTTACCGCTGTAAGAGAATAGTAAAGAAAACTTCTTTCCTGGCAAAAGAAATGGCAGTGGAAAATACAGAGGCATTCTTAATTGACCAATTGATAAACCTGTTTTTTAAACTGTTGCTTCTGTGTGTAACATTTCTTTGTATCAGAGAGTAGCATAGTTCCATGACTACTTTTAATAGTTTTTTTTATTATTATTTTTTACCTAATTACAGTGTAACTCTTCAAGTAACAGTGTTCTCCAAGGCCAAGTAGAAAACAGCTCAGTTAAAACATAAATTATAGTTTAACCTAAATGTGACGGGAATCAAAAAAAGATAATTCTAAAGATCCCTGAAATTAGGAAAACTTGTTCTATTTTATAAAGCTCCTAAAGCAGGTGGTCAAGTGGTCAATGCAGGAAAGCTTTTAGAACCCCAAAGAAAAAGCAACTGTTTCAAAAGCTATAAAACACTAGTAAATCCACAGGAGTCCCAAAGAAGTTTATTTGCCCAGACTGCTTACAGGCTGTCTGAAACTTTGAAGGGAACTAAGACCCTGGAAGCAATCTTTATTATCCATGAAGAGTCTAATTGTGAAACTCCTCTGTCTAAAGAGATAAACCTAAGTAAGGCTTCTGGGCATCATTAATGGGCTTCAGCTTTTTCCTTTCCCAGTTAGCCCTGGGACTTTTGTTGCCTCATCCCTGTAAAGGGAGTTGTCCTAAGTGAAACAGGAACTGGCCTGAATTAAAGTCTAGAGCTTTAGAAGGGAAGGCCTTTGTTTAAAAGAAGTATATTAAAATTATATTAGTCGTGATTGACCTGAAATTAAATTATGTGTATTCAGTTTCTCTGTACTTTTTTGCAATATAACTTTTTTTTACAACATATTAGAAGGGAAGGAAGCTTTATTTTAAATGAATAATAATTTATAATTGAAGTAAAACACTCTAGTGCCGAAGTCTTTATGTAAAGTTCTTTCTTCTTTTGTAGTCTTTTTACTTGGCACAGCAGTACTTTGGTATTTCATGGCCATCAAAATGTTGGCATAAATTATCATTACTTAAAGAAATATTTCTGAAGCTTTGTTAACTTTGGTATTACCTTACCATATTTTGAATCTAAATACTACTTAGTATATGTAATTATTATCACTTAAAATATATTAATTTTTAAGGTAACCAAAATAGCTACTGTATCATACTAATTGAAATTGTGAATCTTCCTTATTAGCTGAAAAATTCAGCTTCCAAGACTGTTGGCTGACATCATCAGAGTTTTTGACAAACAGGGAGGTAATGGGGAATTAATTGTAGCGCCTTGTTGACTTGTGCTGCATAAGAAACAGATGTTTGCAAGATGGAAATGAACAAAACCAGTAAAGAAATAGGTATCCTATTCAACTTTTCAGTAGTACAAACAGTGAAATTATTAAGAAAAATTGTAAAATACATTTATTTTAAAATTAGTTTTAGAATAAAAAAGGTCAGGAAACAAAAGTATATACTCTGTTCTCTAAGGATTGTATGCTTGACAGGACACAAGACTATAAGACATTTTATTTTAGCTTAATTTTGAAATTCTTCTGAGATTTTGTGATTATTAGCATTTTAACACATGCTTTTCATTTATAGTTGAGTTGATTTGATTTTGTAATATTTCTTATTCTCAAATTACATTTGCTTTTTCATCAAAAAAGAGAAAGAATCTGTGGATTATAGAAATTCGTGCCACAGAAGTCTCCCGTGTAGTTTTATTTCTGCCAAGTGGAAGAAGCCTTGGTTAACTTATTATGAAATGGGAGATGTTATGTTTTACCTTTAATTCTGCCACCTTATGTGAATAACATGAACATTCAGCAGTACTCTTTTTATGCTTTCATATTTGGAAAAGTAGTAGGATTGTTTATGAAAAGTTTATTTTAATCTTGCTTATCTTCACTTTGCTCTTAAACATTAAATGGCTTAAAAGAAGACAGTAGTAGAGCCTTAGAATTGGAAAGAATCTTTAATATTTTATAAACCACCCCTTGCCAAAGCCAGAAATGGAATCCTTCAATGACAGACTTGTCAAGTTTTCATCCAGATTCTTCTTAATTGTTTCTAGTTATTGCAGGCTGAAAGCTCACTGCTTCATAAGTAAGTCTGCTTTGGTTTGGTAATGTTTAATTATTAGAAGTTTTGTTCATTCTTTGTGCAGAGCTAGAATTGGCCTTTCTGGAAATTTTACTTAAAAGGTTCTTCCTTTCCAAATATCCTAACTCTTTAAATAATAGTACGTAATTATTGTTTGTCCTTATTCTTTTCTCCAGGCAAGACATTCTCCATGTCTTCAAATGATCCCAGTAATCCATGATTTTTAAATGTCTTTGACACATCATAGTTTGTAACTGCTTCTCTTATATTTGGATGTCATAAATTGAACAAGATATTCAGAGATGGTATGAACAAAGCAAAATCTCAAGGGACTGTTACCTACCTTGGTCCGGGTACTTTGTGTCAAAATTTGACACTCACACTTTTTAAAATATATAATTTGTATTGGTTTACTATATTGAAATCCTCCAAGGTTCTTTCATATGAATTTCTAGGAAGCTAGCTCTCCCTCTGATACTACTTATATAGCTGATTTTTTAAACCTAAAAATAGGTTTTTCGTTATTAAGTTTGAGGATTAATCCTTATTCTAGCTTTTCTTGATCATTTTAAAATCTAGGTCTTAATTATATTTTTTGTGAGATATAGTTTTGAATCATTATGTCATTTGTTAATTTACGAATAAAAATTGCTTTCAAGTCATAGTATGTAAGAACAAAGATGAAAAGATAGTATGATATAGGTTAAAAACAGTAGTATTATTCACTTCTCTTTAACCAGCTACAAATGCATCAAGAACTGTCATTCAGCCCATATTTCATTGACGTACCTATTGCAAGTTGTCTTGATACAAATAATTTTTATTTTTGTTAAAAGACAAATTACCCTCAACAAATATATTTGGTTCTTAGTAATTACTGTTTTTTTGTTTGTTTGTTTTTTCCATGATTCTGATCATCCATCTTGGAGTTTTTGTTGGAATTCTAGTTTACTAGCACGTAATTTGTTTCAAAATTGCCCCTTTCCTCCTTTACAAATATTAATAGATGCCTATCTCTAATATCTTATTAATGCCATGCATTTTTTCAAAGACTACCAGTAATGGCTCTGTTTATATTTATCAATTTAATAATATTTATCAATTTAATAATTTAATATTCTAACATATAACTTATTTGAACCCATCTAAACTTGGATTAATTTTTAGTTGTTTAATAAAAGCATAAAGATGTTCCTGTTACTTTTTGTAATAGAAAAAAGTGAAAAAGACCTTAAATGTTTAAGAAAATGTGTAATAAAACAATGTACGTTTACTCAAGTATTTATTTGGTAGCTGTTTAAAATTGTGGTAGAGTAATAACATGAAAAGAGTAAAATCAGTAACTTATAAATTGGGTGTATCTTGAAATTTGGTAACAACTATACTTGTGAGAAAAGGCTGAAAGTGCAATTACATAGTTAAGTGGTTGAGCTCAAGGTTAAAACTATGGGATCCTTTTCGGTCATTTGTTTTCCAAATCATCTCTAATATAATGATATTATTTATAAGGAAAAGTAATTTCATTTCTTAAAACAAAAAGGATCCTGTACCTGTTCTTTATGGTTTAGTTTATTTTTAATCTTTACAGTTTCTGTATTAAAAATATTTTTTTCTCGACAGAACAGTAACAAAAGAAATTAAACTAAACTTTCCTTTTAACTATTAGTGTTTTATGATCTTCCTAAGTATTCTTTTTCTGAACGTAGCTTTAAAAACCCTTTTATATTGAGTTGTTTTCTTAATCCTGCTTATTTCTTCTTTCTGAAAGGTGATGTGTCAGTAAAGCATATTAAAAATATATAAATTTACTATGCTCAATCAATCTCTTTTCCTTCATAGTATTTGATTTTGCATTTTCTTCTGAACTGGTTTCATTTTCCTCTATTTTAAGTTCAAAGTTTAAAGTTTTATTCAACAGATGCAAAACACTTTGCTCTTTGCCACCTCATGCCAATAAGCATGAAAACAATACAGTTCCTTCACACTGTTTTACAGTGTAAAAGGCATTCAGCTATAAATTAGGAAATCCAGGTTCTAGTACCAGGCTTCTATAAACAAGTTTTCGACAAGTAAAGTCACAATCTTTCTGAGTGTCCTTATCGTCATCTGTAAAAATGAGACTATTAATCTCTAAAATTCCATTTCCATTTTTAATAGCCTATTTTTCTTTTATTCAATTTTCTCCTTTTTTCCCCTCCTCTGATTTAACAGTCTTTCTTTATCTTAACAGTAAATTCCCATGTTTATATTATGCTATCTTGAGACTTTAAACTATTCATTGATGACTGTTAATTCATAATCCATTTTCACACTGTTGTAGTAATTGGAGCATTGAAATATGTTGTAATGTTTTTTAGGGCTAGTTCCCTATTTTTTCCTTCTTTCCTTCCTTCCTTGAATATTCCTGATTATATTTGCTTTTCCATAAAATTGATTTGTCTAGTTCCAAAATCTTATTGGAATTTTTTTAAAGGTGTATAAAGTTGTGGAATAATTTATAGAAAAATTACATATTTATTACTGATAGAGGTTTAAAGGAAAGCTATCAAGTATTCAGAATCTGTATATAGAGAGCAAGAGAAACAGTAAAAATCAAGTATGATCATTGTACTAATGAATTTCGAGGTATCTACTTCAGAAGTAGTGATGGTACTTCCAGTGATTTTAAAAGAAGTGTAAATTTAATAAAGACTAACCATTTAATTCTACTGATATTTGGCTTTGTGTGGTGATAGGATATAAATATGACTACATCCTAGTAACAGCATAAAATACAGGTTAGAAGAAGGTGAAATTTAGGGTCTAAAAGTTTTGAACTATTAATTTATTTATGGAAAGAAAACTTGATTATCTTAATGGCTCACACCTGCAAAGTTGTAGCAAAAGAAAAGTAAGTGAAACATTATACTGGGAGGAAAGAGGACTAACCAGGGAGATTCAGAAAGAGAAGTCATAGAACTATTCAGGAGCAAGAATATGTGCCTTATTAGTATACAGAAAGTCTAGAATGAAAAAAAAAGAATAATTCGGCCATGTGCTTATTGAAAAATATAGAGACTATTTGTGTAAAGTGTTTTTAGTATTCTCAACAGGGATTTTCTTTTTAAGCCTAATTATATGTCATTAAACTCAATGACATGACATCTGCAAAATTAAAAAATGGACACATTCTGTTACACTCCTGATGACTGGGACAGTTACCAAGGATATAGTAAAGAAAGGGAAAGGAACGTTAATTCTCCAGTTATTGAATACTTAATAGGGTTGTAAATTTTTATTTCTATGATTTTTCTATTAATGTCTTTTTCCTTCTAAAAGTCTGCAGAATGTGCTAGGGTAGAGATTTGGTTGTCTTTTCCTCATTATTGGGTCCCCAGGGCCAAGCACAGTGCTTTGCGCATAAATGACATCCTATATATAGTGGTCAAATGAATATGCTGCATTATAGGGTGGAAAGGTTTAAAAAATTAGTAAGGTTAGGTTCATGTCATTTGGAAATCTTTATACAATTCAGTCCATGGAAGGTATGAAACTGCTTGTGCCTGTATCTTCTTGGATTCATTAATGTGAAAAAGTTAATCCTTTGGATATTATCAGGAGTTCCACATTTGATTATATATTTTCATAGATTTCTAGGATAATAGAACATATTGAAAAGTATTTTCCTGAATCTAGTTAGTCTTCCTTTAAGGCCATGTCTAGTTGAAATTCTCTTAACTACTATTGTTCATCTTCTTTTCCTACCCTTATGTCTAAAAAAATATATATTTACAATGCTAGGCTGTTGAACTTCGAGGTTTTTTGTTTTTGTTTTGTTTTGTTTTGTTTTTGTAAAGTCTGTATATTTGGAGAAATCCCCTCGTTTGTTTAGGCTTATGATCTATAAAGATTAGGGATTTCTTTCATGGCCTAAGATAAATGAAACCAAAATGCTCATTTATTTTAACTCTTAATTGTGTGTTTAAGCTTCTTGTATTATTGGAAGGAACAGATTTACTTCAGATAGTCATATAGTGTTGCCTTCCTATTTAGCCTCTGTTTGCTTTCTCACCTCTGTTGATTTATTAAGCTTGTAACCTAGAAACCAGCTAAAAAGGAAGGAAGTCAGAGATGTGTATTTCTGGGCAGTAACTAGAGTAGTTTCCTCTTCCTCTAGCCTGGTTTAGCTGCCAGAAAAGACCTCCTGCCCCCTTCCCCCAACCATAAAAAAGAAAAGAAAAGAAAAATTAACAGTAGCTCTTCAACTTCCTTCCTTAATCTATTAAGGAAGGTATATATAAGCCATAAGAACAATCAGCTTAGTGGACTGAAATGCTGCTCTCCTCAAATTGGTGTTTTTCATTGTCTGAAAGGTGGTATCTGCCATCCCTAATGAGTTGTAAGGAACAGGAGAGAATTAAGATGTAAAAGCTGAGCAACTCAATGCTTGCTACTAAGTGGGTTCTCTATTAGTTCACTGTTTTTGTTTGTGTTAGAAATTTTCTAGAGTACAAGGACAAATACACATTTATATATTTATAAAAATATATCATGCTCAACTTAAATATTAAAAAGATATTTATGGTTTTCAAGTAGTTGCACCTCTGTATGCCCTCATTAGTGTGAAGAATTGAATATATAGTAATAGAGAATCATCTCATTTTAATTCAACCATAATGAAATTAAAATGAATGGTTTTTCAGTATTGATGTTAATTTTGATTTTATAAAAATGACCGCATTCCATGTTACTGGAATTGTATAAATATTGTGGCAATTAGATGGTTAGCTAAGTGTAATTCTGTGTGCTTTTTGATTCTGTAGGGGACTGATAATACTTGAGGAATAAAAACAGCTGTTTTTAAGTTTATATCATATTGTCAAACCTAAATTTATGTGAGATTGTAATATGAGTCCTGTTAAATATTAAACTCATTCTCTAATGTAGAACAAATTATAGAAAGGTACTATGAAATGTATTTAAAATTTGATCGTTCATAAAATAATAACCTGCATCAGGTACTTGATATTTCTTTGTGTGGGGCTCAGAACAAGGCTGCCATATTTATCCAGTTGTTTTTTTGGCAACTTATATGACATTATAAACTCTTTTATTTTTACGTATGTTTTATAGTCATGTCTTAAATGATTTAATTATGAATGACTTGTTGGGTTGTGTATGATTTAATATTTACCTGACTCATTATTTAAAAAATACTTTGTTCTGAAGTTCTGTAATTTAGCACTATTAGTGTTCTAAAATTATATATTACTAACATTCTTAGGATAATCATTACCCATATCTTTCATTTTTAAAACAAAGCAAAAAAGGAATCGATTGAGATATTTCTTAGTGCAAGTCCATTATACTAAATTCAAAATATTTTCTTTCAAATAGTTAATCTGATATTTCTTTGAAATGAAACTGATATATCTGGAATAGATATAAAGATAACAGGGTGTTCGCTGGTGGCTGCAGGTTTTTTTATTAACATGATTTGATGAATTGGTTGTATATGTGGTATAAAAAGTTCAATGTGAAGCTTTGGATTTCTTGAAATTGCGATATCTACGTTGAGCTAATTTATAATAACAAAATCATTCACATACATCGTTTAAAAGTTAGGTGAATGTTTTCTTGCACCTGCAGGTATGACAATCTTTTTTTCATATTCATTGTGTATTGTATATATAGCACACATCTCAATTCAGATTAATCACATTTTAGGTGCTCAGTAGCCATGTGTGGCTAGTGGCTACCATACTGGACAAGAACTCCAGTTTAAAAGAAATTAAGAGCACATATTAATTAATACATCAGAAAAATATATTTTATCCTTTTAAATTATCAGCTTTTATAACTGCGAACAATATATTGTTTTTATAAAGAATAAAAATGTTTCAGGAGTATTTTTTAAAGTCTGCTAGAAATAATATTACCACTTTGCTTTTTTCTTTTGAGTAAAGTGCCTCTGAGATTGTTGGTTATGTCATTTGATTTCACTTAGACTGTTGCTCACAAAAATGTCTTAAACTTCTTTTCCTGAGGTGGTTTCTGTCAGTATATTTTTAAGGAGAAATGATAATACTGAATGTAAATCCTTTACTTGAAAACACACTGAAAGTATTTTTGATGGTTTAAAGTTATGCTTCATTTTTGCCAACTTGAAAGATATTTATATATTATTTTTTTTCCATACTTTCTCACCTTGGTATATCTGGAAAGCAAAAACTTTGTATTTGAATTTGCTTTATGAAGGAGACAGTAAACTTGAGCTCTCAGTCTCGCCACTAGTCTGTCTTTGTCTGTTGTTAAAATTATGAGCCAGTCTCTATGGCCGCAGCCAAATGAGTAATCACCAGTAATGTGACTCGTGCTGGAAGTGACTCCATCAGCACCTGTGACGGGGATTAGTTACAGTTTACAGAGCACCGCCTCTTCCCTTCTCTCAGTGTGCCCTAAGCCAAGTAGTCGTTCTCATTTGGGTGTCTGCACTGTTGGAAGCTACTGCAGTGTGTTTCCACACAGACAGAGTACAGTGTGAAAGGCTTTCTCCAGCTGATGGATGGCTGTTCCCTCTATTTGGAGTATCTTACTGGTTATGTAAGCGACCTCGGGAGAAATGATCCTGACCCAGATCGGAGGATGCAGTAGTGCTTCAGCTGCAGGATTTCTTAGTCGTTAACACCACACTGCTGATGACAAAGAGCGAGTTGTAATCCTCATCACTGCCAGGGTTGAGCCGGAGCAGACAGAAAATCGTCATTTGCTCATCGGAGACTTGTTAGGTTACAGCCTCAGCTTCGTTCTGTGGTCTTGGCTTTTCTTCCGATACAATGACGACGCTGCAAGTGATCTCAAAAATGCTTGGTTTGAGAGCCATTTGACTGTGATTTTTTTGAAGACTAAAATAGTATTTAGGTTAGATAAAAAATAGTGCTCAAGAACAAAATGGAAATGTCAGCTATACTTCTTGACCTTTAAAGCCCAATCGTGGATTTCTGAGATTTAAAGATACTTTAAAATTCTCAAGAACAAAGTACGGTTTGTATTTTTCTGCTTCCTTTTTCTTTTGTCTTAATTTACATTTGGTTTTGCTTCTCAGTCTTAGGAATTAAGGTCACTGCCTTTTATAGATCTAGCTTTAGTGTTCTTAGTTTTAAGAATTTTTAACAATTTTGTTTAGAAAGGTTTATTGTGTGGTAATTTCATAACACTAACAAATAAATTTAAAAGCCAAAGTTTGTTTAAAGTATTACAGTAGGAATGCTTCAGATTAGGGTTTTTAGAATATAATGTTTTAAGTGAGTGGGGTATTTGTTTTCTGAGTTTTTTTGTGTGTGTGTGGTATATTCTCATCCCCACCCCCAACTTGTTTTCTAACAGTATCGTGTTTTTCAATAGACCTGCTTGGGTGGGAATTTGGACTTTGTTCTTTCAAGTCACTCCAGTCCTTTTGGGGGGAGGGAAGGGTAGACTATAAACCTTGACTTCGAAAATGTTGCATAGATTGTTTTCTGCTTCAGTATTTTCCTTTGTGAGATTTATATCAGATTTTTGTAATTAATAAGCCTCATTTTTTTTCTGGGAAAAGAAATTGTTAAATGTTAACCAGAGATTGTTAGAAACTCACACTGCAGACGTAAACTTCATGAATTTTCAGTTTAATGGTGAGCTTTAACATGGTTTGTTTGAGCAGCTGAGTTATGTTTGAGAGCTGTAGCTGATTTATTTTAAAAATTTTTTCTGAGGAGGGCTCATCTGTTCGCCTCTTCCTCATGTGAATGGAATGTGGTGCAGCATGGAGCCCCAAACAGGATACAGTTGTTCTAAGCATTCTTCCTATAGCGTGGTAGGCCCTACTAGAAATGCAGGCTCTCAGCTAAGTTGCTTATTTCAGCTTTAGATTATTTTTAAAGTATGGCTAACAGACAAAAGAAACTCGAAGAACTCTTAATTCATTAATAAAATTGAAAAAGTGTTGTTTCAACTTCGAATATGCAATTTTAAATTAATAGTTTACATTTGGATTTTCAGAGGCGGTTTTCAGAATTGGAATAATAGTCTTTGTGATTAAGGCCATATTCTACTGTGACTTTCAGATTGGTAGCTCCTTGCTTCCCCTCAGGCTGTGGAAGTTCCTCATAGAATGGTATATCTTTAGAGTCTTGAATTACTTAGTTATGCATGAGTTCTAGTTTCTTTACATTCCAGTGCACCCAGGCCCATGAAATATTTACAGATTCATCTTAAAAGCTGTAGGATCCATTTGCTTTTATCTAAATATTTGTTTTGTTTTTAAGCTAATAATGTTTTTGAAATGTGTCTGACGGATACAAAAATTAATAACTTACATCTTTG
This sequence comes from Pteropus vampyrus, assembly GCF_000151845.1. Classification (NCBI taxonomy): domain Eukaryota; kingdom Metazoa; phylum Chordata; class Mammalia; order Chiroptera; family Pteropodidae; genus Pteropus; species Pteropus vampyrus. The sequence continues at coordinate 2,822,574 of NW_011888946.1, read as the reverse complement.
ATTTGCCACTGTAAAAAAAATCAGTATTTTAACTACTTAACTTTATATTGTCTTTAATTTTTTCATAAAGTAGGAATAGTCACATTTTCAGGGTTGCTCATTTACTATGTATTGAAATATTTCTTTAACAATATATATTTAAAAATATCAGCCCTTAGTGGGAACATATTTGTAGTTTGAATATAATCGTGCATTTAAAATTTGCAAGTTGTGGCCCTATTTGCTATTTAAGAAGCATGGCATACTTTTGACCTCCATTTGTACGTGATTGTAAGTATTCATGTATCAGAAATAGAACATTATAAAACTAGGCTTTTAACATTTCTAGTAGCTGAATTCTACCAATGACTTTCAATTAGGTATCTTAAAATAAGAAATTCTTTTTTATTTTAACCTAGAAACTAAAGTTTTTTTCCTTAACTCAGTAATTTAAATTATAAGTTGGCAAATTGAAATTACCCTTAGAAACTGACCTGCCTTAAAAACAGTTCTGTAAGATTCTCTTCACAAGAATGTTTTTCATATTATAAAATGACTAGGTCTCATAGGAAATGCAAACCACCTGTATTATTTGCGTAAGAAAGAAGCACTCAGATGGAGAAGTTTACTTTTTTTAAAAATCCTACTTAATTGAATTGTATCTTTAGTTATTTAAATAATAACCTTTTGTGGACTTTTTTGTTAACCTTCAGGAGTTGACCTGACATGATACTGTTTGAAAATAAATATAGAGCATTTAATAAAATTCAAGGATTTAAAGTTCTCCAGAAGGTGCCAGTGTTTTCTTGTTGACTAAAAACTAAACAAAGATATAAATTTGGAAATGTTACATATTTCATGTCAATCGATCACATACTGGTAGACATTTTAGAGTCTAAATAAAGTAAATGCTCTTGGGTTACAAACTTTAGTCATTTCTTAGGTGAAATTATGAATCAGATTTTATGAAATTATAATTTTAGGAATTTAGTCTTGGTAAATGAGAATGCTAGCTGGCAACAGTAGCAGGAGATAGCTATATAATAGGGAAACATCTGTTTTAAAAATGTAATTTCTAATCCTCCCTCCTTTCAAATTCTTCTGATACTTAGTAGTACAGTTAACGTAAAAGTTAGCCCTAGGACATGGGAGGGAAGATCTTAACGGTGATTTGATTTTCTAATCATAAATACTGAAAATAAGTAGGAATGTAAGAATTTTTTTCATGTTTTAATTTGGGATAGAGGATATTACTGATTTATAAGTTCACGGTGTGGATAGTATAGAAATAAGGCATGCTTAAAATGCTTATTATTTTGTTTTGAATTTTACATATTTGTTATAGACTCCTCAGTGAACGAATTGAAAACTTTACAAGGACTTTCATAAATATAGAAATTAACTCCATAAGAGTCACTCTAAACTAAAGATCTTGAGAAGTTTTTCCTCAAAGTGTTTATTATGATTAGCAAGATGTTAGATTTAAGACATAATAAGAAAAGGGAAAACACAATGACTTTTGGATCTCCTGGGGATTTTTACTGTCTATGCCAAAAGCTTTGGTTTACATCCAAACCGTCACACAAGTTCCTTGTAGCAAGAAAGATTTCTCCATGTGATACAAGTAATTTAGAAACTGAGTTGGTTGTTAATTCTATTTTCCAAAATTAGATTTTTTTTATAGCAAAGCCACTATATTTTTAAGATGGTGGAATTTAGTTTTAATTTTTAAGTTTTATAACTACCATAGATGTGAGACACTTGGTTTATAGTCAGGCTGCTTTTACTTTGAAAGTGAGTGTGATAGTCATTTTAAAAATGCATACATAATACCATTATTTCCTTCCTCTTCCTATCCTGCCTACCTCGCTCCTTCCCCCACTTCAGGGTATGAGTAAAATCCTTTAAGTAAAATAAAAGATATGTCTTTAAAATAATCAAATGAACATGGATTTAAACACCACCCCCCCTCGCTTTTTTTTTTTTTTTTTTTGAGTAGTAGAGATCTGCAAAGACCATACCGCTAGGTGGGTTTTGTGTAATATTCTTAATTTCCCTCTTCTTTTCCTGTTCCCCTCCCCCATGCCGCACTTACCGAAGCAGCTGGATTTTTATTTGTGCTTGGGGCAGGGACAGGGCGGGGGTGGGTTGTACACGGGGTGGAGTTAAAAGACCAGATGCATCCTGATCATTTAAAATCCTTGATGTGAATGAGCTAGGAAAAAACTATACATGTAAATTGTAGCTTCTCTATTTTATAAAGAATAATACTTATATTTTTTTTAATATAAGAGTTAGGGTAAATATGTTCTACCCAGTTTACTTTTTCAGAAGCGATTTCTCCTTTTTGAATCTTGGCAGAAAATTTTATACACATGTATACTTGATTATATTTTTTTAAACAAACAACTGATATATTAGAATTTTTTTTATCCTTTATCAATATATTTCATTCCTTTTTAATAAACAGAAAACATATTGTATGGATAAAAGCATTACCCTAGGTTTTAATATGAAAACTAATATTAAATGTATTCTAAAGCCATTATGATAATGACAGTAATATATTGTATTTATACATACCCCTTCACATTTTGAGGATAAAATCCAGAAAATAACCATTAGAAATTTTTTTCTCTCTTTTACCAGACTTTCAAACCCCTGGTTGAAAAAAGTATACCCAGTTCAATCACTGCGGTAGAATTCCTTGTAGATAAACAACTGGATTTTTTAACTGAAGATAGTGCCTTTCAGCCCTACCAGGTAAGAAATTTTAGATTGTTCTTAAAAGTTAACTATTCATTAAACTTTACTGATATTCAGATATTCTTTTAAATAACTTGATCCTGGCTAACATATAGGCGTGCAAGGAACCCAGTGCATTCAATAAATTTAGATTATAGGGTAAATGATTCACTTATTCAGCCATTATATATTGATGAGCATTACTATGAGTCAAGCATTCTGTCATTGGGAATACATAAGAAGCAAAATAAAGTCCCTGCCATTCTTAATTATGTTGATTGTTACAAAATAACTGGTTAGATATTAGTATAAATTATCTTTGTCTTCAGCTCTAACGGTTAAAAATTGGGTGAATTAATGTAATGAGAGTAATGTTTACTATATTCATACATATCAATTTAGCATAATCGTAATTCATTTTCTTTTTAAGTTAGCACATTCATTTAGATTGTCATTAATTGAATAGTTCAGTTTCTGAGTTCTTGAAATTGTTCCTAGTTCTTGAAATTAAAATACAAACATACTTAATTGGAAAAACATTTTCCAGTAGGCTTTTAGATTTAAATAATGTGAAGAAACTCATATCAAAAGTAGCTAAATTTTTAAATAAATTTGTATATTTTATAGGTTTCTTTTTACGTAACTGCTTAAAAAAATATAGTAATTGCATCGAAAGAAAGGATGAGTGAACTAGTTTGACTTTTTTTTAATGGAGCCAACAGTAGTACTGATTCATTTCAGAATAGTTACTGTTTTTCAAAAATAAAATGTAGAGCATCGTATCTATGGAAATATCAGGAGCTTGAGTTAATTAGTAGTGATTTGTTGTGTATGGAGTTATAACACTTAGGGAATTAGTTATTTGCCTCTTCTGTTAGATCCACTAAAATGAGATAGTTCCCTCACTTAGATGTCACTTCCTTCCTATTTTGAAGTCTACATAGATGTGCTTTTGTCTTTTCACATTATTTTTCTTATTTCATTAAATTGCCTCATTTTTGTAGTGTTAGCTTTTTCTCTTTGTAGCTAAAAAAATTTATAGCAAGTCCTAATTAATAGTGGAGATATTAGAGCTTTTCCTTTGGGTATTATTTTGTTTTGTTTTTAACTGTGAGTGTCACTTAGCTTACTATATGCCTTACTATAATTTGTTTCATTTCTAACAGTCTTTTAGTGAGAATTAGGCTAGGTGAATCTAGGTAAAAACCAAAGGAACTTTCCAGTTCTTAATGTTTTAAATCTGTAGTTGCAGATTAGCCAGCACTGTGAAAGTTGCAACTTGGATTTGATTAAGAGAAGTGAAATCATCATGTAGAAATTACTTTTAAAATATACCCGATTGCCAGGTGGCCTAATATTCTATAACACGTTTATTAAAATTATAATGATTGAAAGAATGTGCTAACATTTTATAGGCTTCTTTTTTTTAATTCTTAAACTTTTAGATTCTGATGTTATTTTATTAAATATAAATGCGCAAGAGCTGAAGTCTTATCTGATTTGGTGAATTGTAAGATTATCTTTGTTAGTAAGCTATTTACATTGCTCTGCTAGTATAGATAAATCGACCTCTGACCTACAAGGATACTATATCTTCCAGAGGTAAAGTGACTCACTTGACATTTTGTGTTTCACAGATAACATAAATTTGCAGTTACAAGAAATCAGAAGGAATTACACTAAGATTACTTGATTTAGGACCCAACAAACCTTTAGAATTTCTTATGAATTTTAGAAGTAATAGACTGTTCACAAATAGAGCTTTTTGTATGTATTTTAATTTTTATATTTAGTTTTATTCAAATCTGAATTAAAAATATATGTGAAGGATAGGCTCCTGGTACATTCTAGGTAAAAGAGACAATTTTAGAGTTCATGTAATTAGAGTAGCTTTATCCCAGAATGCTTTTCTCTAACCAGTTGTCCAAACAGTACATTAAATTCCTTGGCATCTTAAACATGGCAGCTGTTCCTGGCATAGATCTTGTAAATAGTCCCTTGACTTATCTTAACCTTAGGGTAACCCTATACAAGTCAGAGGGGTTTGGGGAAAAATTGAACAAGTTTTTTAAATAGTCCCTGTTTTTTCCTCACTTCTTTAAATTTAATGAGGCAATTTTGTTTGAAACTGGGTGTTAATTATTCTTTTTAGACTTCTTAAGTGAGATGGGAAAACGCCTTCTTTGGAAATGGCCATTGTGTATAGAGTGATGACTACACATAAATTTTGTTTTAAAGATCCTCACAAATGATGCTTTGCCACAAATCTAATTAAATGTTTTTGTAGTGGGAATTCCCATCCATCATCTTTCTCCCTGAGTTCTCAGCATTTTATTCTGTAGTAGTATATGCTTCCTTTAATTTCTTTTCTAGTTGCACAGCCCTATTTTTAATATATCAGAATAACATATTGTAAGGTAATGGTTAGGAAACAGATGACCGAGGATTAATACAGATCTTTTTACTTTTAGGTCACTGGTTTGAATCCTACATTTATCTCTCTGAATGATTTCAATGCATTGACTACCAGATGGCATGTATTAAGTTAGTTGACCTAGTCAGTTTTTTAGGTGACATTTAGTTGGGAGATTGTGGTGCAACCATCATAGATTGTAGCTTTCAATATTTTGAACAAAAGTTGAATGAACAGAGGAATTAAACCAACATGTTATAGACAATATAATAAATGCATATTAATTAGGTAACTGAAGCAGCATATCATGGGATCGTTAATTCTATGTTTTCCTTCCTTATGCACACAAATGAGTTTCTGCTTCCTCCTTTTAGATTTCCTGATCCTAGCCTGGCTGTAGTTAACTTTCTTTGAAGTAAAGGGGGAGGGGAAAAGAGAGAAGAAGTAGGAGGGAACTCTGCAGATTCTACTTTAGCTGGCTGGGAAGAAGAAGGAAAAAACAAATAACTGATTTTTATAGTTTTAAGGGTGTTTTGTTGTTTGAGTTATGATTTGTTTTAGTATTGTTACTTTCCTTTGGAGGGTGATTACAGAAGTTATAAAAAAAAGTTTCCAATTAAAATTTGAAGTTTCGATCTGATTATATAAAAACAGTTTGATAATTAAATGAACATTGAACTTTTAACATGATTTTGAAATTTTGTCAAGCATTTTGTATGCTGGGCATGCACACCTGCAGTTTTCAGGTTGGTTGCTTCATAGAGGATATAGAAGAAATTAATTTTTATCTGAAAATTATATATGACTAATCAATTCACCTGGCTTGGTCGACCTTATTAGTCCACTATTTTCCAGGGGTCACAATCCTCTTTGCTTTTAAAGATAATTAAAGAATAATACAAAGGATACTACTAGTTTAAAATCATTAGAGATTTGAAGCAGAATGTGCTTGTTCAAAATTAAACTTTGTTTATCTTATTTATTTTAAAAATTCATTGTAGTAAGACATTTTTCCTAGAATAAAATAGAATCATCCCAGACCTGAGGGAATGATTCTGTTTGAAGTTCTGGGTCATAAAAAACTGTTAAAGGTTTAGAGATAAGACTATTAATAATACAGTGTTTATCATCAGAATATAGACATTGAACTACTTTACTGAATACTAGATATAATACTGTGGTGCTGTGAATTGCTGGTTGAAGGAAAAGAAATGGGTGGAGCAAACTTGAGTGTTTTGTTAGTACTTGGACTAAAAGAATTGAACAGAGTAGAGTCACATTATTTAGGTAATTGTCGTGTCTGGACTGTGTCAGATATGTATATCTATCATTTTTGTAGTCCTTCAGTGAGAAAGTTCTTTTTCCACTTCAAGTCCATTTCGATCCACAGTTTTTCCATCGTTGATTATATAAATTTATTGGCTGTGGTTTCAGAATCCCCCTAAGATTATTCCTGCTCAACACATCTGGTTTATTAAAATAGCTCAATTGATTGCCTAGGATAAGTTACTAGTAGTTTAGTGAAATGGAGTGTAACAGAGCCATGTATTTTTTCCTTCTAAATTTTTGTTATTGTCCTATGGAGTTTGGAATTGCCTCACAACCAGGATGAGTTAATGAGAGGGAGGTGAAATTTTGTCAGCCAGGTGGACAATTAACTGTAGTTGGTTGGTTGGTTGTTACCAGCCAAATATTATATTTTGTTGAATTAAACATTTGACATAAGTGAACCATGGACAAAAAGTTTTAAAATCTTGTTTGTAGTAATTCGGTTTATAAGCAGATTTATTCCCCAAAGTACTATGATGATATTGCTAATAGTTTACAGAATAAAATACACAAAATTTAATGTTAGTATTGTTTTGGTTAGTAGAGATAAGACTTTATTTACTCTTATTCAGTTTATATAGTAACAGATATATCACTGCATTTTTAAACTAACGTTTCTATAGAGGAAATGGGAATTTGACCTGGTTCATAATTTATTAATATAGTTAAGTAACTGTTTCTGTCCCAGAATTCTTCTCAGATTTGATTTCTTGCTTGTATCAAATTACTGTTTCCCCATTAATTTTACTAAAAGGAAATAAATTGACTTCCCAAAACTGTCCAGCAAACTGTTGTTTTTTTTTAAGATAAAAGTTAGGGTTTTTTGTTTTGTTTTGTTGTGTTTTTGTCTTTGCAATGATGATTAAACTTAAGAGAGCTGTTTTACAGAAATTTATATGAAACACTGGATGCACATCTCCTCTTAGGAAGTGGGAGTGGAACACATCTGCACCCCCAAAAATGCAATTTTGTGATAGGAAAAACAGTCCTAGAGCAGAGAAGAAGGAGCTTAGAGCTCTTAGTGTTCCACTGACTGTTGACTCACTTGATTTTCCCCCAGAAAGAAGACTTTAAATGGAAATTTTATGCTTAGACTCTACTTCCCTTTAACTTACTCTTAAAAAATTTTAATGTCTTGCCTTGGAAACATCCCAACTGACTTCATTCATTTAACAGTTATTTAAATTCTGTGGTTTCCCCATTCACATCATCCTGCTAGGTACTTAATGGTTTTCAAAAGTAAATAAAAGCATAAGTCATAGTCCTTTTTTTTTTTTCAAAGGAGTTTCTAATCCATGCCATGAACTTGTATATATAAGAAAAACAATTTCTTTGAAATATCTTGATTGAAGGAGTCAAAAAATGCATAGTAAAGACTTCAGGAATTCAAAGAAAGGAGTCTTCTGAAGGAGAGAGATAACTTGAATGAGATTCATTTGAATGGAGATGGAAGTAGAAGATAGGGGGAGACTAAGGCAGACATTTGGCAAGAAGGGACAGCAGGATTGGTGATGAGAGGAGGTAGATTTAGGGGACAGTGGAATATCAGCCTAGCTAGAGAAGAGAGTTTGATTTTGAACAGTAAACATCATACTAGATAAATAAATATTGTGGGTCAGATAAAAGAAAAAAGATTGCTAAATACGTTACTAAATGGCTTTGATCTTGTAGGCCATGTGACTCATTAGACACGTTGAAGCAAGAGTAACAAAATTTTCTATACAGCAGGTGGCATCAGATTATTGTAATATATCAGAAGCAGCTAACTGATTGTGTCTTTACTGAAGTCTTTTGTCTTAGGGAATCAGCCTAGCATAATTTTTAAGAGCATGAATTTTGAAGTCAGTTCGTGCAGAGATGGTTCCAAATCCTAGTTTTGCTATTTGTTAGCTGTGTGGCATTGACAAAGCCTAAAGCATTCTAAATAAATGGTTTCCTCACCCATAAGATAATACTGTCTACCTTAGAATTGTTAGGAAGAATAAAGAAAATGAGATATTAAAGAGCTTACTACATAGAAATTGTGCTCAATAGAAGGAAGCTATTTAGACATGTTCTAAATTTTCCTTTTTGTAGTTGGTATCTTAAACCTTTTTGGTATATATTTAAACTCTTTTCCTGCCATATGCAACCATTGGACATTCTCTACCACCACCTGTGCCTCTTTCTTTTAACAGTCTGTCTTATTTGTCTTCTGGAGCTCTTACCGTTCTTTTTTGCAGCTGGTGCTAGATAAACTTTATCACTGTTGGTACAAGCTATGGTCAGTGTAAAACAGAACATGGCTTTATAGAAGTGTATCTTCTCTCCCCCTTTTCATGAAGTGTATTTAGATAAGATTCCATGGTGACTTCTTAAACTATTAAGAAAATGATATCAGAAAAGATGCAGAACACTATTGTGGTATTATTCTCTTACAAACACACCTTTTTTCCCACAGGGATACTCATAAGCTCTGTTTGCTGCTGATAGTTACTTTTATTTCAAAAAGTGTAAATGATATTCAGCAAGTTACAAAATTGTTTTTCTTTGTTTGGCTTTGGGCAAAGGCCATGTGGATGAGTGAGTGCTACAGGTTTAGAAGTCCTCTAAGCATTGAATAAGAGTCGGACTAAGTGACCTTTGAAGTTCCTTCCCAGCACTTAGAGCCATAATTTTGTGAACTTGCTCAAGGTGTACAACCATTTCTGATCAACATTAACCTAATCAGATTAATCCCTGACTAATTATTTTAGTCTCAGGAATAAGAGACATTCAACATAAATCTAGGTTTATCTCAAAAGAGAGAACTCTTGAGTTAGGCAGTGCCAGATGCAAATTATAATAATGCAAAATTGGAATAACGGGGTTGTTTGGATTAGTAGTACTTAATGAGAGCTTTATATTCTGTATTTTTGTATATCAATTTCTGATTTATATTTTGACAGAAGTTGAGCACATTCTCAGTTCCTGATTTTTTGTATGCATCTCCCTTTTCCATGTCACTTTCCCTACATAGTAGCATTTGATTGAAATTTAGAGGTGCTTTATTGCTGTAAAGTCATTAATTATGAGAACTGGGAAGTTGTAAGATATACACTATGCCATGAGTGTAAAAAATAACAGGATCATAACTATAGCTATGAACTGACTGCTAGTGGATTTTTGGCTTGGTAGGATCAGCATCTGTGGGCAGGCATTGGCCTGGCGGTGGTCTAGGAGATGAGGCCAGAGCAGGAAACTGCTATTGTGTAGTACTTGGCTTTATTCCATTTCTAGTCAAAAGTGACAGCTTGCAATAGTGGAGCCAAGCTGAAGCCTAAAAAGTAAGATGGACTATAAGAAAAGGGGAACCAGTAGCTAAAACAGTCATTGTACTTCCTTATTTAAAAGTAGGGTATTTTTGTTTTTTTAAGTTTGTACATCACATTTTAATATTTGATAATTTTGCCTTGCATTCTGTTTAAGTACTTCTTTTATCTCCCATGTGCCTGGTTTTATATCACTATAATTTTAAAATTAGTTATGAAACATGTTTATTAAGTTTTCATAAACCAGGTATGTATATCTGCTGCCATTAAAAAAAGAGTTCATCATTTGTAAAAATTGATTGCAAAACTTGGTATATTGAAAATATATCCATGGAGTCCAGGAACATGTTATTTTGACTGAAATTTGGCCCAAGTATGAGCTGTTCTGCAATATTCAGATTAAAAACATTTATAAGTCACAGTCTGCAGTAGTTCCTACTGGTCCCAAATCTGCTATGATCATATGCTGAAAAATCTGCCAGTCTCTTTTCAATTTTTTGTGCCTGCTGTTATGAATTTAAAGTATGTGAAATTATACTTGTAGACAACAAGATTCCAAAAATTCTAAGCCATCACTAGTTACCATTGAGAAAGATTTTCTAGTTTCTGCCAATCAAAATAGGTTGATATTATTTATTTATTCCTTTTGCCCAAGTGCTAATTCTTACTTAAGCACCGCCATATTTAAAATCTCAGTTAAAATTTTATTTCTCAGTGTGTTACTATTTTACATTTGTAAAGTTCAACTTCTAGAATACATGTGCGTTATTTAGTTAATTCTTATGTTAGCCTTATGAGGAAAACTGATTTTACTTTCTTAATTTTATGTAATGCTTCAGGATATATTAATTTATTTAATCCACAAGTCTTTGAGAAGTCTAATTTACAAATGAATAGGTAGCAGAAATAGAAACCCACAAAACAGATTAAATAAAAAAGGTGTGGGTTATTCTAAAGATTTAACAGTCAATGTCATGGACATGCTTAGCAGGAAAATTACAACTGAACCTCATTTGAAATGGAATTAGAAACTAGAAAGTCAGAAACTTAAGTCACATATTCCTTCTTTCTCCTTCCTCAATCTCCTTTCTGCAGACAGGTTTCTTCTGCTTACTCATAAGTTTTGCTTCTCATAATATTAGTTTCCATGTGACTTTCATGTGTCATTGTTGATTCGCCCACCTGCTCCCCCAGCCCCCTTACAAGACCTCTTAGGTCTAATATTTGTGTTTCATAGTATAATTAGAGGTAGAGAGTATAGGGGAATGGAAGGCTGAAAGGAGAAGAAATATGAGATAGGGAGAAAATATAGCAACTTCTATAGTCAAAGAAGGTAAGGTTTAAGAAAGTTGTGACTTGGCATTTAAGTTCACACAATTAGTGGTAGTCTAAACAGAACTTGAACCAGAAACTTTAGATTTTAAGATTATTTAGATTATTTCTATTATACCACCCTTCCTTTGTGAGCCATCAAATGGGAAGCATCTCTTATTTGCTTTTGTTTGGCACTTTATTTTTCTTAGAGTTGACACTTTCCTCAATATAAGATTAATTTTTTTCCCCTTAATTTTATTGGCTGCACAATTTCCCTAGACGTTTCAAACACTGGCAGCAAGCTGTACTCCAAATCTGTGTGTCATTTTCAGATTTATTTGTTCCTTAGGCAGAGAATCCAAACAGATGAAGATGTTTTGCAGTCTCCCTATTTTCTCGGATGCCTAGTTTGTTTGTTTTTTTTTTTTTCTGTCGTGCATATATGTATCTTGAAGTCCTAAATTTTCTCAGAGTTAAAATTGAAAAATAATTACTTGAAAATGAAATTCTTTTGGCCTCTTGCCAAAAGGATTGTCTCTGAATTCCAAGTCTTCCTAGACTTCAGGCTAAAGGCAAAACAGCATTAGTCCTTAACCAATAAATAATAATGATTGGGGGCTGTTTATTCAATTATTTGAGGGCCTGCTGTGTTTTATTCAGGATGACAAATAACCTGCCTTCATAGAGCTGATAAGCTCATGGAGGAAACTCAAATAAAAAAATATAAATGTAAATATAGGCAAAATGTAGTCAAGTAGAAGGCACCGGGGAGGTATAAAGAATCCACCCTGGTTGTGGGAGAGATACAGCGAGTATACCTTTAGTCTTAGAATGGGTGACTCCTGAATTGTCGTAGAAGGAATAAATTAGCTAACCCACTAGGACAGCAGGGCTGGTTAAGTACATGAACTCAGAGGAATAAGTAGAATGTGTGTTGAATACCTTTCCTGTGAAGGTGGAATGGTGATGACAAGTAGGCTTTTTAACCATTTTTAGTTGGGTCAGGCACCTTAGTGACCTCGACCTCATGGAATAGGGAATATTTAAAAAAAGCAAACAGTAAAACTCACTTTAACCATTTAAGTATCAATTCAGTAGCATTAATTACATTTATAATGTTGTACAGCCAATACCACTATCCATGTTCAGAACTTTTTCATCATCCCAAACAGAAACTCTGTGTTCATAAACAGTATCTCCCTGTTTCTCAATACCCTCCTCTCACCAGCCCCTAGTAGGCTCTATGGTATTTTCTTGATCTAAACTTTCTTTGTGTATTCGAGATATCTCATATAAATAGAATTATACAATATTTCCCCTCCCCCCTTTTATTTTTGGACTCACTTATTTTACTTAATATAATGTCTTTAAATTTAATCCATGTTGTATCAGAATTTCATTGCTTTTTATGGCTGAATAATATTCCTTTTTATGTATATACCACATTTTGTTTATCCTTCCATTGAGGGACATTTGGTTTGTTTCCACCTCTCAGCTATTGTAAACAAGACTGCTATGAACATTGATATACAAATATCTGTTTGAGTCTTGCTTTTCAATTCTTATGGGTAATATACCTGAGAATGGAATTGCTGGAGCATATGGAAATTTGTGTTTTACTTTCTGAGGAACAGCCAAACTCTTTTCTATAGCATCTTCACCATTTTACATTTCCACCAACAATATTCCAGTTTCTCCATATCTGAGAATATTTGTTATTTTCCATTTCCTTAATAATAGTCATCCTAATGGATATAAAGTCACTTGCCCATTTTGAGTTTGGTGGATTGTTTTTTGTTGTTGAGTTTAGGAATTTTATCAATCCCTTATCAGATAAATGTTTTGCAAATATTTTCTCCCATTTTGGATTTTTTTTAATAGTTTTTTTTTTATGGTTTTAAATTTTGATCAAGTCCAATTTACCTATTTTACCTTTTGTTGCCTATGCTTTTGCTATCATAACTGAGAAATTATTACCAACTTCAAAGTCGTAAAAAATTTCCCCTAAGAGTTTTATAGTTTTAGATCTTATGTTTAAGCTTCTGACCCACTTTTAGTTAATTTTTACTATAATGGTATATATAAGGTAAGGCTCTATCTTAATTACTTTTTATGTGGATATCCAAGTTTCTAACACCATTTGTTAAAAAGTCTTGTATTTTCCCCACTGAATAGTCTTGGTACCCTTGTTGAAAATCACTTGACAATTTATACTAGAATTTATTTCTGGGTTCTCTATTCTCCTTGTCTATATGTCTGTCCTTATGCTGGCACGACACTGTTTTAATTACTTGGAATACCATTTTATCTCACATTTCTACAACTACATAATTTGTCCAAATGAGTGTTAACTCTAAACATAAATCATATTAAAGTACACTGTTCTGCCTAATTGTTGAAATTTTCTGAAGCACTTGGCCAGTCTTTGGAATGTAACTCCTGTCATGTAAATTATTAGGCAGGCACCTGCCTGCCTTTTAGAGAAGGTATGTTTTTAAGGAAAAAAGATCCAGTGATTGTTTAACTATAATATAGTCATTTATTTATTGCTATGTGCCAGTCACTTTGTTAGATATTGAGAATGTAAGGACAGATAAAATACTTGATTCTCTTTCAGCTCAGGGGACAGACATAAATATAATTATAGCAACATGCCAAAAGTTCTAAAATAGAGGTATATTCATAGTTTTGTGCACTTGGGAATCACCTTATGCAGTAATACCGGATATTTGTCTGGTTTTCTTGGTTTTATATTTTCTCAAAAGACAAGGGTTTGGAAGATGATAAAAAGATTAGGAAAGCTAATAGTGTTTCTCAGTGATATATTAGGATTCTTCAAAGAAACAAAACCAGTAAGGTGTGTGTGTGCACGTGCATGCGCATGCACGCATTAGTGTTGAAAGGGATAGTAGTGGTGGTGATGTGTGGGGGAGGTATTCTAAGGAATTGACTCATGCAATTTGGGATGCTGACAGATGTGAAATTCACAGGGCAGGGCAGCAATCTGGAAATTCTGGTGAGTCTGAAGGCTGTCCGCAGACAGAATTCTTGCCTCATTGGAGGGTCTCATTCTTTTTTCTTAAGTCCTTCAACTGATTGGATGAAGCCCAGGCACATAAAGGAGAGTAATCTGTTTTACTCGAAGTCTGTTGATTGAAACGTTAATCACATCTGAAAAATATTTTCACAGCAACATGTAAACTGGTGTTTGACCAAACTTGAGTACCATAGACTAGCAAAATTAACACACAAAATTAACAGTCACAGGTACTATTGATACTCGTTCTTTGCTTTGTAGGTTGGTAGGCATCTTTGGCTTTGGCACAGTTAAATGCCTATAGCCCTCTTCCCAGGCATTATGTTAATAGAAAAAACATCCCCACACATTTCCAATGCACCCCACTTTATTTAGAGCTATTGGACTGTAGATTAAGACAACTGAAAAAGTGAAAGCCTTTAAAACAGTCCTGTTAAATCTGCTCAGAAGTGGTCAGCACACAGTGGCCTACCAGGTGCTACCAGCACCCTACATGAGAGAAAGTATCTGTCATTCCTTTCTGAATGTTACCATAGTTCTGCTTCCTCTTGAGTCTCAATACTGTGATGTTTTCTCCTGGCTACCCATGATCCCCTACCAATCCATTCTAATTCCAGATCAAGTTTTTCTATCATTCACATTCTCTGAGATCTTTAGACCTAGTTATTTGATAAAGGTTATTTAATTGTGATGGAGTAATATGTTTCTATCACATTTGCTCTAAAATTGGGATACCTATATGTCTAACATCTGTAAGTGGTATAAAGGACTTTTTAAAAATTCCAATGCTTTTCTAGATGTTCTTTGCCTGAGAGTCAGATATTTTACATGGAAAGAATGTGTTCTTGTTCCCAATTAATAACTCTTCTTCCATCTTTCATTTATGTAATAAACATTTTTGGAAGTAGAAAATTCTGTATAATAGGGACAAATAAATCTGGATGTATAAGGTCTGCTCATGTACATCTTTAAGCTTAAAGATCTTTAAGACATTATTCAGTATGTGAACTTTTATAACACAATGTGTATGTGAAGCACCTCAAAAGGATGGTTTTTATTCTGTTTCTCCCACATCCACTCCCATTTTCAAGGAATTAAGTTCCATCTCATACTAATAATTCCTTCTAGTGCTTAACAAAGCCTGTTGTTGAGAATTTTTCTTAGTGTTTATTGCATGTATGTTATATCAGTTGAGCAAACTTGTTTCAGGTGGTATCATCTGACTGGCATGTTAGTGTTTTGAAGGACTTTGAGGCTTTGCTCTGGCCAAAAGTGTATATTTAATGATGTTCACTACCAGTACTGTTAAGGAGAGGTCTGAACTACTGATTTGTTTTTATTGGGCTTGATCACTTCCAAAGTATCTCTTGCCCATTCTGCCTTGTTCCAGAAATAGATATAAATATACATATTTGTGCTTAATTTTTTATAAATTCAAATTGGATAATGGCACAACTTGAGTACCTCTGCCTTTAGCCCCAGAACTCCAAGGACTTTAGAGTGTCTGATTTAGTGTTAATATTATTAAAATCAAATAGTTTACAAACTAATCTAATTTTAAAATATAGAGAGAAGAACCAAAATCAGCACCCAACCGTTAAAGAATAAGTTGCCACGTTTTGAGATTCTATTTTAAGGTATCTAGTCATATCCATTCATGCAGATATATAAAATGTATCTTCTTAGGGAATTTTGGGGTAGGCAAAAGTTTACATCTATTAAAGGTATCAGAATATGATAGTAAAACAACAAACCATCTTTGACTCAGATGCCGAGTCCTGCCCTACTGCTTATAGTCTGAAGTTTCGGATATGGCATATAACCACTTAACAATTGTTTTATTTTTTCATCTATAAAATTGGGTATGTAATACCTGCCTCACGATAGTGTTGCCATTGTCTCTGAGATAATATATATGAAAGAGGTTTGTGCCCTATAAAATTTTTGTGATAAAGAGAATGAATATGGTAGGAATTCAGAAAATAAATAGATCTAGTTGGGTAGATAAGTCTCAGTTCATGATATGTGTGCTTCCAAGAAGTCCATTAGAAGTAGTTGTTTTGTAGACCTTGAGCAGATAAAATAGATGCCATTCACAGATTTACCACCTCACTAGTGGGTCACATAATTGGTAAATTTCCTACATTTTTCTGGTTTTCTTTCCATTGTGTATTTTTTCCCAGTCAAGATGCCTTTTCTGTGGTATGTTATTTCAACCATTCTTACCAGCACCTTAAGTCCATTGTGTGTGTCTTTCTGTCACATTTACCTTTTTAAGTTCTTATCTTTGAACAGTCTTGCAGCTTCTCTCTTTTTATACCCTAAAAATGCACTGCACATTATTGGTAGCCACTAGTCACATGGCTATTTAAATTTAAGTTAGGTACAGTTTTAAATTTTAGTTACTCAGTCATACCAGCCACATTTCAAATACTCAGATAAACGTGTGGGATAGTGCAGATATATATAACATTTCCATTATGCAGAAAATTCTTTTGGAAAGCCTTGCCCTAAATGCCTAACACAGCAGGAAAAAATTACATTCATGTATTTCGGTGTCATTGTATTGTCTCCAATCTCTGCGGAGCCTTTAGTTTAGTACCAGTTGTCATCCTTTTCTGTGCTTCTTTTGAGCTTCCATTTCCTAAAGCAGTTATTCCAAATTCTCACTACTCAATTTCCTCTTTTACTCTTAGTAGACAGCCTTTCCACTGCAGCACAGAGGAAATTGAGGTTACAAGCAGGAACTCCCTTAACTTCCTGTCCTTATACCTATTTTTGTACCTTTATCACCTTTTTTCTTGTCTCAGAGATGTGTCCCTTTTTTTCTATGACTAATACAATTTTACAAATATTTATTGGGCACTTGCTATGTCCTGGGCACAATTTCTAAGTACTCAAGGTATAGCCATGAACAAAACAAAAGAAAAAATTCCCTGCCTTCATGTAGTTTACCTTCTAGTGAGAAGAGAGAGACAAAAAGTAACTATTGTAGTATATTAGAAGACCATAAGTGCTACAGAGAAAAATAAAATCGGGTTGAAAATGTTAGTTGAAACAGAAAAATGGAAAAGCCCTAAAATGAAAGCATTTAAAGAATAGCAAGGAAACAGCTATGTGGAGATTACTAGAAAATGAAGTTAAAAAGGAAATAAAGGTAAATAAGCAGGGCTTTATAGGCTATTATAATAGACTTTTTGTTGTTGTTGTTATGATTAAGATTTGAATGGAAGCCTTTGGAGGGTTTTGAGCAGAAGAGTAATGTGATAAAACTACCCCCCACCCACCCACCATGTAATTTAAAACATACAGACACAGAATAGTAAAATGAATTCCCGTGTACCTATCATCCAGCTTTCACAGTGCGTGGCTAGTATTCACATACCATATTATTTCATCTCTAAACGTTTCTCGTTATGTTTGTGTATACACGTGCATACATTTTAAAAGTATTTACACATTTAGTCAGTTCTAATTATTTACAGTACTCATGCTCTCAAAAGTTACAAGTTCTCAGCAACATCAGGAATAAAAGAATTAGAATATTACGTTTACTAATTTGCTTTGTCCTACATTGTGCAACTATCAGAATAACGATAACATTAGCACCAACAGTATAATTGCTGAAAACAGCCTAAAAAAATTTTTTTGTTACAGTTTTTATCTTTAGTATGTATCCCTAGTGGGATATACTCATTCAGTTTTTGTGTTTAATAGTTTTGGAATTGTTCCTCTCTCTGCCTTCTATTTTAAAAAGTTTATCCCTGTCCTTGTGCTCTGGAATTCATTTACCATACATAAAATCATTGTAAATAAACTCGATTATCTGCATTCTAAAATAAAAAGGTTCTCCATCATGCCCATTCTAGTTACTGCCTTTCTTCATTTCTTACCTTCATAGACAGATTTATTAGAAATCTAATCTGACCTTTTATATCTATATTTTCTTGCCTTCCAATCTTTAATTGTTGCAGCCTGGCTTCTGCCTTAACTTCCACAAAACTGATGATAAGATCACTAAGAATCACTTATCAAGTATATTATTCCAGTCTCCATTTCTATCCTACTGAACCTTTGCATTTAACACAGTAGATCACTGTCTTGGAAATTCTTTATTCTTATTGCTTATATGACATCTCTATTCAGGCTTTTCTACTCTATTAATCCTCTTTGCTGACTGTTATTTCTGTCTACTTTTAATGTTGGGTGCTTTTTCCACAATTCTTCCTTTTTGGTATCTTCTCATTTCATTCACTAGTCACCCTAAGCAGTGTCATATTTCTAGTGCTTTCACTTCATTTAAAACTCTATCTTTCAAATCTATAACTCTAGTCCAGACTTCCTTGCCGTACTGTTATTCATTTAACAACTGTTTATTTAGCATCTTCTGTGTGCCAGGCACTGTTCAGACAATATTTCCAGCCCCCTTGAAGTTTAAATTCTAGAGCAGGCACAGTAGACAATAAACATAATAATGAGTAAGTGGTACAGTATAGTAGACAGTTTAATTACTGCTAGGACAAAAGGGAATAGTAAAGCAAAGTTAGTACAATTAGGAATGGAGAGAGGGGAGAGTCAGGTTAGCCTATTAAATAGGGTGGTCACGGTAGACAACTTTGAGAAGGAGTATCCGATTAAAACTCTGTTTAATCTGTGTTGCATTGATTTGTGTGTTAGTCTCTGTTCCAAAAGGCTGAGATCCTCAAGGGCAGAAACTCATGTATTGCCAGTCTCTTGACACAGTAATTGACATCTGGTGTTCAAAATCTTGTTGAATGAAATGTATATTTTACTCATCAGAGAGCCTCTTAGTCCCACACTCAAAGACTATTTCAAACATAATTCCAACAAGCTGTCTAATCTGTTTTCTTCTACCATAGCATATGAGAAGCCAAAAGGAGAATTTTTTTAAAATATGATGATGGTAGATTGGGAGCTTGACAGCACAAAGTTATAAATCAAACTTTGTGTTTCTGGGACAGTTTGGTATAGAAGCTGGAACTTTACATAGATCAATATTTATGATTGTACCATAATATAGTAATCAAATTTAATGATGATAACCATGAGTTTTGATGAAAAGCTAAAATTGTGTTTAGTATGTTATTTAATGAAGGAACTCTAGAAATATTTTCATTTAGAATTAGTAGGATTTTGATAAATTTTATTTCTATAAATCAGTCATCTTTAAAACACTCCTTTTTTTGTAGACAGAAACTATAATAAGCATTTAATATACCTCATTCAGTTTATGTTCTCTTCCCTTTTTTTCGAATTAGATGTTCTAGATAAGTTAAACTTATATTTTTAAGGATAGCAAAACAATGATTGAAAATCCTTATGAAGTATATTGTGCGTATTATCTTAACAGTACTAGGTAATTAAGATGTTCTTGTATTACGATACTTTAGAGTTGTGATTTTAACTCACTCCGTTTTTCTGAATAACTAGATCCATTCCTTATCTATTTGCATCTGCTATACATACATTTCAGTGACTAGAACCAGAGAGACTTAAATAAGAGTCATAAAAAAGACTAAATCACCTGGCAGATCCAAGTTTTTCAGGTTATAGTACTTGTTGATTTTTTCAGTTTGCACTAGATCGTGTTGATACAATACTTCAAGTTTACTAGGTTATGATAATTAATATACCAAAAATAATGAAATCAGCCCCCAAAATATGTGGGCTGATATTAATTTTAAAATTATATCCTTTGCATTTTATATTTTTAAAATATTTTTAAAAATAAACGTTAACTCTATAATCAGGATAATTACTGACACAATTGCTCAGTATATGTTTTTACCTAAGAATTATTTTTAGAATACTTTCCAAAAAAATAAGTAAGCATATAATTTTATTTCCTTCTTAGGTTGAACTCTCTCCCTCTCCCCTTAGCAGTGGGGGAACAGCATAGGGCAAGACTGCCACAGGTGGAGTGCTCATCCAGGGCAAGGGAGTTATTTTTTTGTTTTATTTTTTTAAACTTTGGCTGTTCTGAAAGAATATTTTCAGTTGCTACTTTAGAAAACATTAAACAGTTCTCGGGCCTTCCTAAGTTTGTTCAGTTGTAAGTTTGAGGAAGCTGCAGTTAGTAAATTGTGGTTGGCAGATGCTGTAAGCAGGTGACTCAATAGGTTGAACTCATGATGACTCAACTGTGTAAAAACCATGCTGATAAATAGCTTGAAAGAAAAATTGCCTTCCAGACTTTTGAACTGCCATAAAAAGTTCAAAACTATTATTAAGGGTATCACAAAGAATATTGACATGTGGCTTGAGAAAGAAACACATTTTCCTTCAAGTGGTTTTAAAAGTTTTAGTTAATTGTTTTGATTTTTGCTCTGTGGTAGTTGAGAAGAGAGAGTCGTATGACTCTTAGCAAGTTGTATATTAAAAATGCAGAAATATTGTTGGTCTGCATAAAGTTTATTCATGAGAGTATTTTTTTTTTTTTGGAAAGGTTGATTTCAGTTGGAAGATTAGTAAAGAAACCCAAATGGTAATTATTTTTAATTAATATAATAAAAATAATCTAGTTAGCTTTTTATTTAACCTTGATATAACAACGAATAAAAGATACATAGCAAGATACATAGTCCATCTCCTATGATTTATGTAATAGGGCATGTATATCCTGTTCCAAAAAACTTTTTGATGATTTGATCTGATAAATTACGGAATCTGGTGTTTTCTGATATCCATTCCAAATCTTGGAGTACCATATTCTGTGCACCTATTTTAATTTAGCAAACATTGTTTTCTGTATTTTAAAATAAAATCATTTGGTCAATTGGGTTTCCTTTCACTTTATGTGATCATGTTACTAATACAAGAAAATTACTGAATTCCCAGCAAAGAGTATTCAAAATTTTGATTAAGTGCAAGGATTGGTAAAAAGGTATGTGAGAAGGGCTTTGACATTAGGCAGATCCTTGCTAATTTGCCTTCCAGCCATGTGATTGAGGGTAAATTACCTAATCTTTGAGTGTTTCTTCATCTGTAAAGTGGAGAGAATAATAATGAAGTTAATATATGCAAAAGTGCTTTGCTTCTCTTCTGTCAATTAAAAAATATTATTGTTTACACTAAAGTAATATGCTTACTCTTGAATAGATATTTTTTAAAGGCTGAAAAAAGATTCGTTCCATAAATCATACAGTTAATTTAGGATATATTTAAGCTATGTCAAAACCTAAGAATAACTACTCCTCATCTAGGATGATTAAAGAGTAGTAATGTCAGCAATCTAGAGTCTTCAGATTTTGGTTTTGGTTTTGTATTGTTTTGTGGGCTGGAAGATATGACTTTCATCATACTAGCTTCATTTGAGTTAAGTTACAAAGCCTGAATATTAAATGTATTTTTTTCAGGGGTCACAATATAGAGATGAACTTTGTAACAGTGAAGGGGCAGCTGGTCAAGGATAATTATTTTCTCTGTGAATAATTGGGAACTGATGAAGTTTGGTTTTGTGTTCACCACACTGGTTTTCTTAAATTGCTCTATTGGCAGAAAATACTTAGAAAAATAGGCATTTAATCCTCAAGTACAATATCTGAAATGCTGCATCAAATTTTTTAAGGGATTATAAAATATGATCTATTTTGTTTGCATAGTGCTTTCTAAATGATCTTTTCTAATAATTCAATTGCTTACATGTGTTATTTTTTTCCTCAAAAGTTCACCATCAAATGCATAGTAAAGTGTTTCTTTGTACCACAATCTCTTAAGTTAATAATAAAAAAAGTATTTCTAATACGTCAGTGAAATGTGAGTTTTATGACCTAATGTTTATCAAGCAATGTTTGATAGAATTAAAGATTTTTATTTTTAAAAATAGAGCTCTTTTTTTTAATAGGACATTCATTCAGTTGAATCATACTTGGTATAATCAATGACATATTAATAGAATTGCATTAAGTAACATTCTTTTAACTGTTTTTATTAACTAAAAACTTAAGTAGCAACATGTTATTTTCATTTTTTGGTGATTTTTGTAAAATTATGCAAGAAGTTGATATAAATAAGAATATTAAGAGAATGTAAAAAGTATTTTCAAGCTTATCAGTATCAACAAAATTTCTAAACTAGCTAAGTTGTTCATTATACTTAACTATGAGATTTGTACTGTTCTTGTTATTGAAACTAAGTTTCTTCAGATGGACTTTAATGTATAACTAAGGAAAATAGTATGAAACACATCACTCTTCTGTAATTTTTTTCTCTTCGTCTGTCATTAGCAAACATGTATCTACATAACATTTTTACTGGCTCTATTGTATCCTATTGGTGGGCATATGAGCAACTCAAAAAAACCTTTTCTCTGTTTTAAAACATATGGAAACCATTCTTGTACATACATTATTTGTTTTGGTTTTCCATTTATTACCTTAGATTCTTGAAAGTTAGTTTGTGGGTGAAAGAGTATGTATTTAAGATACAAACGTAGCTATACATGAAAAAACCTCATATTCTACAAAATTTCACGCTACAATGACAAAGATTTTGAGAAAAATGTTAGAGTACATTATTCAAAGCTTATGCAAATTTTTAACAAGAGTACTAATGTACTCTTGTTAAACAATAATCCTATAAAATACTAGTAGACTTTAAGAAGACATGTTGTATTTCTATTAAATAAAGTTAGATAAATATATTGCTTTACCTTTAAGAAAAAGGTGAAGGTTATTTGTTATTAATAGTTACAGAAGAATTGAGATTATTGAATTAAGGAATCAAAAGCAAAATAAGATTGAGGCAATCTAATCCACATGAACTTCTGAGTCAGCATGCAGTTACATTAAACTAAGAACAAAGTGGAATGTTTGGGTATTGTGTCTACTGTGTTAAGGTTTATTTGTATATTTAGAATTCAGCTACTCGTACGAGTAACACAAAAAAAATAAATGAACCAACATTACTTCCTTGTTTTACTGATGTCATTCACTTATTTTTCTCTACGTCCTTATAAGATAATTTGAATTATAGAAACCACATTTTTTCATGTATGGTCAAACTGCCTTGCAGGAAAGTTTTTCTTCTTCCAATAGTGTTTGAGTATGCCTTAATTTTTGCCACGCCAACACTGGTATAAATTTTTTAAGTTTCCCACTTTGATTAACCAAAAAAACTAATACATTTAACTTTTGTGGTTCTTTAATAATGGTGAAATAGGACCTTTTTTTCCAGTTTTTCTCATTTTTTTGTGACATACCTTTTTGTCATAACCCTTATGTATATTTGGGTGGTATTCCTTATAATGTGTAAGCTTTTTACATTTGAAGGACAATACTTATTATGATAATTACAGTATTTTTTCCAGTTTGGAACTATCTAATTTTATTTTTGTTTTTTTAAGAAAGTACTTTTGAATAATACCCTTGTGAAATCACTCGATTCAACCAGTGAAATTTTATTGACTTATTGATTACCTGGTTAATAAATTCTAGGCAATTGAAATAAAAAGACAAATTAGAATTAAGCACTTCAAAATGCTTGGTAAAGTCAAGGAAAATTGTAATACAATGTGATGTGAAGATAGGAGTATCTTCAAGACAGAAAACACAGACGATATAGCAAATAATTGTCCAAAGTTCATCTTTTAGAAAAGATTTAGTTAAGAATTTGTCTTTTTTCCCTTGATTTTTGGATTATTTTTTCTTATTTTATTAACATATGCTCTTTATAAAAATACAGAAAAATTAGAAGAAGCAGCATAATATTTACCCAGGACTCTATTACCAAGAGAAAACTACCATTAAAAATTTTGACAAATTTCCTTCCAGGCTTTTTGTGTATGTGTGGAATTGTTTTTTTAAATATATTTAATGATCATTTAAATCTGTCGTCAGCAAACTATAGCCCACAGGCCAAATCTGACCTTTGCCTGATTTGTACTGCTTGCAAACTTAGAGTGGTACATTTCTAAGCTCTTGAGCCAAAATATCAAAAGAATAATATTTCATGGCATGTTAAAATTATATGAATTAAAGTCCACAAATAAAGTTTTATCAGAGTAAATCCATATGCATGTGTTTATCTATGGCTCCTTTTTATGCTAAAATGATAGACTTGGGTAATAGAATATTGCCTTTAAAGCCCTAAAATATTTACTCTCCATCTCATTACATAAAAAATGTATTGCTCTCTCACTTAGATGATTTTGTTTTTGGAGCTTAACTTTACATCAGCTTTTTTTGCATGTTACTAAAAATCATGTTGATGACACTATACTAATTCCCAAGATAGAAGTACCATCTTTTATCTATTGCCTAATGTCTGGCATTTAGGTGTTTGATCTTTTCCCCTATTTCAAGTGCTGTGGTAAATATTTATGTTAATTTTGTCTGCATTTTGCATTTCCTTAGAATAAATTTTCGTAAGATTACTGCAACAAAATGCATGAATATTTAAAATTAGCTTAAGTCTTAAACAATGAGTTAGACATTCATAGATGGATGGAAAATTCATTACAGATCAGACCAAATTAGAGATATACAAAGGCAAGAAGATATTAAAGGAAGTACTGGTATATTGTGGTAATTAAATGTGTGAAGTTCAAGTCAGACTTCTGCTTTTGTGCACATTCATACACTACTCTTTACGATCTGTGTAGCCCTGGACAGATCTGTTGATTTTTCTTCTACAGAATGGGGATAACAATACTAGCATCACAAAGTTATTTTGAGAACTAAGTGCCATAGTGAATGTAAAATGTTTAGCTCAGTGACTGTCATAGTAAATATTTATGAACTCTGCAAATAAGTCTTTGATCTTTAGAAGTGATTAGGAAAGTAATTACTCTTGAAAACGTATTAATCTTTCTGGTTAAAAAAATAATGTAGAAAAATAATGTTATTGTGATTGAATTTGTGATCTTTTGAGTAAAGATACTGTGCATTTAAGTTTTGCTTGCCTGGTATGTTGTGATTTGAGATTTGTTTTTTGTTAGACATGAAGTCTAAAATTGGTTTCTATTTTATTTAGTCTATTTTTGTCAGTACTAATGTTACAGGCAGTGTTTTTGTCTGAGTGAAAACGATTATACTCTTATCCCTAGGGAAAATACATTTGCAAAATAATACAGATTATTAATATGCTGAGAAGTGTTTGAAAAGTAATGTTCCATTGAGCATATTTTAATTTATATATATTAATTGGACATATTTTTAGCTATAGATAATTAACTAAAATTATGGTAATCATTACTGAGTTCAGATTAAATTAACTATACAATTTTGGTTTTGTTTTTTCTTTTGTATTGGTAACTTTTGGTGAAAGCCTTCAGGCCATAGTCACTTTTCCAAATCAGAATGTTGTCAAAATTAGCTAGGAGAGAGAATAACTTAAAATATTCAATGGAAGTAATCATTGTAGTTAGAACCTTTCTCACTTCATATGACATTTACAATAGCGTTTAAGTTCTCAATAATTAAGGATGGCCAAATATTTGAACAGAGGAATTTTTTTTTTTTTCAAAGAAAATGAGCTTTGAAATTCATCCAACAACGAATGTGTATATAATGCAAATAATATGGGGATGTGGTTTCATCTTATATTTCAGTTTGTATAAATATGGGAAGTCAGGAGTCCAGAGAGACCTCACAGAACTGTAACTATTCATGAAATTTAAAATCTTGAGACTTTTTTTAAAATTTTAGAAAATTTTCACTGCTTTCATAATTTTCCATGATACACCTCTCTTAAATTAATCTTAACCATTTCCATTTTAGTTATTTATGATATAAATAATGGCAAGTAATACCAAATGGAAGTTTCAAGGAGAGATTCCTTAAATACTTAGATGGCTATATAATGGCCAGTTTATTTCAAAGGACCAAATACAGTTGTTTTATTTATTTTTTTTAATATGTGCTTCATAAAATTGATTTTCTGAAACTAGGAACCATGAGATGTGGTAAATAAAACAATATAGAAAGGTTGCTAGGTTATTTTAATTAGGACAGCATCAGAAAGGAGATATTCTTGAAGGTCGATGCCTTCATTTTATAGTTAATATATATATTGACAAGATGGTTGTTAAAGATTATGGCAAAAAGACCTTAGAAGAAGCAGTATAAAAGTTAAGTCCTTAAGATAAATAAATATATATAAGTATAATATATAAGTAAATATAGTCTCTCTTTGTTTTATGTATGCTCTGTAATCCACAGCATAGGGCCCCACCTCTAGATTCACTGCTGACCTCAGGCTTGCTTGCTGATTTCTGCAACCAGTCAGTGCCTTTGATTGTGTTTCCAAAGAACTTCCTAAAGCCACCCAGACTAATTTGTAACAGGTCATTGGTTCTAAATCTTGCTCTTTTTAAAAAATAAAGCTAACTGCCATTGAAGTTAGTTTTGTTCTCTAAAAAAAAAAAAAGTCACAAGGTTGTGAGTGAATCTTGTATACCAGCTTACTTCTGATTCATGTTCATTACAAGTTTTGCATAGTTTTTTGGTTTTTAGTGTGGATACATAAAATCTCCAACTCTCTTGACCCTAAAATACTTATGTTTGGTTTTTATACGGGGAATCAAGTAATTCCTAAATAAGTATAATAATTTAAAATTCTGCCTAAAACTTAAAATTTTAGCAGTGATATACATTGGAAAATTTTAGGTTTTATTATGTACTGTGAGGAATCAAGTCACTAAAATTGACAATATAGATTCAGAATTATGTTAGAAACATTTTAGAAATAACATAGCTATGTACTAGAAAATATTAGGTAAAATAATTTGAAAACTATTGATCATTTCTCTCAGTAGTATTTGGAGACAATTTTTAGGCAGGAGATGGTGTCGACATTTTCTTTCTCTTCAACTCTGATTGTTTTCTTTTTCAGGATGTGATACAATCACTCTATCTTTGTCTCCTTGTTTGCATCTTTCCCTGTACTGTTTTCTTTTGTTTGTTTTTGTTGTTGTTTTTAATATCTGTATTCCTTAGGAGACAGTATAAATGAGATCATTAATTTTTGTCTTCCCATAACAGAGATAGTTAAATTAGCTTTATGTGGAGAAAGTACTATTTTCTATCATAACTTCTAACCAGAGAGTTTATGTATACCATACGTATACACACACACACACATAATCCTATAAACTAGCACTATGCATTAACTCAAAGCTCCAACTGTATTTACAGTTCTTATTTTATGAAAAGGACAAAATATCTCTAGAAACCTGTTTGTAGAGCCTTATCGATATTAGATAATTTAATATGTTTTTCTGTTCTTATGATTAAGTGATGATACTATGAAATTGGATGGTATTGGAAACATGAAAAATGTGGGGAGACTATAGTGATTTTATTTTATGCATGGACGAATTTAAAATGACATGCTCATTGACTTGCTAGGTATTGTCTTATAACACTTAAAGGTATCATAAAGGTATCAACTGCCTTTAGACCACAATGTCTGATGAAGATACTTAAGGCAATATTATTTTTAGGGAAAATATAATACACCAAAAATATTTCTGATTTTTTTTAAACCATTGAGTGAAAATTGCTTTGTTTAGATTCACATGGGGTCAGTGTCATTCACCACTTTACTTTTTTCTATTTGTGTTTCTAAATAAAATTCTAATGCTGAGAATATTATTTGAAAGCATGTATTTAATATAATTACAAAAAATTGAAACGTTGGACTTTGCCATTTTCCCTTGTACAACTGAGTCATTTTTTAACCAATAAAAATAGACCTAAACATAATTAAAATTTTCTGGGCCTTTTCACTCCCATTTTCTAGAACTATTTCCATTAATAGTATTTCATAGTATTGACTTATTTACATTATTTCTATTAAGAAATTACATTTTTCTCATGTGGTTTCAAAATGTATATAATTTAGACAGAATAAGCATGTATCACATTCTCTAGCTTCATTACATGAATGAAAAAAGAATTCTTTTGCTTTGGTTAAATCATAGTTTAAATTTCTGGCTTCTAAATTCACCAAAATCCACCAGGAATTATGAAATTGCGTATATACAGAACTTATGTCACCATTTTTTATGTAAAAATTTTAAATATGTTTGTCTTTAAAAGATTATATATGTAGAGAAGTTTAAAACTTAATCTCTAGTGTTCTTAATAAATCAGATATGTAAAACATACAATTAATTTTGGAGCAGTATCTTTAGAAAGTTTCTTCTTTTTCGATGCATGTACCTATTTGTACTCTTCTATGTAGTCCAGAGAAGTAAATGGTTTAACCTCTGTATAAAATGAACATAATTCTCATTGACCTTAGGGTAGTAAATCTTATCTTTCAAATTTTTCCATGCTACAATCAAGTACATTATTATATTTGGAAGGTTAAAATGGTATAGGAATGTATTGGGAAAACTCAATTTACTTGTGGAAGCCTTAAAAAATGATGTATCTTAAATTATTTTTTTCTTTAATTATTAAATAAAAAGGATTTGGTAATTGGTTTCATTTTCTATGCTCATGAATATATGTAATTCAACCATTTATGGAAATGAAGTTTGTAGTAATTAGCTATCAAATTGTATTGTATTGCATTGATTTAATCTTGCTTTGTACCAGTAGTTAAATGTTCTTGTTTTAAATCATGGGTGGGCAAACTATAACCACAGATCAAATCCATCCTGCCTCACGTTCTTTATAAGGACTTTTAATTTTTAAACAGTTGAAGAAAACCCAAAAGAATAATATGACATGGCACCTGAACATCCTATGAAATTCAAATTTTATATAATGCCAGTAAATAAAGTTTATTGGAACACAGCCATATTCATTTGTTTACGTATTGTTTATGGTATTGTTTGACTGCTTTTGGTGCTACAGTAGCAGAGTTGAGCAGTTGTAACGGAGATGGTATGACCTATAAAGCCTAACTTACTTACTCTAGCCCTTTATAGGATAAGTTTGCCAACCCTTGCATTAAAATTATGAAAATATATAGAAGCCCTCAGTGATAGCTGCATTTAAACTGCAGATGATTTACACAGTTGTGTTTCTTGAAGACCTCTGTAGTAGCTTTCAAATTAGGTAGGTTCCCTGTCGCAGTAAATCCTTATTACTAACATATATTCTTTCTTAATACATACAGAAATTGGTACGATAGCATTTGGTGTCACTCTTGACCTACATAGACTTACATTCATGTTTTTAACTGTTAGCTAGCAACACCAGGGATCAAAGGACAAGCAGTCATTTGTAGTTTTGCTGAAGCATGAACTTAAATTACAACTGTGGCAAAATGGTGTAGCAAAGCATATTCCGTCACCTAACCTGACATTCAAGATACTGATAGTTTTTAAATAACTCTTATAAAATACAATCACGTATGATGTTTATGGAGGAATTTGTATAGTGGAATTTAAAATGTCACCACAAAGATCAAAGATTTTATAGCAGGGGGCAAAAATCATTCCATTACGAAGCCATCAGTATCAGTTTGAAAGTAAGCATTAGGTCATTCTCTATTAGTTTTGTGATATTTCTTCTATCCTATAATAAAAGTGCTAATCTAGACATCAGTTAGGACTTTACAGCAAATCCCTTAGAATTATTAAGCCAATTAGCTCAATCATCCAGATAGAAACTAACAACTGGTACATTATTGCCTAATTCATGCATCTGCTGGCTCTTCTGTCCATAGTTAAATCCAGACTACGTGTAACATAAAATAATTGTTGAACTAGTAAGGAGATTTTGTTATGGTAAGACAAGTAACTCCCTTATTCTCCTAGAAAATGTGTTACATGTATTTTGAACACTGTCATAATATTGCTGTTATCAAACCTAGTGAGAGAGAGAAAAAAAACTATTTTTTTTTTTTGAGGCACATCTGAATATCTTAGTGCTCTTTAAAAAAATACTATTTGTAATTGTTAATGTTTTTCCTTTGAATGAGGATGAAGTAGATAATCACTTGAAAAATTAGGTTGGTACAGTAGTCCCACTGTCAAAGTAAAGATTCCAACCTAATTATAACTTATATTTTGAAGAATGCTTTTTTTTCCCTTTCAATTCCATCATTAAAAAAATCTGTTATTCAGTCATCACAAACAGTAATTCAGGGCAGTGTTGATCTGGAAATACAACATTTAGAAATTTGGAGGTCACAAATAAGTTACTTTGCCAAAGCGATTATCTTTTATGCTTTCTGATTATAAGACTGCATGGTGAATGTTAGACTGTTGCTACATATGGAATTTCACATAACCAATGTAAGATTACAGAAAGATAACTTCTACCTGATATTGTTTTGATTCTTTGTGTTAGACCCATTGTGACTTAATGAGTTAACCTTTTGCCTCTTACATATATAATGTAATGTGTAAAATTTTGAAAGGAAGTGACAGTAAACAACTTATTATTTATTCTTTTTTGTTGTACTAGTTAAAGAAAGAAAGTGTAAATGAAAAGAGCCTGAGATCTAGAGTCACAGAACTAGATTCAAATAGTCTCCATCATATCCTGACTATAACCATGAACCTCTCTAGGTATAACATATAAATAGGGAATAATAATTTCAGCCTCACAAAATTGTTGCAAAAGTTAATATGCATGGAAACCACCCAGCATGGTATCTGCCATAGTAAATGCACAATCATGTTAGCTATTTTTCTTTGTTATTATTTATATGAAGGTGCCCCACTAATTTACAACTAGAGCTAAACCTCTTTTTGCCAAAGAAAGAAAGCACACAAGTAAACAGTATAGCCCATATTATTATTCAAGGCATTGTTTAGAATTTTTCCATGTTTTCCGTATGAGTTTCTAGTAAAACAGATCTGATACTGATATTTTCTCCATTAGTTGTTTGCAATTATAGCCTCCCATTACTGAAGGTTGTAACTAGCAGTATAATACATTGGACACAGTGTATAGAGGAGAGGATATTCACAGAGAATGCTATTCATTTGCTATCCAGGTGATTTATTTGGGGGAAATAAATTCAATGTAAAAATTATTTGTGTAAGTAACTACTGTAGTTAGTGAAAAGTATAGTCCTATGCAGTTGGTTTTTTTATCTCAAACTCTGAGGCACAGCTGAAGTTCTTTACTAGTCATTTGCATTCTATGAAAGATAGTGAATATTTATAGCTATTTTTAAACTACAGATCCTTATAGCTTTATATCTGATTTTTAGCACTTTCACAATTAGATCAGTAAATATGGAGCGGGGGAGGGGAACACTTCATTTGGCTGCCTGCTGGCAACTCTTAGAAGATCTGATCATTTGTCCTTTTGTGATAAATCATAAATAAAGGCTCACAGTGGGAATGATGACTACAACTTAATAGAAATACCTGTAACTTTCAGAGCACTATATATAAAGGAGAACTTCAGCAACAATGTGACTTTCATAACCAGGCATTGTTTTGGGATAATTCTCACAGGTATTAATTTAGTAATTCATGTCCTTCAATAGCATGAATAATTCAGAATTGGAAGTTTTAAGAAACTTGTTTTGGTAATTTTTTTAAAAAATCTTAAAAAAACATGTTAAGATGGAAAGAGGCAGATATTAGTAACTCTGCTTTATAGATGAGGAAATTGATACACAGAAATTGGAACTTACATAAGGTCATTTCAGTAAATAGACTCAAATTATCAGTTTTAAATGGTATGTTTTTTTATTAGAAATTGAATAGGTCATTGTTAAGATATTGGTTATATTTTAGTAATCTTGGAAATACAGTTCATTATTTTAACTTGTTGAATAAATAAAATATAAATGTCAAACAAATAAATTTTATTTTCCAATAGTTTTAATTTTAATACAAGGACTGGTTTTATAATCATACCTGTACCTACCTATGAAGTATATGCCATGCTGCTTCCCCCCCACCCCCTTTATTTCACCTCCTCCCTACTTGCACCCCTAACCTATGGATGTTGCCGTTTCCCCTTAAGATCTCTGAAGGCGGGGCGTCTCCTCCCACATGCTTGGTGCACCTGGGGTACGGTGGTCTGTGGCTCCACCTGGGGTGCGAACTCAGTACCTTCTTCATGTAAAGCAGACATACAAACCACTACACACACTATGGAGCCACCCTGCCATGCTGCTTTAATAGCAGTTTATACCTCATCCCGCCCCCCCACCCCAAAAAAAGGAGGCAGGGGAGGGAAGGAAGAAAGGAAGATTGGTAGGTAGATAGGTAGGTAAGTAGATTGGTTTGGGAGTAATAGACCATAGTAAACTTGATATAAGTGAGCAGTGACACTCATGTGATCATGTGGTTTTCTAGACGAGTACCCATCTTCTTGTTGCCAGTTAAATGTCTAGAATAACAGTGAGAAGAGCAGTTGTAATAAAGGTGGGTGTTTAGACCAGATAAGACTCAGGTCTACAGAAACCAGAATTTAGATGTTTTGAAGAACTCTCAGGTAGGAAAGCAGTTAGGCTAGTGTTTGACTCCAAGGAGTTAAACTTGGATATGTGTATGGAAGTTTTAAAATAAGAAAGATTTTGAAGAACTTGATAGCTGTCAGAGCTGTCTGGAAATGGTAATCATTTTCCTTGGAAAATAGAGTTTCCTGTGTTTTGTCTATCATAGACTAGACTGTCACCTGGCGTGCATCAAGAAGGTTAGCGTCTGAACCTTCCATGGTATTTTTTATTCCTAAAATGATGAGGTTATAACTAAGTGTGCAATATATTGTTAAAGGGGGGCATAGGGTGCAGAAAATGGATTGCTAGAAAGTTTCTTTACAAAAAGGAAGACATGTCATGGGCATTTTTTTCCCAAAATGACACTTTTTCACTCTAGTATTTCCATCTGCATAAAGTAGCATTTCCATATCTTTTCTATGGAACAAAATATAAAGGCCTTTACTTTACCTGTTTGTGTTTGCTAGATACAAATGAAATACCAGAGTATTTACCACCATGTTGTTCTAAAAATACAAAATAGTCCCTAAAAGCAATGATGAGATGAAAAAGAAAAGCTTTACTTAGGTAAACTTTACAGTTGAAGAATGAAGTGTGACCTGCTTGATTAGGGATCCTTCTTTGTGCTTTTCAGCCACTTTTGGCTTTTTTTAAATTGCCAAATTATTTTGATTTACCACATATAATTTCCTTCACTTAGCTCCTTTCTATTCACTGGTTTCCATGATCTGCCAGTCCACTTTTAAAAGGGCCGCCAATTGACAGTGCTGCTTTGTTGTTCTTCCCAGCTCTACTCTAGGGCTCCTGCCGCTGATCTCAAATGCAGGAGCAGCAGAGGTGCTTTGAGAGAGAGAGAACAGAATGTCAAAGAGTCCAGCGGGGGACCAACAGATTGTGGGAAACCATGTGACTGTGTGATTCACATCTCCAAGGAGAGAACCGGTTGTTTCTGTGTCTAGTTCCACCCTGTTATGAGGATAATACCATCAATAATGTAATTTTAACTGCCTGGATGCTTTGACACTTGAAAAAATAAAACTTTTAGCAGGGAAGTTACTGGTCAGATGAGTTTGAGTACGACAGCACTAATGACATTTAAATCAAAATAGTGGAATAATGACTTTTGTCATTCAAAACTAATGTTCTAGACATTATGGGAAGAGGGTAACTCATCTATGTATTTGTATTGTCAATAAAATATTCATCTTGATTCTTTTGCTACCAACCTTAGCCGATCTGATGCTATTTGGTTTGTATATTGCTTCTGACAGTGAAACTCTTAAAAAAGGTGACTTGTATATAAGGCCATACTTGAAGTTAGAAAACACATGAGTAAATTTTCAAATTTTGCCTTTAGGACTTGTTGTCAAGGATCAAATTTTACCATGGATTAATTTCTTGTGCTCTGTTGTTCCATAATTGCTAATGAACTATAACTTGTAAATTTGTGTTTTTGCATACATTTAGATCAAGGAATTTTCTTCAGTCCTTAGAACATATAGGAGGGAAAATCGGTAATAATGTTAGGACACCATAACATGGACTTTTTCTTTTAATCTGTAATTCTAGGACGACATAGAAAGCCTAAACCCAGTTCTCAGGGACAACCCGCAACTTCAGGAAGAAGTCAAAGTCTGGGTAAAGGAACAAAAGGTTCAGGAGATTTTTATGCAAGGTAACTATTTTGAAGTTATGCATTATTATTGATTATTTTTTGGAACTGGACAACTTCACATGTTTGGTTTCAGTTGTTCAGTTAGGAGCAAATAAATAGAAAGCCCAGTCTAATATTTTGAGTTATACAGTCCAGGGAAAATAATAGCAAAATTATAATAATTTCAATAGAAAGTTGTTAACTTCACTAGTTTATTAACCAATTTGAGCAAACTGCCTGGCATGGAATTATAACCACACAGATGTTTTCTTGATAGGAAATTTTCCATATTTACAGAATGCTTTAGGTGTGTCCTTCCTGGAAAAGGAAGCATTGTTTGTAGTAGAGGGTTGCCCAAAGCCACAATTGATTTCCTTTGAAGAATGCTGTTGGTATCTGATAAAAGTGGCCTATTTCAATTTGCCTTCTTCAGCCATGACCATAATGCTAGTCTTAGTTTTTTTTCTTTTTTTAGTAAGTTACAAGTTTGTCTACAATGTAATGACTAAAACCAGTGAGGTTCTATAATTCTTAGTGATCATGTTTTCTGTCAGTGAAATCATTATGTAAATGTAATTAAGCTTTTTGTGAAATTGAATTGAAACTGGGACAGTATGGCATGAAATATTGATATTATGTTGAATGTGTATAAAAAAATTTTTGTTAAATTCCTGTATTTATTTCACCCGTCAACTTCATCTACTTAAGCATTAATAGAGATAATCCCAAAGTTGTGTCTTGTTTTGCTTTGTATGTGAATATTTATAGCAGTTCATCATCTACTTATTAAATTCTTAGGCTAAATATTTTTTGAACTTTTAACATGGAGAATTTGAAGCATAACACGGAAATAGAATATTTCCTCAAACTTCCAGGTGCCTATCTCTCCATACAAGTATAAAACCTTGGCAGTTTCTGCCACATCCATACTCCCATTTATTTTTATCAAATTTTAGACATCACTGCATTCTATCCATTTTTAAAGCCATTATACCAATATTAGCTCCCCCTCTCCCCCCCCCCAAAAATTGTTAGTTTCTTAATATCAAACACTAGATGTTCAGGATCAAATTTCCATTTGTCTCATAAGTATCTTAAATGATTTTTAACAGAATTGATTGATTTATAAACCAGGAGATCCAAAAAATGCCCACAATCTAATTGGTTAATGTGCCCTGTATTATCTCTCGCCCCCCACCTTTTTTTCTTGAAATTTATTTATTGAAGAAACCAGGCTAATATTTTTAGTAACTCTTTATTTCCTTATCATATTCTTAAAAGATGAAAATATTAAAACAGTATAGTTCTCATCCATTTTATGCAGAATTACATGAAGCTAATTCCAAATTGTGTTTGGTTATGGGAAAAAGGCAGTTAAGATGGTGTGCTAATGGGAATTGAAAATTGGTCATTATTTGGAGTTATTCTGTAAGCTTTTTCTATATTCAGAAAAAAAAATAATTAGGAATCTCAATCTTTAGGAGAAAAAACTAGAGCTTGTATAATCAATTATGGCTATGAATATATTTAATTCCAGGACATATGAGATGCTTTCTAGAGATGTATTAGTTGATTTATAGGCCGATATTGGCATAATTTTAATGGCAAATATCAAACCATTAATCAGTATGTTAAATATCTTATAACTGTAGAAGAAAACCTAGGAATCAGAAAAAAAATTCAGTTCTTCTTTCACTTAAAAATTCATTTAACCTATTAACCTCACATTCTTAATTTTTACATAAGGGAAAAACAATACCGAAGAGTTCAAGAAAATTAAAATAAGCACTTGTTTGTAAATTTTGAAAGCACTTTCTAAATTGTTGCTGTATAATACTGTAATTAAGATGCACTAGTAGTACAACTACCCCATACCCCACATACAGTTTGTGTCATCCTTTCAAGTATTTGATATCGTTTTAGTACCCACAAATTGAAGTAATTTTTATCTCCATTATACTCTTCTATGGAGTGACTTTTATTTTAATAGGCACATTTGAATACATCTTTTATTATTTAATCTTTTTCTATTTTCTATCTTTCCAACTTAAAGTATTTTATTTCCAATGAGTTAGGAAGTATTTCTGTCTAGTAGAGTGTGTTTAATAACTTCAGTGATCTGGCTCTAATGTGTGTTCATTTGTTCTCTAATATATTTTTTTGAAAACTGATATTCAAGTATATTACTCATCTGTAACATAGAGCTTATGTTTCTCCTAAAAGGTAGTTTTTAAATGAAAATGTCTCCATTTAAGATGTCTCTTTCTTGTGTGTGTGATTTTTTTAAGGTCCTTATTCCTTAAATGGTTACAGAGTGAGAGTGTATAGACAAGACTCTGCCACCCAGTGGTTTACTGGCATAATTACTCATCATGATCTCTTCACTCGCACCATGATCGTTATGAATGATCAGGTAAATAAATAGTCCATCTATTATTTTTTAAAAGAGATATTTACAATTCCAATATTCCATGTTCCCCCTAAAAATGGATCAACAGGTTGACACTAAGTAATTGTAATCTGTTTTTTTAGTCATATAAACCTAATAAGTTTAAATATATTGATGTTACATTGAGATCTTTTAAGTCACAGGCAGATAATGATGCCATATTTATTTTAAGACTAATAAAATTAGTCCCTGAAATAGAGACATAATACTTTTTTAATTGATTAGATCTTTTTTTAAATCCTTAGGTCAGCTAAAATTTTTTTCTTAAAGTCAACTTTACTTTTCTCTCTCCAGGAATAAAAATATTTTCCAAATTGTTTTTACTAATGAAAACTTTAATGTACACTGTAGTTCTTTTTACATAAAATTTCAGAGTTTGTATGCTACCTTAAGTTATATGGTGAGTATTAAGGATACAAATTTCATACAGAATTTTAAATAACAGTCTGAAAGTCTGGATTGCAAATTTTTTAAAGCTGTAGTTTGTTTTCCTGGAAAAAAAAAAAAGGTATTTACACCCTCCTATCTATGTATATTGTAGATGGAATCTGAATAAATGAAAGCCCCTTTATAAACAATTCGAATACTCTGGTTAAAATTGTAGTCAAGGTGACAAATTTTCACCTTTAAGTGAAGCACAGATTTGCCTTTAGTTTTTAAAATGTTCTTTAACCTGTTTTTAAAAATTATTATCAGTGTTATTTACACATTTTTCATCCTTTTCTTCCTAAGCTCTACCTTCTTAGTTTTATTTTATAGCTGTTTTTTGAAAATTACTTTTTTATTTTTAAAATACAGGTTATGACCTGGCATTATTCTCCTCATCCTTATTTTTCAAGCTGTACTTGAATTAATTTATATTTGCTTTTTAATTTTTGGTTAGCAGATGAAACAGTGAGTTTCAGAAGATTAAAAAGGTAAATTTATCTTTATTGATTAAAATTGATTTAAGTATGGTAGTATGTTATAAATTAAGGTTCCCAAAGTGATTTCTAGATATTTCTACTCAAGTAAAGAATATGTACCTAATATCACATTGGCTAGCTGATTGGATTTCATTTTTGTTCTTGTTTTGTGTCATTGATTAG
The DNA here is from genome assembly GCF_000151845.1 of Pteropus vampyrus. Taxonomy (NCBI): domain Eukaryota; kingdom Metazoa; phylum Chordata; class Mammalia; order Chiroptera; family Pteropodidae; genus Pteropus; species Pteropus vampyrus. The sequence continues at coordinate 2,784,892 of NW_011888946.1, read as the reverse complement.
GTACTAGAACCACAGAATGTCGATCCTTCTATGGTTCAAATGACCTTTCTAGATGATGTTGTTCACTCTTTGTTAAAAGGTGAAAATACTGGCATTACATCACGGCGAAGGTCTCGTGCCAGTCAAAATAGCAACGCTGTTCACGTATGTATGTCGTTAGTTCTAGATTATAGTAAATTTTTTTCTCTTAGATTACTTAGGATCAGTTAAACAAATCCTTGTTAATCGGTTATTTTTAGGGTCATTATACACGTGCCCAAGCAAATAGTCCCAGACCAGCAATGAACTCCCAAGCTGCTGTACCAAAACAGAATACACACCAGCAACAGCAACAAAGAAATACTCGTCCAAATAAGAGGAAGGGCTCGGAGAGCAGTATACCAGATGAAGAGAAGATGAAGGAGGAAAAATATGATTATATAGCACGAGGAGGTAGGACCTGCTTTCTTTTCTTTTTATGGGAATGAGAACAAATAAAAATACATTTAAAATATACTTATTTAATATTAATATTAAAAAACATTTTTTTAAATCTTACAGAAAATCCTAAAGGTAAAAACAAACAGTTAATGAACAAAAGAAGGAAACCTGAGGAGGATGAAAAGAAACTAAATATGAAAAGACTACGAACCGACAATGCTTCAGACTTTTCTGAGAGCAGTGACTCAGAAAATTCAAATAAGAAAATAATAAATAATTCCTCAGAGCAGAAGCTAGAGAATGAATTGAAAAATAAAAACACTTCAAAGATAAATGGAGAAGGAGGAAAATCCCAGAATAATGAGAAGGCAGGAGAGGAGAAACTAATAGATAGCCAGCCTCCTTGGGATCAAACACAGGGAGATAAAAAACATGAAGAAGCAGAGAAGCAGAAGTCTGTTGACTCTCAGCTTCAAGAAAAAATGATTATCCATTCATCAGAACAGGCCACACTTCATAATCATAATCCTAATGATTTACTTCTTAAGGAATGCAATATGGAAAAAACACATACAGTGGAATTATTACCGAAAGAGAAGTTTGTGTCCAGACCACCCACACCAAAATGTGTTATTGATATTACAAATGACACTAATTCTGAAAAGGTGGCTCAGGAAAGCTCAAGTACTTTTGGCCTTCAGACACTTCAAAACATGGATCCTAATGTTAATGATTCAAAACATTCAATTGCAAATGCAAAATATTTGGAAACAGCAAAACAAGATTCTGATCAGACCTGGGTCAGTGATGTAGTTAAAGTAGATTTAACCCAATCACATGTTAGGAATGCTTCTTTGGGAAATGATCATCTTAATATGGAAAAAGAAAAAAATCAGTATGTCTCTTATGCGTCTTCTTTAAGTGTGGTTTCTGTGACTGAAGATAAGCTGTGTAAGCGAAGTCCACCCCCAGAAGCTATAAAACCTAAACTTAATACTTCAGTAGATGCTTACAAGACAAAATCCAATCCCTCACCTGAAGTTGTTAAACCTAAAATTACCCATTCTCCTGATTCTATAAAGTCTAAGGCCACTTACATGAACAGCCAAACTGCTGGTGAAAGAAGACTGGCAAATAAGATAGAACATGAATTATCAAGATGCAGTTTTCATCCAGTTCCTCCTCCTAGAAGCAGTACATTGGAAACTACAAAGAGCCCTCTTATCATTGATAAAAATGAGCATTTCACAGTTTATAGAGATCCTGCACTCATTGGATCAGAAACAGGAGCTAATCACATTTCACCTTTCTTAAACCAGCATCATTTTCCTCTTCATTCTTCATCCCATAGAACTTGTTTAAATCCAGGTACCCATCACCCTGCCTTAACTCCTGCACCCCATTTATTGGCTGGATCATCCAGTCAGACTCCATTGCCTACCATTAATACTCACCCCCTCACTAGTGGTCCACACCATTCTGTTCATCACCCTCATTTACTTCCTACTGTGTTACCTGGAGTGCCTGCTGCCTCCTTACTTGGTGGCCACCCACGACTAGAGACTGCTCATGCCAGCAGCTTAAGCCACTTAGCGCTAGCGCACCAGCAACAGCAACAGTTATTACAGCATCAGTCACCACATCTTCTTGGACAAGCCCATCCTTCTGCTTCATATAATCAGCTTGGTCTTTATCCAATTATTTGGCAATATCCAAATGGAACACATGCGTACTCAGGACTTGGTCTACCTTCTTCTAAATGGGTTCACCCAGAAAATGCAGTTAATGCTGAATCTTCATTAAGGAGGGTAAGTTACACTGTGGTTTAATATCCTGTAAACTTTTTAGATTTCTATGTATAAAATGTTAGAATTTGTCACTTATTTTTTTCCAATTATAATGAAACTTTTAATGCTTAGTAACTTTTGAGCCCTGGAAGCTAAAATCTCAGAAAAGCCTATTTATTTAAAAAAGCCAATTTAAATAAGTAAAACTTTTATATTGTTTCTGATACACCCATTATGAAGAATGAATATCTTCATAACTAACTATAGTATATATCCATAATTGTTTTGCTCAGCTAAATTCCTAGAAGTGAAGTTTCTGGATTAAAATTTATATAAATTATAAGGCTTTTAATAGATATCATCAAGTTATTCTTTAAAAGACATTGTTATATTCCCCAGCTTGGTACATTGTATTAATGGTATATTACAAGCTATTACTCTGATTCCCATTATTCTCTTAAGGGTGCTAAGATTGGAGGGTTTGATATTTAGGAATAAAGTTGGGGCTTAGATTCTCTTTACCTAACAGTATTGTTGAATGTGGTGATGTAGAGCTCTTATTCCTTCATGGGTTGTGTGGTTTTTCTAGCCACATTGCATACTAAGATATTGTTGTTGAAGGCATTACCAACCCTAATATAAAAAATGGGAGAATGGATATCCCTGTTAAACTTCATGTGACTACTTAGTTCTTGGGTAGCCCAGGATGCTCTTCAAGAATCCCCCAGAATCCACCTTCTTACCTATTTCTATTTTGGTTTAAAAAAAAAAAAAAAAAACATTAAATTTACCATCCTAGCCATTTTTAAATGTATAGTACTATTAAAGATATTCACATTATTTTGCAACAGATTGCTAGAACTTTTTCATCTTGCAGAACTGAAACTTTATTTTCTTTAAACACTAATTTCCTGCCCTCTTCCCCCAGTCCTTGGCAACCATGTTTCAGCTTTCTGTTTCTAGTTTCCCACTGCTTTAGATACTTCATTTGTCCTTTTGTGATTTTTTTCATGCCTCAAAGTTCATCTGTTTTATAACATGTAACAGGATTTCCTTTTTTTTTTTTAAGCTCTGTTAATATTCCATTGTATGTATATACCACATTTTCTTTAGACATTATTTATTCATGGACTTTTGGGTTATATCCACCCCTTGGCTATTGTGACTATGCTGCAATGAACATGGGTATTTTCGATGCCTTTCTCAAGCTGGGCACAATCCACAGTAGATATGTTGGAGGAAGCAATTTGGAAGACAATACTAGTGACCTTCTCATTTACTTCAGGGATAATACTCTTCCATAGAGCTATGTTAGTGCCAATAAATGCAAGGCTTGTGTTCCTCATGCCAAAGTTTGTCAGAGGAGCTGTTATATTCTGGGTGGCAATGATGACATAGACTGTGGTTGTGAATCTTTACTTGATTCTCAGGTTGTGATCGTTGACCTCTGTGGTAAGGGGCATCAAGGTTAGTAGTGCAAGACTGAGTTGCAACAACTTTGAAGGGTATTTCTGAGGCTTATTCCCATGACAGACATCAACTCCTTTTGGCTCCACTATCATATGAGCTTTGGCCTTCTTTTGCGAAGTCTCCAGTGAACTCCACAATTTATTCTTCACCAGCATCCCCACATTTGATGTTGGCAGGATATCAGTTCTAGAAGAATTGTGCTTGCATTGATTATAAGCTTCCCATTCCCATTCTTGATGGCGCCATTAAACTTGCATTGAAAAAGTTTTTTATTTTTGATGATAAAAATTGGCAATTGAACTTGATTATAATTTCTTTTTCTGGTGAAATGTATTTTAGGAATAACAAATTGTGTTTTCCTATTAGCAATATACACTCTTTTGATAGAATCTCAAAATTAGATAGTTACGTTCTCTGTAATTATTTAGACATTAAAGGCAATGATCTCAAGATCTGTATTTAGTAAAATAATTCCTGAAATTATTAATTTAATGCTGATTAATTTTTGACATCATATGGAAATATCCATATAATTATGTTGGTCACTTATTTGTCTATTTCTCATAAGATACATTTAGAAAAAGTTACATGCTTCATAAATATACTACTATTAAAGTCCTACTGTGATGTTGATTAGCTTTTTCTAGTAACTGAAGTCTGATTTTCTTTTTTAAATAGAATTCTCCCAGTCCTTGGTTACATCAGCCCACCCCTGTGACCTCAGCAGATGGTATTGGGTTACTTAGTCACATTCCTGTCAGACCGTCCAGTGCAGAGCCTCATCGGCCTCTTAAAATTACAGCGCATTCCAGTCCACCATTGACAAAAAGTTTAGTAGATCACCATAAAGAGTAAGTTCACCAGTGCTGAAAATTTACAGATACTTTCTCTTTTATATACTTTTCAAATTCACTTTCTGAGCAGATAATTTTAAGTTAAATGTCTTAAAACTAGGCTTTGAATAAGTACTATTTTTTGTTTTAATAGACTTTCTAATTTACTCAATAATATTAGAGCACATGCAAAGTTGTATTTTACTTTCATGATAGAACAGTATTGCATAGAAGCTATCTTTGTATCATGTAAGAAAAAGTGGTTACAGAAACCTTTGTGTATTTTCTTTACAGAGAATTGGAAAGGAAAGTTTTTATTGAACCAATACGTTCTATTGCATCCACATCGGCAAAAAATGACCTGGATCTGAATAGGTCACAGACTGGAAAAGATGGTCACTTGCATAGGCATTTCGTTGATCCTATGATGAATCAATTACAGAGACCACCTCAGGAGAGCGGAGAGAGATTAAACAAATATAAGGAGGAACACCGTCGAATCCTTCAAGAAAGTATTGATGTTGCTCCATTTACAACTAAAATCAAGGGTCTTGAGGGTGAGAGAGATAATTATTCCAGAGTAGCCTTGTCGTCTTCTAGCCCTAAAAGCCATGTCCTCAAACAAGACAAAGATGTAGAATGCTCAGTATCAGACCTTTATAAAATAAAGCACTCAGTTCCTCAGAGTTTGCCCCAAAGTAACTATTTCACTACATTGTCTAACAGTGTGGTCAATGAACCACCAAGGTCATATCCTTCCAAAGAAGTTTCCAATATTTACACAGAGAAACAGAATAGTACCCTTGCAGCAGCAGCTAATTCTCAAACTCTGACTTCATTTATATCATCTCTTTCAAAGCCTCCACCTCTGATTAAACACCAACCAGAAAGTGAAGTTTTAGTAAGCAAAATACCAGAACATCTTCCCCATCAAATTGCTTCTCACCCAGTAACAACGTTCAGAAATGATTGTAGGAGTCCTACTCATTTGACAGTTTCTTCTACAAATACCCTCCGGAGTATGCCTGCTTTACATAGAGCGCCAGTATTTCACCCACCAATTCATCACAGCCTGGAAAGAAAGGAAAGCAGCTATAGTAGCCTTTCCCCTCCAACTTTAACTCCAGTGATGCCTGTAAATGCTGGTGGGAAAGTTCAAGAATCACAAAAGCCTCCAACTCTAATTCCTGAGCCAAAAGACTCTCAGGCAAATTTTAAGAGTTCTTCTAAACAAAGTTTGACAGAAATGTGGAAATCTAATAATAACGTCAGCAAAGAGAAAGCTGAATGGCATGTAGAGAAAAGCAGCGGAAAGTCACAGGCTGCTATGGCATCTGTCATTGTACGTCCACCTTCTAGTACAAAACTTGATAGTGTGCCAGCAATGCAGTTAGCTTCCAAAGATCGAGTTAGCGAAAGATCTTCAACTGGAGCAAATCAAACAGATTGCCTCAAACCAGCAGAAGCTGGAGAGACTGGAAGAATCATTCTGCCAAGTGTGAATTCAGACAGTGTTCACATAAAATCTGAAAAAAACTTTCAGACGGTTTCACAGGGCAGTGTTCCCAGTTCAGTTGTGTCTGCTGTAAATACATTGTGTAATACCAAAATGGATATATTCACATCTGCTGCCACTACCACCAGTGTTTCCAGCTGGGGTGGTTCCGAAATAATTTACTCTTTACCAAATACCATTTTGGCCTCTAAATCCTTAGACTGTACCTCTTCAAAAAGTGTCAGTCATTCAGTAGCGCAAACACAAGAATGCAGGGTCAGCAGCACAGCTCCAGTTACACCAGCCAGTAGTACAACAGGAAGTGCTGTTCAGCCCAGCTCTGGGTTCTCAGGCACAACTGATTTTATTCATTTAAAAAAGCACAAGGCAGCATTGGCTGCAGCTCAGTATAAAAGCAGTAATGTTAGTGAGATTGAGCCTAATACTGTGAAAAATCAGACATCTTCAGCCTCCCTTCTCTTGGATAGCACTGTCGTCTGTAGTACAATAAACAAAGCGAACACTGTAGGAAATGGGCAAGCATCCCAGACAAGTCAACCAAACTACCATACTAAACTGAAAAAAGCCTGGCTTACTAGACATTCAGAAGAAGATAAAAATACTAATAAAATGGAAAATTCAGGGAATTCTGTTTCAGAAATTATTAAGCCATGTTCTGTCAATTTAATAGCCTCTACATCTAATGATATACAAAATAATGTAGATAGTAAGATCATAGTTGATAAATATGTAAAAGATGATAAAGTTAATAGGAGAAAAGCCAAAAGAACTTATGAATCTGGCTCTGAAAGTGGAGACTCAGATGAAAGTGAAAGCAAGTCAGAGCAAAGGACTAAAAGGCAACCTAAGCCAACTTATAAAAAGAAGCAAAATGACTTGCAGAGGAGAAAAGGTGAAATAGAAGAAGATTTAAAACCCAATGGGGTTCTCAGTAGGAGCGCCAAAGAAAAAAGTAAATTGAAGTTGCAGAGCAACAGCAATAGTGGTAAGTAAATGTATTACTTTTTTTATCTCAGGTAAAATAGGCTGTATGTTGCAATAATGATGTGGTTTTCTAAAGATTAGTGACCTTAAAGGCAGCTTTTGAGTATTTGTATGCCTCAGCATAATGTATGTGCTCATTTACCTCATTTCTGTATTTCACAAATACTCCATAAGAGGAAATGAGAGAAGATGTATCTCTTTTTAAGAGACGTCTAGAAATATCTTTACCTAGCATTCATATTGGGAAAAACCCAATGTGTAGTTAAGTAGTTACTCAGATTTTTGACCATTTCTGAAACATGTCAAAAATGCAGTTAGAGCTGTCACACCAAAAGTGGATTTCTATGACAAGATATGGTTGAAAAAGAATACATATACTTCTTTAAGCCACATATTTAGCAGAGAATTACTTCCAAGTAGTGTGGATATGGCCTATATCTCATCCTCTTATCTCATGACAAAATTAAAAGCTTATTGGAATTATCTTCTATTTAATAATGTTACTCATTCAAGCAGTCCTTAACAATGAGTAAAAGTTAAATAAAAGCGAGGGCGGGGGCGGTCATGGTTTTGTATATTCATGTCTATATTCAAGAAGAACATCCATGATAAGTAAAAGTTTCAAAACTGATCATTATATTTCATTTGTGGCTAGAGCAAGGCAAATAAGTGATATTTGCCAGTAATATTCACTATGAAGTGTTTCTATATGCTTTTACCCTAGAAGTAGATTTTCTCAGTTTGCTTATTTCTTTTTAGGTATGTTGCACAGTGCAGAAAGCACTTAATAGTTTCACTATATCCGTTTATTCATCCACATAGAATATGTGAAATATCTGTGACAATGTGGACATTCAAGAAGTACTTTCACAAGCATTTGGATGCTTTGAAGGCTCTTATTTGGGTCTTTTCACTGAATGAGGTTTTCCCACATGCCTGTGTGAAAACCAGAGGCAAAGTGAAGGAAAGAAAAACAGGAGGATGGAATCATAGAAAAAGACAGTCAGAAAGTGAAAGAACGAAGGAAAACAAGCTCAACTAGATACAGAGAGGCTGAGAGACTGAAATGCAAATATAGTCAGAAGAAAGAGAGGGAGATTGACAACGAAGAATACATGCCATTTATTTGAGTGTTGAACTGTATACAGTGTTGCTTTTTCTTTCTCACTTGTTCTACTTTCTCAATGAATTAAGAGGCTTACTGTGGTCAAGAATTGTTTCTCTTGACTTTCACATGCATTTCTTTTGGTTGGGTATTTAAATACTAAATACTTGAGTTAAACTTTCAGAAAACAAAGATAGGAACCTTCGAGTTTTTAACACTTAGAAAACTCTTATGAAGTTAAATTTATAAAATTAATTTTTAATGAAGTACATAGTCTGTTTTCATTTTGAGATTGAATGTACATGTTCCCATTATAAGTTCTAAGACAAAAACTGGAATCGGCACCCCCACCCCAATTTGTTATGCTTCGTCAGATCTCCCCTACTAAGTACTAGCATCTTAAAGGCTATGTTAAGTCCCATTTATTCCCAAGTCCAAAATAATATTAAGTGACTGTTAAATGCCATCTATTAATTATTGGCAGAATTGACTTGCCAGTACTGTTCTGTACTATCTAGGAAACTTCTCTAAATTGGGAGTTAATAAATCTAATTTCTAAACCTGAGTAGATGATCTACTTCATGAATTAAATATGACCTTTACCCTTCTGATGTTCATTGTGGTTGTCATCAGTCATAGTAAATCAAAAAGAGTAAGTTAAGTCTGCACTTAGAAAATGCTATGTGATTACCTACACTATTGTACACATAATTATATGAACAAATATACATATAATAGTGTGTTTCTTAGTACATTCTAAAGCCAGGTGTGATAGGTTTTGCTTTCTCTGCTGTTTTGGAATGTCTTCATATCTGCTGCTTTTTGTTACTGATAATTAAAAGTTGGCTGCTTTTCCATGGCTAGTTTTTTATATAATTTTATTTTATGAAATGAAATGGCCCATGAAATTTAAAATATAAGTCCCATGATAGACAAAACGAATTGTTTAACTGTAATCAGAGTTAACTTCTATATCTCAAAAAATATTTTTTTATGGTGATGGCATATCAGAAATTAAAGGTTAATATGTATTTGTCTCATTTTTTCCTTCCTAGTTTTCTGTTGCTAGAACAGCTGTTTGAGGGTTTGCTAATAAATTGAGAACTAAGGTTGAAAAGATCTTAAGGTATAAGGATGTTGCCAATAAGATACATAGAAATGAAAGATGAAGTTTTGTTTATTGTACAAACACTTATAGTAAAATTTATAAAAGGAGTTAGCTACAGTCTTATATGGCCTAGTCAGATTACTAGGCTTTCGTGTCTTTGTAATTCATTTATTATTTATAAAAAGAAAAGCTCTCAGTGTCTATGTCACAAAATTGAGATTGGCTTTGAAATGTCTAGTTTTTTATAATATTGCTGAAATTGTTCACAATGGTATCGTTATCCATACTCTTTGAGCTATTCCATTATTTGGAATGTAAAAGCATATTAATAGTTTTCTAGTCAAAATAGAAATAGATTGCATTTAGTTTAGTTTTAAATTTATAAATTTAAAAAGTAAACAAGTAATTGGAAGCAAGTGTGCCAAATAAAAATTTATCAGCAGTATATCATTTATATTGTTCATTCTATCCTGAAAGCTCTGATTTTTTTATACAGTCCATAGGAGAAAACTGTCTTACACAATAGAGGAAATAAACTTTTTACACAAGCCCGAGAACATTTTTATTCCATTAAGTGGTGTGTGTACACGCATATGTGTTTCTCTAGTTGGATTAAGCCAAATGGCTCCTTGCCCTAAATTAGAGACAGAAGAGGGGTGAACTAGCAATTGTAAAGAACCCAGCAGCAATCCTAGAAGTGCATAATAACTGGAGCTGATTTTAAATGGGCCACCCTGGAGTTTAAACATAATACTTCTATTTTAAGATGTGTAATTGAACTGCATATACTATCAACAGGTAAGTGATAGTGGGAGCTCAGGACAAGAGTTCTGCTACAAGTTTCTGCAAGAGGTATGTAGTCTCAGAATCATTGTATTTCCTCATATCCACAAAATGGGCATGCTTAGAAAACAAAAGGATAGGAAATACAGAGTATTCTTTCAACATGACAGAAATAGCAAATGATAAAAATCTCATGTTTGATGTATGGATACATCAATGTGGGCAGTGTAAACACAATTAAGAGGCAACAGATACTTGCTTGTCCCAACATAGTTTGCTTTTAAATTAATATATTTGTGAAAATGTAATTAAGCAAACTTTAAAGAATTTTCTTGTTTTGAGTTCTACCTGCCCTATAGAAGACTGATTACTTGAGCCAGTGTTATTACAACAATTAAGTTCAAGTTAATAAAAGTTATGGAGCAACAATGTAAACTATAATATAATTAATATAAATATATAATTTTTTCCTGCAAAGTTCTTTAGACTTCTGATGCCCTTTTTTTCTTTCTGTCATCGAAAAAGACAGCCAATAATGTTGGCTTTTTTCCTTCCTTCAGAACCTTTTTATTTTTCTAAAAGATACTGCTTTCATCAATATGTTGATATCAAATGGAGGGCATTATAATAAGAGAGATTAGAATAAATATGTTAGCTTCTCTTCTACCAAATATTGGTATTATAAATCATCTCTTGTTTTAATGAGTCACACTTGCCTCAGAGAATCAGATTAAGTATTTCAAAACATATGTTGAAACTAACCTGTTATTTCTAAAATAAGTATTAACTTTTGGTCTTTAGGTTCTTCCTGTGGATCTTGAAAGGACTTCCTCTTAAATGTGCCAAATTTTTGTGTAGAAGGGCTGTGTTTTTACCTATAGATTTACATAGAAAATGAGTTATTCTCATGTTTGCTATTACATAGATATTTTATTTGTAAAGATTTCATTCAGCTAGAAGATTTATTCATCTCTACATTTCCATTAGACATGAGTTCATTTGGTTAGTAGGATAATAAGTAAATAAAAGTGCTGCTGTGAACTTCTTAGTTATTAATGAGTACCTGGAATTATAATCTCTTTGCTGCTTTTGTACAATCTTAATATATTGTCACAACATATAAGTGACTTGAATTTTATCTCAAGGAGTATACTTTTCTAAAAAGATATAATCTTGCTAATACCTCCCTACTGGTTTTACAGCTGGCATCCCTCGTTCAGTATTAAAAGATTGGCGTAAAGTAAAGAAGCTGAAGCAAACTGGGGAATCCTTTTTACAGGATGATTCCTGCTGTGAGATAGGGCCCAATTTGCAAAAATGCCGAGAATGTAGACTTATTCGGAGTAAAAAAGGAGAAGAACCAACTCACTCACCAGTATTTTGTAGATTTTACTACTTTAGACGGTAAGTGAAAATAGGTAATTGGAGGAAGGTATGTTTATTGGATATTGGAAATTATACTATCATTCTGAGGTTCCCTTCTGGAGGCAGGAATGAGTGTTTAAGCTTTCTTGTTTCTGAAACATTATTAAAAAATATTAAACTTTTTTAGTGCTGAATTTTACAATAGCTAACTATTGGGTAAATTCATATTTACATTGCTACGTGTGTTAATAATAACATTTCTCAATCAGGGTTATTCTTGATGAGAAAATTTTAGTATTTTTTTCTGGAAATGATAGGAAATGGCAGTTTGTTAGATATAAAGATTTTTTTTTAAACGTTACATTGGCTAAAACAATGTCACATTTATATCTGTATTAGCTTACTATTATTACAAATAGTCTGTAAATCTAAGTAAACAATGTAGGCATCAAAATAAAGTCAGAGCATTACATTGGAATACCCATACTTTTATCTTGTTAAACATGTAGCTATAAAATATGAGTTAGGACAAAGATTTGTTAGTACTATATCAGTTTCACAGATTTTGTAGTATATATAAAAACAACTTATAAATCTATATGCTACTATAATAATATTACTAAATAATACTGTAATACTAAAAACTTATAGACTTATGAGAGTTCAACTAAAGAATGGTTGAGTAACTCAGCCAGTAGAGACTCGTGTCTCATTCTAGAATCAGCCATTTCTGGGTTTTAGTCCCAACTCCATCCCTTAGTTCCTATATGACTTTATTAACTGTAGTAGGACTACAGCTAAGCCTGACTCATCTACTCACCTGCCTAATATGAATGATAGTGATAACCTAATTCAGAGAGGTTTCACGAAGATTAAATGATAGGAGGTTCAGAAAGTCCTTAGTGTAGTACCAAGCACATATGAAATGCTCTGTAAATGTTAACTGCAGTTATTTTCCTAGTCATCATTATCTTCTTTCTAAGAAGTTAGGAGATGCTTTGCTCTGGCAAATATACTATACTGGTGGCCCAGCAGAGACCCCAAAAGTAGGTATTTTTAGGAAGACACATTCTGTATTTCTTCTTCATGGTCTTTCTAGCCACTAATCCCCCAAACTAATTATACAAGGTAGTACACATGGAAGTGCAGAAAGATGAAAAAAGAATGAAGAGAGAGAAAACCTTAGAAAAGCTTGAAAGAAAGAAATATTCAGGTAGAGATAATAACATAAAGCTGAAATACGATGGGTTATAACAAAGGGAGAAATTTGGTTTTAAAAAAAATGAGGGAAAAGGGTAAAGTAAAAGTATTAGAAAAGGGAGTGAAAGGAATGATGGTGGCATCCATTTGAAAAATACAGAATGACTTGTAGTGAACTTCCGATATTCTCAGATTGAGAATTACAAAGATATTTAAGAATAACCAAGCCAGCAAGTAAGGGAATGGCAATTTTGCTTTCCACTTACCCTAAACTTCTCTGACTTGAATAGTTACATTAATTGGGTTCCTAATAAACTTATCTTTATTCTTCTAAATCACATTAATAAAGTATCATTTTAATGAAAAATATGTATGCTCCCAGTGAAAGTCTTAAGGTGATTTAGGGCATTTTCAACTTTAGAGGTTCCTGATTTAGATTATGTATAACATAACAGCCTTGCTCTGGGCAGCATTTGGCTCACATTTTAAATCTTGTCCACATCAAACAGTGGGACATAGTTTTCATTTGATTGAAGTAAGTGTAAGTGATAGAGGAACTCTTACTTGAAATAACCTAAAATTGGTGCTGTTTATCATTGCCATTTGTGTAACACCATGGGAGTCATCTGAGTTGGTTAAATTTAATAAAGTGTGTATATAGAGTACCATTTCTTGTTTTTTAATTGTAGATGTAAAATATATATTTAATATGAATTAATTATAAATTTACAACTTTAAAAAATAACTGGACTTCTAAAGACAGATACCAAGAGGTATCTAATGCTTGTGTATTTTAATGTTTCAGATTGTCATTTAGTAAAAACGGAGTGGTTAGAATAGATGGTTTCTCTTCTCCTGACCAATATGATGATGAAGCTATGAGTTTATGGACACATGAAAATTACGAAGATGATGAATTAGACATAGAAACTTCAAAATACATCTTGGATATAATAGGTGATAAGTTCTGTCAATTAGTAACATCTGAAAAAACAGCTTTGTCCTGGGTGAAAAAAGATGGTAAGGAAGTTAAATATTAAATACTTAAAACATGGAATTGTATCAATTTCATTTTAAGAATTTTTCTTCAAAATATGTTTAGTCTTTGGGAGAAGTCCCTAATCTTACCTAGACTTATTACTTTTAATTTCGATGACACTTTATGTACGAATACACCTAATATGTACTTAGGGTAATAGATACTTTCCAATTGAGGTTGAATCGAATGGATTAACAGTTCATGAAATCACAGTAGCATTTTGCTCCTTCTGCCATTATGACATTGTTTAACGTGATAAAGACCCTTTGGATGTGAAATTGGGAAATTTTAGTATTTGCCATGTAAAGACATAATCTATCCCAGTTATATAAATTTTTAATCTGGTGTGGTTCGAATTAGAGAGATTGTATTTGAATCTCAACTTTACACCTAGCTTAACTGTATGACTGTAAAATGGGAATGATAACTACCTCATAGATTTTAGAAAGTAGGCATGTTAATTGTTTACTTATGCAAAGCACCTAACATACTAAGTGCTCTAAATGTTAGCTTCTTTTCCTTCTCTTAAATCAGTGATTTGCCCCCAGATGACATTTGGCAATAACTGGAGACATTTTTGTTTGCATGAACTGAAAGGTGTAGCGGGTAGAGTAGTAGCATCATCTACTGGGTAAAGGCCACAGATGCCACTAAATATCCTGTAATGCACAAGATAGTCTCCCACAGTAGAACTTTTTTTAGTCAAAAATGTCGAAAGTGCCAAGATTTAGAAACCTTCAATTAGATACAAGTATGTTTTCTGAAGGGAATTACTAATTACTTCAAGAAATCTGCTGTTGCTCTATAGCTTATATATCCTTCAGAGTTCTTGATTTGCTTTTACATTTTTGTTTTTGTGTATTTTAGCTAAAATAGCCTGGAAAAGAGCAGTCAGAGGCGTCCGGGAGATGTGCGATGCATGTGAAGCAACATTGTTTAACATTCATTGGGTCTGCCAAAAATGTGGATTTGTGGTCTGCTTAGATTGTTACAAGGCAAAGGAAAGGAAGAGTTCTAGAGGTTGGTTTATAACTTTACATAAATTTAAATTTTTATAATGTTCATTTACTGTAGGTTCACTCATTTGGAAAATTAGATGTGTGGAGTTCTTTTCCTACCTTAATTATGGATATATAACATTAAGTAAGTTTTGTGGTTTGTTTTTAAAAAGGACCAAATAAACCACAGTTTATTAATGGCTAGATGTTCTAAAATAATACTTCATCTATATCTTGATGCCTGATTAATGGCTAGATGTTCTAAAATAATACTTCATCTATATCTTTGTAGCCTGATTAGTAGATTCACCCTCACTCTGTCATTTCAAGCAGATAGTTTCTTAATGTAGTCCAAATTTATTATATTTGGCTTTGCAGCTTTATGATTCCAGTGTATAGGAGCCTGCAGTCTCTTCCAGAACCTGTTAATTATACAGTCAAGCACATAAGTCGCAATTGAATACTTAAAAGTGTGACTTGATTTTTCTAAATATTGGTCCATAAAGTTCAAATAAAAATGTTGAAGAATATGGCACTTACCACTTATTCTCTAGTTTTAAAGAATGAAGAAATTTTTATTATATATGGAAACAGCCTTTGAAGCTGTTATCTCTAACTTCTAGATAAATAAAATGATACAAAAACAGTGCTTTCCATGTTAATACAGCTGGAGAAACAAAGTTTAAAAAGGAAATTACTAAAATGCACCTTTCTCATGCTAAAAGGTTTTAGAAAAGTTTATTCAAGGCAGTTTTGGAAGTAGCTACCTAAAACTGGTAACCTTGAGAGTACAGAGTTACTTGTTTGATATAAAGTCAGTGAAAAGAAAAATTCAAGTTGTGGAAGTACTAGAAATAAAATCATGTTTAATGATAGACAAACCATGATTTTTAGCCATCAATATCTTTTCTAATGAAAAGATTACTAAGCCTCATCCTTTCTAATCCCTTTTCTTATACACCCAGCACTTATCAGAGAGCCCTGAGCAAGTGGGAAAACATGTTCAAACATCTACTGTTCAGTGTTTCTGTGTTGTGCAAAAGATTAAACATGAGTAAAATCTGAAATCATAATAAAGAATGCATTTTAGGAAATTAAATATTTCCAAAACCATAAAAATATATTTGGACAGTTTCAGTTGATGTAAATAGCTTCAGTGCTATAAAACTTCATGACGTGCATTTTATATTGTTTTATATTTTGTTTTCTCTTTGCTAAATTAAAATTTTATTTTATATTTTGCTATATTTTATGCATATATATAAGCATGAATTCTTTTTCGAAAAAGAATAGGGTATGTATGATAAACCTAAACTGTTGTATTGCTGTCAATTTCCATAGTACTATTAATTTTGAAATCAGAGTCTTGTTGGTCACCATATTATTTCTTTGTGAGTATAATCTATGTCTTGTTATCTACATATCTCATTTCACTGTTAAATATTGTAATGAACTCACATTGACTAGATTATAGCTTTATATAGTGGCATTTGTGTCTAAAATATAGGGAGTTAGAAAACATTCACAAGTTACTATGTAGATTTCAGAGGGGAAAGTCAGAAAGCTTTTAAACAATTTTAGACTACATTTGAATTTTATTTAGCATGACACTTCATGAAATAATGGTTCTAGATTTTTTATGCTGAATTTAATGACCTTTGTGATACTTATTGAAGCTCTTAAAGGCATATCATAAGTAGTTCTCTGTCATGAAATTCATAAGGGAGATCTCCTTAAGATCAAGGTGTTTAATAGCTTTCCTGTGTATGATATGCCTCATACTGTGCCTTAATAGGTTTGCAACTCCAAATATAGAGCCTTGTTTGAAGGCAATAGTAGCAATTAAATATTATTATTAAACAGCTGCTGGGCTAGATAAAAATGACAAACATGGCCACAGTCTGGAGTAGAAGGGCTCTTTTATAGATTATTTTTTAGAGAAGAAAGATTTAAGTTGATTTGAAAGAATTTACATTGGCTGCAGGTAAGGGGAATGGGAAAAGTGGAAGCAGGGTCAGTTCTAGAATAGGTGCACAATCTGTAAGGAAGAAATATTTACTACTTTTGATTCGTTATGAGCAACGGTTCTGTAAGTTCATGCATAAGCAGGCTGCAGTGATCAGTACAAAGCTCCATCATAGATTCAGGAATATGAGCAGTCTACTGTTGGTTGGCCCACAGCTATTATTACCTAGTTAAACTACTGTCGTCACTTTCTCTTTCTGGTATATTGTAATTTAGGACATCTCAGAATTTTTCTTCTTTCACTTGTAAAGCAGTGACTTTTTTACGTCTCATGACAGTTCTACATGTCTGAAACAAAAGGAAAATGACTTAGCAATAGCGTCAAACTTTTATTAATCTAATGTACTAAGGTTAGGCAAAAGCCATGTTTGGCACAGAAAATAGCTAAGAAATCAAAGATTAGCTACACAGAAGCTAGAATCAGAGAAGTAGAAGTAACTAATACATTAATGATAATAAAAAATGGTCATTTTGGAAAAGGCTAATGTCAATTTTGTATCTTGTTTTTATAAAATTCTTAGAATGGTGGAATTGTCTTAAGAACCATACATTTGAAGCCTACCATTGACATTTTCTATAATCATTAAGCTCTTTATGTACTAGCCATCAATTTTATATAATTATAAAACCATAGCTGATTTAAAAGAACATATGATCTTACAGATAAAGAACTATATGCTTGGATGAAGTGTGTGAAGGGACAGCCTCATGATCACAAACATTTAATGCCAACTCAAATTATACCTGGTTCTGGTAAGTGTAAATACACATTATTTATTTAATAATGTAACAGGTCTTGGTTGCTCCAGAGTATTGGGGCGTATGTAGGAATGTAATAGAATGAAGAAGAGGTTTATCTAATCTTGAATTGTTCTTGCTCCATTTTTTTATATTAAAAAATTCTGTTTATTACATTAGAATTATCTGTGTAATAAAGCTAGCAAGACAAGCCCAGCCCAGTGACTAAGAAAGCCATAGAGGAAAGGTTTGAGAAGGGGAAAACTAGAGTGTAGTGAAAGTTTTTATTAGATTTATGATGAAAGGTTATTCTACTTTTTTTGAACATACTGAATTTTTAATAATAGAGGTAAGAGAGAAAAGAATAGAGGACATGAACTTAGTTTAATGATCAAACCTGAAATAGATGGAATGAAGATAAAAATGGAAGAAAAGTCAAAAGGTACAAGAAAAGAAAAACTGGAAAAAAAATTCATAATCTTAACTAGTTATAGCCTTTTTATTAACCACTATTATATTTTGTAGTTTTAACAGATCTTCTAGATGTGATGCACACTCTTAGAGAAAAATACGGTATTAAATCCCATTGTCATTGTACTAACAAACAGAATATACAAGTTGGTGATTTTCCTACAATGAATGGTGTGTCTCAAGTGAGTATAAATCTCTAATTATTCAAATAAAACGCATTGTTAAATTAGCTTTGATATTTGAAATCCAGTTTAGGACTTGTATTATGTTTTCTATCTTACTGTATAAATATAACTACTAATTTTAACTGAATAATTGAAGATAGTATTTTAAAAATTCAATTGTTCTACTCTTATAGGTTTTACAGAATGTTCTTAATCACAGTAATAAAATTTCTCTGTGCATACCTGAGTCTCAGCAGCAAAATACCCCTCAGAAGTCTGAGAGCAATGGCAGCAGCAGTCCAGGGAGCGATGTAAGCACCAACAGCAAGTCAACTCCTCCAGAATCCCAGTCACCACTGCACTGGTTAGCAGATCTTGCAGAGCAAAAAGCCAGAGAGGAAAAAAAAGGTAAATATAATTTATTATCTAAGCATACAGTTGACCCTTGAACAACATGAGTTTGTATTGCGTGGATACGCTTATGTGTGGATTTTTTAAATAGATACCTGTACTGTTTTCAATTCATGGTTGAGAGTCCACAGATGCAGGAGGCCATTGAACTATATACCATTTTATATGACTTAAGCATCCACAGATTTTAGTATCTTTGAAGAGGGGAGTCTTGGAACCAATCCCCCACAGATATTGAGGGACAACCAAGTTTCAGAGAGTGGGCAAAAGTTACACACAATTTTTCAACTGCATAGAGGATCGGTATCCCTAACCACCCCCGCCCCCTGCATTGTTCATGAACTATGTAATACAGTATTATAATATAACCAACAATGTACTCTTATACATTAATGTACTGTTCACTTAAAACAATTTATGTATGTCTTTTGCTTGCATTATGGCTTAAATTTCAGTAAAACCATGTCTTTTACTAGGAACTCACCTTCCTGTGATTGCATTAAATTTAGTTGCAGAACCATTTGTGGATGGGCATATCAGTAAAGCCACCAGGGCACTAGATTTGTTATATACCTGTATTTTGTCCCTGTATCAGCTGTAGTATTTTCATTTGTGACAGGTACAGAATCAGCTACCTTTCTATGATATTGAGAAAGCTCTTTTCATATTCAAACCGTTTGACTCCATTTTGAAGAATCTGACCCATCCTTTGGTGTGTGTTGTGGTGAATAAACCACTAGTGCTACAGTTTTACCTTGCAATATAAAATGCAGGGAACCAGTTTTGTCTATACTTTGGCAGCATGCTTAATCTTATTTGAATTTTGTAAAATGTTTTATTTCAGAAAACAAAGAATTCGCCCTTGAAAAGCAAATTAAAGAAGAGAGAGAACAAGATAATCCTGATTCTCCAAACAGCAGAACATCACCTCCTGTCTCCCAGAATAATGAACAAGGCTCAACTTTACGTGATTTACTGACCACAACAGCTGGCAAGCTACGTGTGGGTTCTACAGATGCTGGCATTGCCTTTGCACCAGTATATTCTATGGGAACCCCAGTGAGTGAGATGCCAGATTTTTGGCTTTTATATGGGCCTTAAGTTTAGATGATTCACAGATTTGCCTGTGAACTACACAATAAATAGATGCAGATGAAATTAAACATACCAGATTACTGGGCATATTCCTATTTGCATGATAACTCATAACGTAAAAGCTCGAGATTTTGTTTTTTTCCAAGGTGAAAAAGATTGGAGGAGGGGCATTTTGATTTCACAAGAGCCCTTAGATACTCCTTCAGAATTTGAAAACTATTTATCTAGTAGGGGGAGGGGGGCAGATGTGGAAGTAACTGTTTTGTTGCTTAAAATATTCAGAAATCAATTTTTGTTTTATTCACCAGAGAAAAGTAATAGCAGAATAATTGTATAAATAGGCATAAATTTTTAGTGGCTTTTAAAAGCATGTGGGAAATTCCACTTAGCGTCCCTTCTCCTCTGCCTAGCCCTAGAATGTGAAAGGTAGGAAGATCAGACGTCTGTCTGGTTTCTGCAGACCTGGCCTCATATGAGGACCACTAAAGTTCTGGTTCTCATCATCATGAACAATGAACAATGTAAGCGCTAGAGATCCATATCCACTGATATGATTACATATTCTTGAAGGCAGGTATATTATTTGTGTTGATTGTTTGCTATGTTGGTGGTAAATCAAAGTGAAAGTGTAAAAATGTATATATTTCTTCTCAAAATATATTTTTTTTCCTAATAGAGTAGTAAAAGTGGAAGGACTATGCCAAACATTCTTGATGACATAATTGCCTCAGTTGTTGAAAACAAAATTCCACCAAGTAAAGCCTCTAAGATAAATGTAAAACCAGAGCTTAAAGAACAGCCTAAAGAAAGCGGAAAATCTGCCATGGATAAAAACAATAAATTGTACAGTGATATACCACATTCTTGGATCTGTGAGAAGCATATTCTTTGGCTTAAGGATTATAAAAATATTAATAATTGGAAGCTTTTCAAAGAGTGTTGGAAGCATGGACAAGTGAGTATTTTAAGCTGATTTAGTACACTATTAGTGGAACTGAAGCTGGTTGTGTGAACAGGCACAGTGGCTCTCCTTAGGAATAGAAGGAAAGGGGAAAGATACTACTTAACACATATGGCATGGAAGATATCAAAAACACCAAAATGGTTACCAGAGTGAATTCTTATTTTTGGTCAGATTTATATGAATTAATAGGGAAGCACTGATTTTTTTCATTTATCAGTCAGCAAACTTTTAATAAAACCATGTATTTACCAAGTTTGGTACCTCCTTTTTTTTTTTTTTTTTTTTAAACATTTGTATTTTAGTCCAGTTAACAGATTTGCATCTGCTGTTAAAGTGTAATACCAGAAGCAATTTTCTTGAACTGACAAATGATGTAGATGCTTTTTGCCTTTAATGTTTATCCCTAGAATATTTTTATCAAATCTTGAAGTTTATCAAATCTTGAATGACAAACTCCATCATTTAATTCTGTGCAAATAAAAATGATGTTCTGTTAGATCAAAATGTTTATATAATGTTTGATACACATTTCAGATGATAATTTACTACATTAATACACATTTTAAATGTGTATTAATGTAGTAAATTATCATCTGATAATTTACAAATTATGACTTAGTATTTATCATGTTCAGTTTTTTCTTGCTTTCTGAAAAACACCATTGCTATTTTGTTGTACTTTATTCATTATCAGATAGTTACTGAGCACTTAAATAAAATCTCTTCTTTTATGCTGGCTGTTAAAAGATATAAAAATGAGTACAATATGAGTAAGAGCCATTTTAGTACAATGGTTCTCAATTTTTTTTTAGGTTACTAATCTTTTTCAAAATCTGATGAAAGTTTGCTTTCTCTTTTCCCAGAAAAAACACACACCCATGCATTATACATACAGTAGTCCCTTGGTACATGCAGGAGATTGGTTCCAGGATCCTCCTGTTTTCAAATTATCTAAATTACTTATGATACCTTATACAGTATACATGCTATTTAAATAGTTGTTTATGGTATTGTTTAGGGAATAACGACAAGAAAAAATAGTATTGTATGTGTTCAATACAGATGCAACCATCATAGACCTTACCTACAAAGTACACATCAGCAACAGTGTAACATCTTTTTTTCCTCTAATATTTTCTGCTCATGGTTCATTGAATCTGTGGATTTGGAACCCATAGGAACAGAAAGCTGACTGTACAATGTTTAGCTTTTTTATTTTTTTTGGTTGGCTCTTCAAGCCCCAGTGCCATTGCTGGGTCACAGTTTAGGCCACTAATTTTTCGTGGACTCGAATAGTCACCTAAATATTTTTTAAGCATGTTAAATAGTCTAAGAAATTTATTCAAGGTACTGTGGAAACCCAAAAGAGGGAATGACTAAGCTAGAGTACTAATTTAAAAAGGCTAGTGTGAATTAATGCCTCAGGGATTAAGTGAAATTTTTCTAGATGGATAAGGGGTTGGAGAGAAAAGCATCAGGTATTTAGGGAATTGTTAAATAGTTTTTTTTGTTTGGAACAGAGATAAGAGTTCTGTAGGATAATGGTGAATAAATGAGGTGGTTGAGGTTACGATTTTGAAGGGCCTTTATATATCAGGCTAAAGAGTTTGCACTTTATCCTGTGGATAATAGTTTTAATTCAGGTATCAAAGTGATCAGATTGACATTTTAAAATGACAGCAAAGCAGATTGAGAATTGAATTAGAGGGGAGTAAGACCAGAGGCAAGGAGTCAAATTAGGAAGGCTTTCGGTATTTCAGGAAGATAATGATAATCGTTTCCTAAGGATTCTGCTTCAGAATATTCTAATATTATAATTAACTTGCCTCTATAATCTCTTTAAAAATCTGTTTACTTTTCTCAAGCTTCTAGCCACCATAAGAAGGAGTGGCATAGGGAATATTATTAATAGGTACAGTACGGGCCAGGAATTAATATGTGAATTGCCAATAATAGTTAATTATCTAATAGCTGAACTGTTTTAATAATAGTTGGATATATCATTAAGCCCATCGAAAGGTAGTTTAATGAAGTAGTCACCCAAATTGTTAACCCGACTCCACCAAAACCTTTGTTGTTTTATTTTTTTTCTTTTGAGATACCTTTTGGAGTAAGAACCCTAGCTGGAGGTTATTCTCTTAAGGTTACCAAAATTTAATTATCTTTCAAAGTAAGAGTACTTAATACCTTTTACAAGAGACTCTTAAGTCACAACTTTCTGTGTTCTCTATATCCCGGACTTTTTACTTCATTTATAATAAAGGAATTAAAAAAAAAAAGCCAAAAACCTGAGAATAGTACATCAAATTGCCTAAGAGGTTTTTTTACATCAGCATTGGAGTTTTAAAAGCTATAAATCTTCAATTGTTGGTTTTTAGTTTAGAAAGTAGCCTTGAAGGAATTTGAATTCTCATGATTTCAAAGGAAAGGTTCACTTTCAGGGAATCAGTCAGTAGGCTTAAAATTTAATGTTGTTATGCCTAGTTGTTTAATATTTTTATCATGATCCTTGTGGAGGTAAAGAATGTATGCATATGTTTTAAGTGATACAGACTCAGAATATATATAAATTGTTTTAATGTCAAGGACTTTATTTAAAAATACTACATATATTACATACATACAAATATATAAGTAGGTTATGTTCTGTCTATAAAAATTAATCTGTAAATAAAACATCCCAAAAATTCATATTTATAACCATTTAGAAATGAAATTTTTAATAGAGGCTTTCAGACTTCTTTCCTGAGAATTACTACGTGCATTTATTTTTCTTTTCAAAGACAGTAATGTATTCTACCTGGCATTCTGTCATCACTTTTTCTTTTTGACAGCTATTGTGAACATCTTTCCAGGTCAGGGACTATTTTTAATATCCTCTCATTCTCACAATTTGTCATTAGTCCCTAAACTTAACATTTTATCCATTTGTTATGTGTGTATGAAATCAGATTTTGGAAGTGTCCATATACCTTTTAACTTTTATTTATGTATTTATTTATAAGCCTGCAGTGGTTTCTGGTGTACATAAGAAAATGAACATTAGCTTGTGGAAGGCGGAATCAATTAGTCTTGATTTTGGAGACCACCAAACTGATCTCCTGAACTGCAAAGACAGCATTATTTCAAATGCCAATGTTAAGGAATTCTGGGATGGTTTTGAAGAAGTTTCAAGTATGTTGTTTTTTGTTTACTGTACTGTTTTGTTAAACATAGCCCCCCAAAACAATAAATTACATACGACTTAAACTTCTATGTTACTTTCTTGTCTAATAAAAAGAAACAAGTACAGATGCTCCTCAATTTACGATGTGGGCTACATCCTGCTGAACCCATAAAAGCTGAAAATACCGTGTCAAAAATGCATTTAATTCACTAACCTACAGAGCATCATAGCTTTAGCCTAGCCTACCTTAAATGTGTGCAAATACTTATATTAGCCTACAGTTGGGCACAGTCAACACAGTGAACATATTGTAGAGTATCGGTGTTCCCCTCATGATGGCATGGCTGACTGGGAACTGCAGCTGCCCTGTATCACAACAGTATTGCACCACATAGCTAGCCCAGGAAAAAAAATCAAAATCAGAAGTACAGTTTCAGCTGAATGCCTGTTGCTTTTGCACCATTGAAAAATCCTAAATCAAACTATCATAAATTGGGGACTATCTGTGCTTGGAAACAAAGAAACTAGGTTCTAGTCCTGGGCCTACCCCTAATTCCCTTTGACCATAAGCAAGTCATTTATACTGTTTTTCCTTATATCACATGGGGAATATGTTTGGCAACCCCATAAGCCTTTGAAAATTGAATCATATAATTTATGTTAAACACTTTGAAAATTGAAAGTTAAAATGTAAGGCTGATTTTAATAATTTAGAAATGTTTTAAATTTTGCAATATTACAAATATCTATCTACATAAGGAAAAGTCTTACTACTAAGTACATCATAAATAAAAGCCAATAAACAAGTATTCATTAGGTACCTGTTATGCAACAATTGAATCATTCATTTTACATTTCTTCCTCTCCAAACATTAATAAAAATAAAAAGGCAGTGATTACCTTTTTAGTAATTAACTGCATTCTTTATAGAACGGCAAAAAACGAAAAGTGGAGAAACAGTTGTTTTAAAATTGAAAGACTGCCCTTCAGGAGAAGATTTCAAGACTATGATGCCAGCAAGGTACATCTTTTGAAACTTATTTTGACTCTTAGCTTTTTAAAATTGAGTTGATATTATCTCCAGGAGTAAGAAAAGGAACTAAAAATGTGATCTTTAGGCATTTTCTTCCTCAGTTAAAATTAGTAACCAAAAACAACTGAATCTCTAGTCTCAGCAGAGGAGGAGAAGTCTTTATATTAGGACAGTAAAGGAAAGAATTCTCATAT
Source organism: Pteropus vampyrus (assembly GCF_000151845.1). NCBI lineage: Eukaryota > Metazoa > Chordata > Mammalia > Chiroptera > Pteropodidae > Pteropus > Pteropus vampyrus. Next base: position 2,760,023 of record NW_011888946.1, on the reverse strand, counting down.
CAAAAGGCAAGGGGCCCTGTTTAGGACTTACCTTCTCTTCATGATTTTAATTTGCCATGATTAGGCAGAATTGCAGTTTTAGTATCACTTCTGTTCTGCATTTGCCCATGTGTTATGCATTAAACTGTGAAGTCAAGGAAAGTGTTACCTGTCAGAGGCTTTAAGGGAAAGTAGTCTTGTGTTTTGAACAGCTTGAAAATTTATTGAAAATATATTTGAAAGCACTTAAAAATGTAAGTCTGTATTCAAAAGAAGTCAATGTTGTTATTTTTCAGATATGAAGATCTTTTAAAAAGCCTGCCATTGCCAGAATATTGCAATCCAGAAGGAAAATTCAATTTGGCTTCTCATTTGCCAGGATTTTTTGTGCGTCCCGATCTAGGGCCCAGGTTGTGCAGTGCCTATGGTAGGTATATATTTGCATTTCTTTCTTTTATTTTTATGTAATATTGGTTAATGAATATATTTGCATTTCTGTCAGTTTCGAATTATATGGAATTTTGACTAACTTTTGTCCAAGGACAAATTATCTATTTTTAGATTCTACTGAATCTGTTTTGTTTTTTTTTTTAATAATTCATCCAAATCTTTTTCTAAACCAAGACGTATATTAGGAATGTATAATCAATATATAGTTAAGTACCTGCTGATTCTTTGTAAAATATTTACATTTTCTATTCATTTGATTTTTATGGGACATGTCATAGATTGGAGGCAGGTTTTAGAACAAGGAGACAAATACTCAAATTACAATTAACAAATTTTCCTCATAGACCTGATTTTTAAAATATGTAAAGTAGTCTGTCAAGTAAAATTTTTTTTTTATACACAGGTGTAGCTGCTGCTAAAGATCATGATATAGGAACCACAAATCTCCATGTTGAAGTTTCTGATGTTGTAAATATTCTAGTCTATGTTGGCATAGCAAAAGGAAATGGCATTCTCTCAAAAGCAGGTAAAGAAACTTAATGAATAGTGGTGTTTGGAATAACAATTGAATAACCATACACACTAGTTTTATCTAGTATTAGACTAGTATTATATGGCCTCAAAGTTAACAGCAAAGATTCCAAAAAGAATTGCAGTACATACGGGGATATTCTGATCTTTATTACTTGAGTGATTAATGTATTTACCTGTCTTTCGCTATAATGGGAATTTTAATTTTAAAAAGGTTTTAAGGCTCTGAAGATGGTTAAGATAAGGTTTGTGCCTCATGATTCCTCCTTTTTTATTCTCCAGTGTCAGAGAAAGAAGAGGCCTTTTCTTCTAAATAGAAGTAACCTTTCTATCCAGTGTATTAGTTTCAGATTCCATCTTCTAGATTTCTTTCTAAAACCTTGTTTCATCTGTTACTCCTTTTTGTTATTCCTTTCTTTATAGATGTAGGCCTTTAAATTTTCCCTCTCCAGTGGCTTCTTTTCTTCAGAGTGGGAGCAGACTCTAAGACTGTTCCTTCTTTTTCAAAAGAAAACCTCCTGCAAATCATGTCTTTGCCACCATCCTGTTGTTCCTGCCCTCATAACAAATTCGTTTCTGTATCTGTCACTTCCCTTTTACATGTAAACTAAATGCAGGTTGGCCCCTATGTCTGTTACCCCACTGAAATTACTTTCTCACAATTGGATAATTCAGTGGTTCCTTCTGGTCCTTTTATTACTTGCCACCTCTGTAATAAAATGGCACTGTTAATCACTATATTGTCTTCATATACTGGGCTTGGCCTCTGTGACACTATTCCTTGGTTCTTAACACCTTATGAACTAACAACAAAGACTTTTCTAGAGTTACAGACTTTATTTTCTACCTATGTGAAATTCTATGTAAGACTTCCCACCCATCACTTAGATCACCAATTCTTTATCTGGAGCCCAGAAGGTATCTACAGCTCAGTGGCTAGGTGCTGAGGACATGGGAATTCATTATAATATTCACTCAGCTTTTCTGTATATTTGACAGCTTCTGTAATACTCAACCTAAACTCCCCCAAACTATAAAAACTTATGTTTCTCAGCTTCCTTAACTGACGCTCTTGATTATAATAGGTAAAAAACCCCTTTCCTCTCTCACTCTCAAGAATTTAAGTCACGCACACTTGAGTTGTAACCCTCGACTGCCAGAGAAATGTGTGACCTGCGTTTCGGATTACTTATCCTTTCAAAGCCTGTGATACCACAGGGTTAATTATCTGTTCTGTACCTCACTGTACTTTGTTCGAAACATCCCCTGTAGCACTTAGTCTAAAATGCAGAGGTTACACCTGCCTTTCTCCTCTACTGTTCATTCATGTCCTTACATGCTGGAACTATCTTACTCATCTTTGTTCCTACACACCTCCAGTCCCTCATTTGTAGCATAATACATACCTGGTCTTTTGAGAAAACATTCATTAACATTTTAATTCTTTGACAGTCTTTCATTAACTCAAGCTTTTGCCAATTTTTATAGATGATCACAAAAAAGGAATGTGTTAGGGTTATGATAATGCTTAAAAACACATCAAAAAATACTGACCTACTTATTTAAAGTATGTGCTTTTTCCTCCACCTACAGTGGCTTTTTCCTATCTCCTTCTCAGCAAATTCCTGTATTCATCCTTCAGAGTTTAAGTCAGATTGTCATCTCTCCCTGCAGATCTTCTTTAAAGAAAAACTTTCTCTTCCTTATGATACATCCTCCTCTCCTCCTTCATAACTTACAGAGCAATAAAATTTAAAGAAAAAAAAATTGGAAAACCTATTTAAATTTGCCAACTTATAATTTTAAGAAAACACATTTTAAAACTATCAGCTGTCATTTTTAAAGAGAACATTTTAAACATAGATTACACAATAACATTCGAGAACTGAACCAGTCTTTGTGTACCTTTTCTACTCATGATTGCACTTTGTGATATTCTTTTTTATTTGCCTACATATGCCTTTCTTTACTCTGTGAGGTTCTTGACCAGGTCTTTCTTAACTCTAATTACCAGCATTCTAGGACAGTGTCTGGCACATTGTAAGCACTCAATAAATGTTTGAATTAGGACATCCTAGCAAAAAAAAAAAAAGAAGAAGAAGAAGAAGAAGGAGAAAGAAAAAAACCCTTGCAGCCAATTTTAAAGATAAAAAAGCTTTTACTGTCACAAATTAGGAAATGTCTGATATATTCATTGTAGCGGACAGTAGATTCTTTTTCTCTTAAAAGAACATGTTTTTTAAATGTTCACTATAGTAAAATCAGGGGTTTGAAAACGAAGACCTTCATATATTTATTTCACTCAGAAATAACCACAGTTAATCATTTTTCCTGTGTGGATGTGTGTGTATATATAATTTGTTTGTCAACAATTTAGAATGACCTGATGTTTCCTCAAAACTGAAGCACCTGAGGCATTTGCACATGATTACAGATTAACTGATAATAATTATGATATCACCTAGAAATTAGAAGACATTTCGTTCTGTCTTTCATTAGTCATTGTAATGAACAAATTCATTCATCTCGTTGAACCTGTTTGCTCAGATATTAAATAGAGGTCATGATCCTTATCTACCTTACTAAGTGGTTACAGAGGCCACCTGATTAATAGTAGTCATGAAAGTCTTTTGTAAGTTATAAAATGCTATATGAGTACAAATCATTGTTATGACCACTCCCGTGAGACAGGAAGAAAGTTGGTTAAGTTTGAGTAGAAGCCCTTAAGTTTTTATCTCGTTCTTTGATTTGCAGAAAACAAACCAGGAAAGGTACTTGTGTCCCCAGTTACACAGGGTTAATGTTCTCTGCTCTTATAGTTCTTATAGTTCTTACAGTTGATATATAACTGGGTTCATCTCCTCTGACTAGAGTCCCAATCTAGTCAGGCGCTATGCTGCCTCTGATCAATTTTAAGAGAGTTGGCTTTCTGTTGGTATTCTTTACTGACCAATTCGAAAATATTCTTTTGTGTTTCAGGAATACTCAAGAAATTTGAGGAAGAAGATTTGGATGACATTTTAAGAAAACGATTGAAGGACTCAAGTGAAATACCTGGTGCTCTGTGGCATATTTATGCTGGAAAAGACGTTGATAAGATAAGGGAATTTCTTCAAAAGGTATAATTTAGGTTGCAAATAGTTTATCTCTTCACCTTGAGCAAAGACTCACTAATTTTTAATTCAACTTCATTTGGCATTCAGCAACATAAGAGTAAATAATGGGATTTTTCTTGTTTAAAGTCAAATGCTCCTTTCTCTTCCTCCTCTTAAAGCTCATTTCATGTTGAGGGTTTTGAATGGCTATTTCTTCTCAGTTACTGATGTTCCCCCATCTCCTTATAGTAAAGAACTAATCTGTTGATGAGTCAGATATTAACCTTGGTGAAAAGTAATGACTAAAGAATGTAGGATCTTTTTTTTATTTTTATTTTTATTTTTTGCTGTTCACCTAGGGAATAATTCTACTTTATCACATCTGATTGCTCTTTGATATTTACTTCAAGACAGGAATTTTGGAAAATTTACCTTCTATTTAGTTAAGACACTAAATGAAAGTGTTACATTTATCTGAAATCACTGGTTTAAACCCTTTGCTCAGATATTTTCTAAATTTTCTAATGATAGGGATTTCTTTTAAAGGACCGTTGCTTCTTTTCTTATTATTATTAATCTTCCTTCTAAAGGGACTTAAGGTTTGTCTCTGGCCAGTGTGAAATGGCTGTAGCCCTATATCTACTATTTTGTCTCAGATTACCTTACCAGTGTTTTAATTAAAAATATTATAAATTATGCTTTTTAAAGCTGATTATTCACTGGTTATAAGGGTCCCTTGAAACTGATTTGTCAAGTGTTAGAAGACTAGGAGTATAAAGGTAGATATCTTTGTACCTACCTTAAAAAAGAGGATCAATACATGTTTATGAAATCTACATATGAATGAACTGACTTGGAAAACTAAGCTTTTCCTCATCTCTGTTACACTCTTGAAACAATTGTAAAGTGGAAGGAAGAGATGAGAAGGGGATATGATTCACTTTATTAATAGCTCATCAGTGTGCAGTATTGTTTTAATATCCTTTGGCTTTTTAAATTGTGGAATATTATTTTCTTTAACTTGAGTTTAGGTATCATTCCATAAGATTCTGAGAACAAACAACTATTATTTATTAAAGAAAATTGAAATACAGGATTTGCTATTTCCCTTACTTGGGGTGTATATTTTAATTTTAATCCATATATTTCAGATTTCAAAAGAACAAGGCCTTGAAGTTCTACCAGAACATGATCCAATACGTGACCAAAGTTGGTATGTGAACAAAAAGCTCCGCCAAAGGCTGTTTGAGGAATATGGAGTCAGAACCTGCACTCTTATTCAGTTCCTTGGTGATGCTGTTGTCTTACCAGCAGGAGCACTTCATCAGGTACGCAAAACTTGTTCCAGCTTTGGGTTAAAAAAAATTCTTCTGAGTAGTATAAGTATAAATGAAAACATAAGAAAATAACTTGTACCAGTGTGCCTTTATTAAGAAATCACCAAAATAGCTTTTTAGTGCTTGAAGAGATCTGACATAATTAAATTCTTTGAGAGCTTAAATTGTTTAAACATCAGCTGTATTTCTATTTTTGTATTGTCTCTGATTTAATGGATTGAAATCTAATTTTTAAAAATTTTTTAGGGGAAAAGGTACAGCAGATCTTTGAATAATATTTCGTTTTGCTATAGCAGTTTAACTTTTGTTTATATCAATTAGCCTATGGAAAAATTGGTTTCATTATAAGTGGAAAGTTCACTTACGTTTCACTTAAAGTCACAGAACCTGACATTGTTAAGTGAGGATTCACTGTACTATGTTCAGTTCTTAATAATTGAGACTTAACAGTAGGAGGGGGCATATTAAGACTTAGAGATCATATATCTTTTAAGGCGCCAAGTATGAATAGAATGAATTATGGGCTAGACCATTTAAAAATTTGGGCTTTCAAGTGTATCCTCCTTGAGTCTCTAGTTTGCTGACATAGCAATTACATGTCCAAAGAAAGATGGCATGTTAATTTTTAGCTGTCCATCCACAAAACTTAAAAACTGAACTTAATCTTTGTTTCTGTGGCTTAACTGTGTGGCACCTGGAAGAATGGTACAGAATAGATGGTGGGTATAAAGGACTGGATTAAACATACAATGGATTCCTGTAAGTAGACTGAAGCTACACAGACCAATTTAGCCCTCGTTGAAACAAAGTGTGCAAAGTATCTGGTATGTGTACTTTTACCTAAGAAGGTTTCCCACATTTTATATAACAATATATACAATTACTTCCAAATGCTAAAAGCATTTGTGACACTATTATAATAGCACATATAGTCCTTAAGTCATAATAGTTGCTTAGCTTTTAAGATGTCAAATTCAAGGTTAGATTTATCATTCTTAGATCTCAAATTGCAATTAGGAGAGCAAAATAGAAACAATAAAAAATAACATATAACTTTTTCTAATAACTTCCTGGAGGAAAATATTGTGTTAATAAATTAATATTTATGTTAAATTGTTTTTTATTTTTCCATGGATTTACATGATCATTTCAGAGATGTTAGATCATTTATGATTCAAGGTTAATTGCAATTCACCTCCATGTACTTTTTTTTGCCTTATAGCCTCTTATCAGAAGACTAATCTGTATCTAAATGTAAAATACCCTCAAAGGAGTAGCCTATTTAAGAAAATAGTACAGTAAATCTTTCTGTAAATAGGAGTAATTCTCTGATAATACAAAACAGTCTTCCTTGAAAATTCTTACATATTCAACTTATCCAGTACCCATTTTCTTAATGTTGAACTGGACAGTGCAGTTTTATGTGGGGGTTTTTTTGTTTTTTGTTTGTTTGTTTGTTTGTTTGTTTTTGGTTTTTTGGTTTTTCATTTTTTGGGTTTTTTTTTTTTTTGAAGTATGATTTGCATTTAGTAAAATATACCCTTTTTGTATACAGTTCTGTAACTTTTGACAAATACATAGTTAGGTCACAACATAATTAAAATATAGAACACTTGCATCACTCTTAAGAAATTCCCTCTTGCCCCTTTTATAACCTCTTCTCCCATCTAACATTCCTATAATCGTTTAATTCTTTCCTTTCCCTGTAGTTATGCATTTATAAGAATATCATATAATTGTAATCATACAATATATAGCCTTTGAATTTAGCTTTTCTTATTCAACAATACATTTGAGTTTCATTTATGTCGTGTGTATTAGTGATTGTTTCCTTTTTATTGCTGGGTAGTTGTTCATTATATAAATATGCCAGTTTTTTAATCTGTTCACCAACTGAAGAACATTTGGGTTGTTTTCAGTTCAGGGCAGTAATAAAGCAAGCCACAATTAACATTCACGTACAGAATTTTGTGTGAATGTAGGTTTTCATTTTAGTTGGATAAATACCAAGTAGTGAGATTGCCTGGTCATATGATAAATGTAAGATTATGAAACTGCCAGGCCATTCTCCAAAGCAGTACATGTGAGTTATATTTCCTCTACTTATTGTCAGTTTAAGCATTTGAGTAAGTATGCATTGGTGTCTCATTGTGGTTTTAATTTACATTTTCTTTACTAAATATGTTGCGCATATTTTCCTGTGTTTATTTGCCATAGTTTATCTGTTTTAGTAAATGTATGTTCAAATATTTTGTCCATTTTTTTAATAATTGGGTTTTTTTCTTACTGAGTTTTGAGTGTTCTTTATCTACTCTACTTATAAGCCCTCTCTATCTGTTACGTGCTTTGCAGATATATCCTCCTACTCTCTGGCTTGTCCTTCCATTTTCTTAATGTGACTTGCAAAGAACAGAAGTTTTAAAATCTTGATGAAGTTCATTGATCGATTGCTTTTTTATGTATCCTACTTTTATTGTTAATGTCTGTAAATTTTTTGTCTAACCCAAGATTACAAAGACTTTTCTCTTACATTTTCTTCTGGAAGTTTTATAGTCGTTTATTCTTTCATTTAGGTCTATGGTCCAGTTTTAGTTGCAGTACAAAGTATGGATCAAGGTTCCAGTTTTTTGAACATGGACAGTTAGTTGTTCCGGTACTATTTATTGAAAAGACTGCTTTCAAATATTTTCTTTTGAAAATATAATACATACATATGATTTTTAATAAATTCAAATAGTACAGGAGGGTTCACAGTGAAAATTTAGTCTTTTTCTCGCCTTTGCTTCCAGTGCTTCTCCTGCTGAGGTGCAGTCACTATTACAGAGCAATCTCATGCATGTCTCTCTGCTGCTTCTGCTTTCTTGGGCAGAGAGGGAAAAGAGCTGTGTTTTCTCAAAATAGTAGGGAAAGTGATCCTGTTAAAAAGTTTAGTTCACAGATCACTGCTCGAAACCTCACAAGGCCCTAAACAATCTGTACTTGTATCCTATCTGCATGGACACATGCACACACACACCCCCCTCACTGCCTTCTTTCCATTGCTCTCTCCCTTACTTCTCTTGCTACTTTGCCCTCTTTGTGGTTTTCACACATACGAAGCATGCTCCCACCTCAGGGCCACTGTACTCGATAATCCTTTTGTCTGAAATTATTTTTCCTTTAAGATATCTGTAAGACTTGCTTCTTCTCATTCTTTAAGGCTTAGCTCAAAAGTCACCTTAGTGAGGTCTTCACTCTAGTTTAAAACTGCAAATTGTGTCGCCCCAACTGCCTGTCATCTTCCCTATTTTATTTTGCTCCATTCCACTCATAACTTTCCAACATGTTTCATAATTAACTTTGTTTATTGTCTTTTTAACCCCTGCCCCCAAATGGAATGTAAACTTCACGAGAACAGGGTTGTTGTTGTTGGGTTTTTTTTTTATTTGCAAAAGTATAGATGAAAACAAAATTATGACTCTCTATAATTTTTACTATGCTCTTTGTACAAAGATGTATATTTTGGCCTGTTTCTATATGTGTCTTCTCTGGCTACTTCAGAAAGTTCACTTATGTTGCACTCTTTACTTCCAGTTATGATCATACACATAAGTACATAGGAAAACATGTTTTAGAAATTTTACTTAGATTATAAAGAGCACATTTCGCCTGCAACAAAAAGATGTTATACGTAAATAGACTGAGGCAGGATGTATGGCCTAAACTGGCAGATTCTATTATGATCTCTGCCACTAAGTTAATGATTGTTCCAAGAAAAAACTTCTCTGCTGCATATTTTGGCACAGAATTGCCAGCTATAAGAAGAATTTCTACCTTCCTTCCATTATGTGGTGTGATAATTGCAGCACAGGTTTTTTTTTTTTTTTTTTGGTTTTTTGTTTGTTTGTTTGTTTTTTGCACTCTGTTGTGTTTTTTACAGCTCAACAAGGGGTGGTAATGTGGTTTTGAGAGAGAATTGAGAGGAAATAAGAACTGTGTTCACAATATTGACTTGGATTTGAGATGCATTATTATTTACAACTTATTTAGTCCTTAGAGGTCCTGAAAACTTTTCATTGATAGTTTCAACACTTCCAATAGAAGACAGGTGACCCTTAAAATAATCCCGAACTCTAATACTCTAATAAGTCAGTACTTCTCATGTTTTAGTATACATGAGAATTTCCTGAAGGGCTTGATTAAAAAAAAAAAAAAAAAAACCAGAAACTGCTGGACTCCATTCCCAGAAGTTGATTCAGTGAGTCTGAAGAGGGACCTGAAATTTTACATTTCTAAGTTCCCAGGTGATGCTGATGTTACTGTGCAGGGACCACGCTTTGAAAACCAAACAAATAGCAAGCCCTTGTAAACCCAAGACACTGACCAAAAAACTGATTCAACCAAATGATACTGCGTGACGGGCCAGCAGTGCTAGGGAAGAAGCAACATTCTGTTCTTTGCTTTGTCACCAGTAAGCACTTAGCCAGGCTTAAGGAGCAGGAGGAACTCTGCTCTGTCTGTGCAGGGGTGTCCAGATGAATATCTGAGCAGGCTGAGCGAGGGAAAGTATCATAGCCACAGCCCTCTTTATATTTTAATTACTCTAGAATTGCAGACTGAAAATCTCCTGTTGGCAAAATGACTGAAGGCTGTGAAATCCCTGTGTGTCCCTAGACAGAGCAGGTAGACGCTGACCTCCAGGACCTCCAGTATTTACTTTGTCTCATCTCTAGTACTCTGAGGTCTAAACAGCCTTTATTTTAAACAGCGACAATTTTAAAAATTAACATAAAATCTTTAGTGATAAATTTGCCCTTAATATTAGCTTAATTGATTGTGTTTGGTCATTCATAGTGAGTTCATAATGTAAATGTTGTAAATTCTCTGCATTCATATGACTTAGACTTTGGCAAAAATCTTTACACTCTTAAGTTCTCATAAGTTGTTATGTATATGGGAAATTACAGTAACAATATAATAACCTTCCTACTATGAACACAAGAGTTATATTTTCTTAACATTACCTATTTCCAATTACAACTGATCCTTAAGGCAAGTATGAATAAGATAGTCCATCAAGGAAGTGAAATGTAAATGACTCAAACTTGACCAAAGAAAGGGTTAAGTGGAATGGAAGTTCACATGTGTTCTACTTTAAAACTGAATCTTGCCCCTTCAAACTAACCCTTAAGCCTTTAAGCAAAGTAAATTAGGTTGAGGTCATTAGTAAACAAAAAAGCATCTTGTAAGCACTATAAAAGTCACTGTTACTAAAAGTGAAAAACAACAACCATATACTGGCAAAGACTGACAGAATCAACTTTTTCAGAACTCAGGAATCTAATCCAAGACTTAGATCAACTAGAGGACTGCTTAATGAAGAAAAGAGCAGCTGATTTTTGGTGTTTCAAGGGCTCTCTGGCAGGTCACTGGCTGACCATTGAAATAACTAAACAGAGACTTCAGTGACCACACCTAACAAAGAATACAGTCTTTGCAAAAATAGTTTCCAAAAATAGTTGGAAAAGTCACAAAAAAATCAACAGCGGCAAACCCTGAGACGGTGGGAGAATCAGATTTCCAGTTACCACATCATGTTCAGATGTCCAATTTTCAAGAAAAAGTTACAAACATATACAAAAACAGGAAAGTGTGACCTGTTCATAGAGAAAAAAATTGACAGGAACTATCCTGAGGGAGCCCAGATATTAGACTAACTAGACATAGATTTTAAGTCAACTACCTTAAATTTGCCCAAAGAGCTAATGGAAACCAGAAAAAAAAAAGATATATAAACAACATTGCAATACCAATGAAAACAGAAGTTATAAAAACAGTAGGGCTAGGTGTGCTAAAAGGTACATGCTGGAACTTTTAAAGACATGTTCAGGTAAATGAAAACAGAACAGGGCATCTGGAGACTAAGCCAGTATGACAGAGTTAATGTAAGACTGTAAAGCATGTGAGACAAGATATCACAGGAGCTAGGTTCCTATTGACTTGCCATTTATTGGCTGATTTATCTTGGAATATGCGCTGAACGTCTTATCCGTAGTTTCCTGCTGTACAGACGCATAATGAAGATCCAGTGAAACTACAGCAGTGCTGAAAATATGAGGCATCCACTATGTTCATCGTCCAGAGGAACCAACAACCTAATGATTAAAAAAGAAGAGAATGTTTCATTTAGATAGATTAGATTAGATAGTTAGATAGACAGATAATATATGCTGTCGAATTATCAATAGAGGCATATAGTGCTTAGAGTTAAAAACGACAGACTTCAGCAGTTGTTCATATGTTCATTCTGCCCAGAAGAGGAATTCCAGCCTCTTTGGAATCCATTACTCTGTCATCAGTTAGATTTTTTTTTAATTTTTTATTTTTTATTAAGTTTATTGGAGTAACTGGTTAATACAATTATATAATTTTCAGGTGTACATTATCATTTGACATCTATATATTCTATTGTGTATTTACCACCCAAAGTCCACTTTCCTTCAGCTACCATATATTTGATCCCCTTTATCCACTTCACCCTCCTCCAGTTCCCTATATTCGACCCCTTTTACTCTGTCTACCTCTCCTCCTCTCCCCACCCCCCACCCTCTGGTAACCACTAGTCCATTGTCCATGTCCCTGAGTCTGTTTGCCCTGTTCATTTGTTGCTTTTAGGTTTATATCCCACATATAAGTGATATCATGTGATTTTATACTTTTTCAGTCTGGCTTATTTTGCTTAGCATGATTATCTCAAGGCCCATCCATGTTGTCGCAAATGGAAGTATTTCATCTCTTCTCATGACTGAGTAATATTCCATTGTATATATGTACCACAGCTTCTTTAGTGAATCTTCTATCGTAGGACACTTTGGTTGCTTCCATGTCCTGGCCACTGTGAATAATGCTGCTATGAACATCAGTGTGCAAATACCTTTTTGGATATGGGTTTTCAAGTCTTTGGGGTAAATACCCAGTAGTAGGATTGCTGGATCATGTGGTAGATCAATTCTTAGTTTTTTGAGGAACCTTCATACTGTTTTCCATAGTGGCTGTACCAATTTGCAGTCCCACTAGCATGTATGAGGGTTCCTTTTTCTCTGCATCCTCTCAACATTTGTTATTACTTGTCCTGTTGATTATAGCTATTCTACAAGTGTGAGGTGGTATCTCATTGGGTTTGATTGCGTTTCCCTAATACCTAGCATGTGAGCATCTTTTCATATTTGTTGGCCATTCTGTATCCTCTAGGGAGATGTCTGTTCAGTCCTCTGCCATTTTTGGATGATCGTTGTTTTTGTGTTGTATTATGGATTGATGGATCTTGTATTTTGGATATAGGCTATCGGAGGCATTGCTTGCAAATATATTTTCCCATTCGGATGGTTGTCTCTTTACCTTGTTGACGATTTCTTTTGCTGAGCAGAAGCTTTTTAGTTTGATGTAGTCCCATTCATTTATTTTTGCTTTTACTTCCCTTGCCTTTGAGGTCAAATTCATAAAATCCTCTTTAAGTCCAAGGTCCTTGAGTTTACTTCCTATGTTTTCTTCTAAGCATTTTATTGTTTCAGGTCTTTGCAGGTCTTTAATCCATTTTGAGATAATTTTCATGTGTGGTGAGAGACAACAGTCTAATTTCATTCTTTTGCAGGTGGCCTTCCAGTTTTCCCTGCACCATTTATTGAAGAGGCTTTCCTTTCCCCATTGTATGCTTTTGGCTTTTTTGTCAAAAATTATTTGCCCGTATAAATATGGGTTTGCTTCTGGACTCTCGATTCTGTTCCACTGGTCTGTGTGTCTGTTGTGCTGCCAATACCATGCCATTTTGATTACTGTCACTTTGTAGTATGATTTGAAGTCGGGCAGAGTGATGCCTCCAGCCTCATTCTTTTTTCTCAAGATAGCTTTGGCAATTCGGGGTACAAATCTGATGATTTTTTGTTCTGTTTCTTTAAAAAATGCTGAGGGAATTTTGATGGGGATTGCATTAAATCTGTATAATGGTAATATGGTCATTTTAACTATGTCGATTCTTCCAATCCAAGAACACAGAATATCTTTCCATTTCTTTGTATCTTCTTCAATTTCTTTTTCTTTTTCTATTTCTATTTCTTTTAATAGTTTTCATTATATAGGTCCTTCACATGTTGCATTAAATTTATTCCTAGGTATTTTATTCTTTTTGGTGCAATTGCAAAAGGAATTATTTTTTCCTCTTCTTTTTCTGACACTTTGTTATTAGAATATAAGAATGCTGTTGATTTTTGAATGTTGATTTTGTATCCAGAGACTTTACTGTATTTGCTTATTGTTTCTAGTAGTGTTCTTGTGGAGTCTTTAGGCTTTTCTATATAGAGAATCATGTCATCCGCAAATAGTGACAGTTTGACTTCTTCGTTTCCTATTTGGATGCCTTTTACATCTTTCTCTTGCCTGATTACACTTGCTAGGACGTCCACTGTTATGTTGAATAGCAGTGGTGATAGTGGACAGCCTTGCCTTGTTCCTGATCTTAGAGGGAAGGTTTTTTAGTTTTTCACCAGTGAATATAATGTTGTCTGAGGGTTTGTCATATATGGCCTTTATTATGTTAAGGTACTTTCCTACTATATCGAGTGCTTTGTTAAGTGCTTTGATCATAAATGGACACTATATCTTGTCGAAGGCTTTTTCTGCATCTATCGATAGGATCATATGATTCTTATTTTTTAATTTGTTTATGTGGTGTATCACATTGATTTACATATGTTGAACCTTCCCTGTGCCCCTGGAATGAAGTCTACTTGATCGTGGTATATAATCTTTTTAATATGTTGCTGTATTCGGTTCGCTAGTATCTTATTTAGGATTTTTGCATCTGTGTTCATAAGAGATATTGGTCTGTAGTTTTCTTTTTTATGTGTTATCTTTACCAGGTTTTGGTAACAGAGTAATATTGGCCTCATAAAATGAGTTGGGAAGTATTGTCTCCTCTTTGATTTTTTTGGAAGAGTGAGGAGAATAGGTATCAAAACTTCTTCGAATGTTTGGTAGAATTCACTGATGAAGCCATCTGGTCCTGGACTTTTACTTTTTGGTAGGTTTTTGATGATTGTTTCAATTTCCATACTTCTAATTGGTCTATTTAGATTTTCCAGATCTTCTTGATTCAGTCTAGGAAGATTGTATTTTTCTAAGTTAGGTTATTAAATTTGGTGTTATATACTTTTCATAGTTTTCTTGCATGATCCTTTGTGTTTCTGCTAAGGCAGTCGTAATTTCCCCTCTGTGATCTCAGATTTTGTTTATTTGTGTCCTTTCTCTTTTTTCTTTAGTGAGTCTAGCAAGGAGATTTTCAATTTTATTAACCTTCTTAAAGAACCAGCTCTTTGTTGTATTTATTTTTTCTATTGTTTATTTTTGTTTTCAATTTCATTTATGTCTGCTCTGATTTTGATTATTTCTTTCCTTCTGCTGACTTTAGGCCTTATTTCAATTAGATTTTTTAACAGTCTCCATTCCCCACTTACTATCTTCCACTTCTCACTCCTCCCAATTAATTTGTATGCTTTAAAAAATTAGAATAAATTTAGGAGCTTGGTTTTCATTTATTTCTCCTTTCCCAGGAATTTTCTGAAACATCACAGAATCCAGATTGGATCAGCTTGGGCCTTTGTCATTATACTGAGCATTAATAGAGAGCAGTTCTAAGAAATAGCAAAGTGTGGAGTCATCTTGTAGATGCGAAACAAATAACATAAGACATTGGCTTCTTATGAAAACCATTTAGTCAGGAGAGAGACAACTTGGAAAACAGTTGTACTATACCCACAGGAGAGTGAAGGTTATCTTTGGTTTGAAAGAAAGGCATGAACAAACAAAATCCTAAAATAATTCTAAAACTCTTGTGAGTAGATCTGTCTGGAACTGTAGTTTTCATCCCAGTTCCTCACAGATAATCAAACTGTCATTTCTTTTTCTTTACACTCTGGTATAAAAGTTAACAGTGAAATGGTCAAAATGTTGAAAGCCAGCAGAGCAATGATAAACATCCAGATTGATAGAAAACAACTACTTTCCAGTTAGCCTTTTTTTTTCTTTAAGTAACACCAAAAAATCTACCATGACAAAATTGATAATTTAATAATTATCAGCCTCTCTGAAGGACTCCTAGAAAGTTTTTCTTTTCATCATTTAAAAATATTTTGTGTTTATAAAGTTACTTTACATGAAGCTTTTCAGTGATATAACTTTCTCCTAAAGTGTGGTCATCTGCTTTGAAATCCATTTGATATTTTTAAGAAAATAAGTTCTCTGGTGAATTGTCCATTGTGTTTACTGTTAATAGACAACTTTTTTTTTTTATCCCTACCTCCTAAAATTTACATTTTACTCTTTTTGTGTTTGGGGATAGGTACAGAATTTTCACAGCTGTATTCAGGTAACTGAAGACTTTGTGTCTCCAGAACATCTTGTACAGTCATTTCATTTAACACAGGAACTAAGACTTTTGAAGGAAGAAATCAATTATGATGATAAACTACAGGTAAGGGATTAGTTTTCTAACTAGCTCCTGTTCTGCAGGCTTTAACATTTTTTTACTTTGACATTTATTTTTCTTCAATTTGGTTTTCCTTCTTTAATTTTTTTTTTTTTAATATAGCAGTTTTCATTTGTTTATCTTCAGGTTTAGTGATTAGAAATACCAACATCTCTTTCAGGTTAAAAACATCTTGTATCATGCAGTCAAGGAAATGGTGAGAGCTTTGAAGATACACGAAGATGAAACAGAGGATATGGAAGAAAATTAGGTGTGTTCCAGTTTGCTGTTTTTCGGCCATAGAACTGGTGATATTACTTACTCTTGAACGATGATATATGTATGCACACTGACTTAAGCTTCATAAAACCATCAGTGCCAAGAAATTCTCTCTGTAGTAATTACTTGTTACTGACACTGCAGCAGTACAGCCTAAGTCACAGCTCCTATGATTCATTGTTATTAAAACAAGCTACATTTAAAAAGCAGCGCTTCATAGCTGTTTTTGTATTATAGTGTATATGATGTTTGTGAAAATTCCAGATTTAAAATGATGTATTTATTTTTGGAAAAAAAAATACAAAATTCTATGCTATATTGTTGATCAAGTGTAAATGTGACCTTGTACAGTTTACTAAAATAACTGATATTTTTCACTACATAGAGACACAGTTACTGTGAGAATAGGACACAAACACCAGCTATTGCCTGCGTTTGGGAAATTGCTGAATCGCACAGCATTCATGTTATAATCAGAAAATTACTGCCAAATAATTGTAAAATTTGTAAAATGTAAAGTATATAAAGTAGATACTAAATACAGACACTTCAATATTTTGTTGAAGCTATTGACTGTACAATTAAACATTTTCAAAAGGTGTAATTTATTTAAAATTGTTTCATTTTGGTAAAATTTATGTGAACTTTTAAAGCTAAATATTAAACTTAATATGCTATGTAAATATATACATATATACATTTAATGATGTATTTTTTTAAAACATTGGCTGGCTTTTATTTGTTAAGTGCAAGTGTTACATATGGCTTTGTACATTGAAGTTGAAAAGGGTTTTACATTTTCCATTAAAAGGACTTTATCAAAAATTGGCTTGCTTCATCATCAAGGTGACCAACATTTTCTTATGATATTATGTTCTTTTTTGGAACATTTCTTCCTTATGTTTTATTGTAAGCTTTTTTCAGCTTTCTGCAGACTTTATGGACCATCACAAGTAAGTGTCTCAGCTTACTTGTCCTATGGCCCGACTAAAGAAAGGAATACAGGTAACTCCAACTTTATTTATGAACACATTTAATTGAAAAGGGAACCTATATGAATTTTAAAACTCATGATTATGAGAGCATGTGATCAGACAATTTCAAATAAGTCATTTTCCCAGCCAGTAGCTGCTAATATATTGTTGAGGGTTGTGGGGAGAAGGAAGGGAAGAGAAGCAGGTAGCATGGAGGAGCCGTAAGTCAGCTTGAATTGAATAAGAGTTCTGCTATTTACTGTATGACTTTGGAGTCTTGATTTTAATGTAACTGCTAGTATCAGTTGCCTGAGGCTTACACAGTCTTATTTGAATTTTACTGGAAATATGTAGCCCTTCACTGACACCTACAGGATATTGAGGGGACAGCTTTTTCTCACCTGGAAGGCACACAGTTTAAAAGAAAAAAGTGGTAGCCCAAGGTGTGACCTTCATGTTTTTCAGTTTTTATCCTGTTGCTTATATCCACCATCTTTTAGCTCCAGGCAAGGTTCAGCCAGGGATGTGAGCAATTACATCCCACAGTAATGCCCCACCTGGCACAAGGGCTAATAAGAATGGATGACAACTACTTGGCTAGAAAAAAAAATTGGTCTAAAGGATAGTTCAAATGATTATGTGAACCTCCTTTTGTAAGTTTTGAATTTTTTTTTTTGCTGTGTAATCAGCATATTCAGGAAACATACATTTCAAGAATTGCTTGAATTCTGATATCCACATTTAAGCTTGTGAACATATGACTTTTAAACAAAATTAAAGCTGCTCATCATAATTTGCTATACTACCAATATTATACTTCACTTACTTTGGAGTATAAGTTATATGGTTTAAAGTAAGCTTTAACATACCAAAAAATAACCTTCCCATCTCATACATTCAAATTACTTTTCCTGTAAAGGTCTCATCTCTGTAACTCATAAGTAAGTGACCCTGCTCCAGAAATCACTACTCTGTAAGACTCATTCATGGTCCAAAGAGAAAGGGAAAAAATGTAACCAGTACTGTAAGTGTGTGTGTGTGTGTGTGTGTGTGTGTGTGTATTTTTTTTTTTTTAACAAAACAGCAGAAGGGAATATAATTCTACAAGTGCTGCAAGCCCTTAAGAAGGCAGCATATTATGATAAGCCCCTTTAGAAAGGTATCATTTCTGTCATTGATACCACAGGCTAAATTATAAAGCATTTTCAACAAACAATTGAGGCAGTAGATTAAATGCAGAGGTATCACAAGCAATCTCACTTAATGCAACTATACAGACCAACACTTCTCTACAAATTAAGTTCTTTTGTCTATTGCCAGTTTTAATTTCATAGCTTAATAATGAAGGTTTCTACACTGAAGTCAATACATATACCTAGCATTTCGGTCAAAGCTATTCCATGTACATAGCTGAACTCGATCACAAGATAACCTGAAAAAAGGCTAGGGGAAAATTATTTTTAAGTAGTTTTTACAGGTAATAAGGTGCACACTGAAGGCATATACAGGGCAAAGCCAGCATTTATATTTGAGTTTATTCTTCATTTAGCTTCTAAAACATTTCTGAAGCTGAATATTAAGACAAAAACAATACCAAGTAGTGAGCATATTATGATTATATCCTTCACTCATTCACTACTGCATATAAAATGCCAGCATTGAGTCATCCACTGGCCCCATTTAAGAGGTCTGGCACAACAGCACCCCTAGGTTGATGTTCATCATCATGTGCTTATCCATTGTAACAGAACTGCCTTACCTGGTATGGATCAAAGTCCACCATTTCTAACTAGTCCATTTCATCAATTTCTTCTACTTTCTTCCTCAGGCAGTTTCTCCAGCAAAGATAGTTTATAAGGAAGAGGGCCATTCTCAGAAAAGTGTACCTCAAATTCAGTGGTCAGGCGACCCTTATCATGTGGGCCACAGTAAATTGGCATGCCTTCATTTAGTGCGCACTTGATATCTCCATGCTTGACAGTCTTACCTAGATGAGGGATGATGACTATGGTTTGATTGTTAAGGGAAGAGACTGACTTTTGGAAGCCACATAATGCTGTATGTCCATAGACAGGAAAAGGTCAACTCGTCGAGTAAAAACAGCATGGCCCTTCCGATCTAAATGATACCTCCTGCCTCCAGTCCTGGTTCTTGGTGTCCATCACCATTTAATGTCATCTTCCAGCCATCTCATACCTTTGTCAATATGAACTACTACAATCTTCTATTGAAGTATCATCCTTCCATTGCAGCTTTTACACCTGTCTTTAGGAATTATCCGTTCCCCTACAGCCCTGGCACTCCATGCTCGCAGACTGAATTTTCTGAACCATGCCAGGTCCTAACTGATGAATTCTTACCTGCATCCCATACCTCGCAACTGGAGCAGGACTCGCCTGCTCCTTACTTAGCACCTCAGCATTCACGTTTTGTCACAAATTACATTCTTTTACAGACCTAGTTTTCGTGTTGCATCATTATATCACTAAGAGCTGATGCACATTTTTTACCTCTCCATTTTCTCCAAAAAACTTCAAAGATGTCCATGGGGGTAGCCCAAACCACCACTTGCTCTACTTTTTAATTGCCTGTTCTTTGCTATATAATTCCCTTTCTCTACATCAGAGCTTGAGCAATCTGTTTAAACTTCTCTACATTTGGATTCTTATCAGGGTGGTACTTCAAAGTGTTTCCTTTAAGTCTTTTGCAATTCTTCCGGTGGCACTGGGTTTTTGACCCCCCAAAACATCATAGTGGTTTCTTTCACCGTTTTCTACAGCCAGAGTGGGCAAGGCCGTGGCGGGGAGCAGGAAGGAGCGTAACATGCGCAGCCTGGACAGCTGCTGCTCCACCTCTGTTTTGGAAAGTTGCTAGTTTTGACTTTTTGATATCATTTTTCATATGTACCTCAACTCAAATGGTATCTTTTGCTTAATGCATCTGATTTAATTTTGACATGAAATGAATTGAGTCCAGTACATTTATTTTAGAGTAGACTGCCTCCTGCTGTTCCCCTAAAGTCTGCCAAAAGGTGATATTCTTCCAAGAGTTTTTGCTTCTCTTGCTGTTACATGAGCCACCTTTTAACCAAACTAGAACCACTGCAGAATAGCTGAAGCTAAGGCAGATCAAGCCTGGCAGTGTGGCTCCTTTCAAAGTAAATCCGCCTAATAACAGTATTCTATCTGTGATCTGAATTCCACGCTAGTGACCTAATTCTTGGTAAGGGGGCGGGGAGGTGGAGGAAAAAAACCACAATGCTTACATCATTAAACACATTTGTTGACTCCTCAGAGGGCTTAGGGAGTTAACTGATCAGATAGATCTCTGATGGAGCAATTTCCCTGACCGTTTACCTTGTACTCGCCGTCCTCTTGGTTTAGCTCATGTGCTCAAATATGGAGACATCTGAATATGTCCATATCCTCCAGGAAGTGATATA
This sequence comes from Pteropus vampyrus, assembly GCF_000151845.1. Lineage (NCBI taxonomy): Eukaryota > Metazoa > Chordata > Mammalia > Chiroptera > Pteropodidae > Pteropus > Pteropus vampyrus. The sequence goes on along the minus strand of NW_011888946.1, from coordinate 2,739,438 downwards.
GGAAGCATTAAATATGTGGAATAATTTTAAAAAGGTCAAAGAGACTTTATAAAGGGGAACTTGTGCTGAATATTTAGGTCCCTCCCATTTTAGTGTAATGTCATTTGGACTTGAATTTGACTTCCTTTTCCTGATTAATGAATTACATTTGTCCATTTCTCTCTGCCACACACTCTGGGATCGTAGCACCCATACAAATCATTGTCTCGTTTCCTGTTACTTCCCTTTGGTAGATGGGGTATGGCTTTAATGATATCTGGGTAAGATTGGTGAGCTTCAGAAGAAAAAAGTGCTTTCATACCTTTGGTGTGTATATACACATTGTATAGACACATACAGATTCAGCGTGTTCTATTTCTACTTGCCAACCTATTAAAGAGGCCCTCCCAGACAACGTAAGGATTGTCAGCCATGGGAGAGGAAGCATGATTGCAGCTATCCAATATTCTCGTACAATGAATTGGAATGTAGCAAGTGAACAAGATAAAGAGCTATATGCCACCAGGTCTGTCACCAAGATTTAGACTCAAGACTTTTCCTGACCAAAAAATCTATGACATCCCTGGTTACACAACAATAAACTTTGATAGGCCTTGAAATCACATGGAAGGTACAGAGAACTGAGTAGTATACAAAGTACTTTGGCTCTTATAGTAATCTGGCTCTTTGAATGAAAGCAGTGACTTTCAAACAAAAATGAAATGTTGGCAAGCTTTGGGTCACTGGCTGAATACAAAGTGAGTTCCCTTTCTTGACGGGAGATTTTCACAGCTGACTTCAGCTGTTCAATTCTCTGTAAATGAGCCAACCAGCTGCAGCTGAGACTGGAAGATTGCCTATCTTTTCTGTGTCTGGTCTATGAAAAAGACCTTGGCCTTGGGGTCAGTGGAGAGTATGTCAAGGATGCGTTGTATGTGTTGTTCAGAGCTGGACTCCTTTTAAGAGGATGTACATTCTGAGGACAAATGAATCCAATACTGTTTCCTGCCCCCTACTCTTTGACCCCAGATTTGACAAAGGATGAAAGATTTGGATAGCTAGTGAACAAATAAGAAATGAAGTGCAAAATGAGACGGGGACTCTTCCCAAGGAGAGCCAGGGAAGTCCCCTGGCAGCATAGCATGGATGGTAACTGACTCAGTTCCTTCGCAGCTATCACAGAACTGGGTGTGTGTGTGTGTGTGTGTGTGTGTGTGTGTGTCTGTGGTAGTGGGGAGCATAGGACCAAGGTAGGTCATGCAGGTTTAGTAAGTAGAAGGCATTTATGTTACCATGTTAAGGGCACGCAAGGATCACTCCCCCTACCCACATGTGCCTTCCAAAGCATGAGAGTTACAATATGGGGGTATCAGTGTGGGACAGAACTATCTTACAATTTATTCAACATCTATTACATGTTTGGCTCTGGTAATAGAAGATATTCCCTCAGGATTGTGCCACCAATGCTAAATACTATGTAACAAGTTATCTACAAAGTACATGAAGGCGAAACACACATTCCCTGGGGTTAGGGAGGGCCTCAAAGGGAAAGCAGTGTTTGCATAACCCTTCAAGTAACAAAAAATGGGACAGCAAATGTGGACATCTTACTTAAATTGCCTTCTAGCCCTTTTCCATAGACACATTAGCTGCTTGAGACATCTAATACTTTGATAAGTGACTTAACAAAATATTTCACTCTTCAACTCTTGTTCTAGAGGAGCAGAGTGGGAAGGAGCTGCTTCTGGAGCTACCATTTGTAAAAAGTGAATGTCAAGTAGACAAATCCCTATCAAGGATATAGTTCAATTGACAACTTCCAAAATAAAGCAGTGTAGGCAAAGGCAAAGCAGTATAGCCTCATCTCCCCATATTCTAGAATTACTGTACAAATTATTTTCACATCAGATACCTAGAGACACTGATAGCTTGAGGTACTTTTCTCTTAGGCAACTGAAACTTTAGCCAACCTATTTTTGTCCTCTAGTTCTTTGGAAGTGGGTAACTATATGTAGCATATAGTGTCTTTACATACGTTAAATGAGTAGATTAAGCACTACAAATAAAAATGTCACTTTACCCTGGAGAATACTGCAAGTTCGCATTGGAAGTGGGCATCAGACGGGTTGCAGCTTCTGACTGAGATGTGAAGCAGTGGAAAGAGGGTGATCTGAAATTAGAGGGAAAGTTGTAACACCAGCTGTGGAAGGATGTGGCTCAATCCCACCACGCAGTTGACCGTGCTGCAGTTTTCTGCATGCATTTACGTTTTCTTTACAGATAAAATTGCCTCTTAAGCAAACACAAAGTTCACATTAGGCTCAAATTGTTCCCTATATGTTAATCATGTTGGGACAAATTTGTATTTTCAAAACAATTGTTACAGCCGAACTGTATAAGAGATTTTTCAAATCAAAGCTTTCTAAGGCCAAAGAAGCCATAGGATTTCAGAAACAAATTCTAGGACATTAAAAATTTGGCACATCTGTTGAACTGGTTATCATGTGACTTGATCCATCATCTCGCATTCTCTCCCAGAGGAGAAATGAAAGTAGCAATTAACTCAATTTAGATTGAGCCCAATGACAAATGGTTTTGAATTCTAAAATGTGCCAACTCCAGAAATAGTCATGGGGAGTTGCTGTTCATCCAGTTAGTGGAGCTCTGAAGAACTGCATAGGACATGTTGGTAGACCACAGTCTGTTTTCACACATGCCAAATTAGGGGTATTCCCTTTACATCTCTCCAACCATCAGCAGTTTATCGGATTTTTCAAGTCAGATATTTACTACTTCTCATATGGCTAGTGTTGTTCCTGGCGTTTAACACATTTTCTGTGGCCTCAGTGCTTGGAGCCACAACTGTCAACTGAAGTCTGGGGAGAAAGGTTTACTTAAAACGTAGACAGGGGTGACCACTGAGTCAAGTCAAAACTTTTTGAGTCTTTAAAATTTTGTTTTATTGCTTTATTTTTCTAACTTACCGAGATATATGAATACCAACAAATATAAAGAATTGGGAATAAACGGGGGTGCTTGTAGTTACCCCACCCAGAGGTGACCACTGTTAATGGTTTACTTCTTACAAATCTTTTCTACATATTTTTTCTACTTTAAAGAGACCGTGTAGTATATAAAAATTGGTATGTTTTATGTTTTATTTAAACTAACATTATGTTATCCTAACATTTAAACTAAATATTTCTAATAGCTTTATAATCCCACAAATAGATTTACTACCATATGACCATGGAAAGGTGATGCTATTTTTCAGTTGAGCTGAAAAAATGAGCCCACAGTTGAGTCCAAATCGCTGTCTTGCATTGTGAGCCTGTTCACTGTTGCCAGTCTTCTAGTAAATGAGCCTGCACTTCAAAAATTCAACAAATGCCTCAAGTACTATACTGAAAGAACTTTAAAGACTAAAACGAAGGTTTGTATAGAATTTATGATACCCAGTGTTGGTATTTAAACAAACGAAAGAAAACTAGCTAAAAATGAAAACTGGTCTATGGCCCTACTGTCTCACTTAACTTCTTGCTGCCTCCATAGTTTTAGTTTTAACCCTGAAAACTAAAAGATTTTGTGGCAGTGGTTAACATGTTTCAAACAGCTGGGCCCCTCCTGAACAGCCATTTTTCTCAAAAGAACAGGGAAATACTTGATCGAAAGCCAACAAAAGATCTATTGGTGGCAATGGAGGCCCTGAGACTTCATAACACTCTCAGGAGCAGGACTTTTCTTTGGGTAATTGACTTCAAGGGAGCATAAAGATGTCAAATCAAGAACCCCTTTCTCAGATAAACTTCCCTTTCTTGCCTTTTTCTAGAAATTATCCCTTTGGGAACGCTTTATAAGGCTTTAGACCCTCAATCCTACCTTACTCCCTAATCTATCTTCCTTCGTCTCCCTGTACATCTGGACACTGTAACCTTAAAGATAGTCTCATCGGTAACCTTGCTTCTTTCACTCACCTTTTGTGTCAGATGGGAGTACTTTGCCCTCTTTTTACAATTTAATGTCTACAAGAGAAGCTAGGAACCATCACAGCTTCACCAGGGTCCTTTGGGCTACTGTGCAATCCTACCCTTGAAGAGCACATTCTAGATATTTCCCATTCCTCAAGACCCTGGCCCCTCACTTTTAGGAAATGTCAGGGCAATCACATGAACCTCCCCCAAATTTCCTGTCTTGCCTCAATCTAACCAAGCTTAGCTCCTCCGCACTTGACTCCATGCCTTTGTCCAAGCTGTTCTCTCCCCACCCTCTGATGCCCTTTACTCCTTCCATGAGGGCTACACTAGCTACTTCATTGTTTTAGTGGCAGAAGATGGTGATTCATTAAGTAATCTGGTGACTATTCAATCATGCTGATTTAAATTGAGGCTTTTTTTGCCTGTACATGTCTATAAACTACTCTTGAATATGAGAATATTTTCTACATACTAAAGTATTTAAATATTAGTGATCAACTAAGAATTTTTTAACTGCTGCCCACCATACTCCCTTTGACCCAACAAGTTCCTCGCCATCCACTAGATGTCACTGTTTGTCAGCTGTGACTCAAAAGGACGATTCCAGCTGGGACAAAAATAGACAAATCTGAAGAAACTCGTAAACACCGTGCCACTTGCTCCCATAGAGGTCTCCAATTAGGCTACACTGGAATTGTGACAAAATGATAAAGATCACTTTTGATTTTTACATATGTAGCCTACTGGTCTAGAATGATTCAATAACAGCTATTGTTACAGTTCATGTCTTGACTCTTCAAGTTATAAACACCCTATGGCAGACTGTCTCGCACCAGCATTCATCTTGATCTTTCAAAACAACAAAACTTTAATCACAACTTTTCACAAACGAGGAGGGATACTACAGAAAATGGACAATAGGCTTCTTAATAATTGTATAAGGATGAATCCAGCTTATGCCAGGTGATCTCCAACTTCCTGGGAAGCAGAGTAGCTGAGGTGCAGTGTCATAATGTGTACCTGAAGAGAAATCTGAAGGACCAGGTCCCTTCTCCACAGTAGGAAAAATAGATAATTCAGACCCAGTGTGGTCTTGTAAAAACAGCACAAAACTGCTGGTCAGACCTTACTCTGGGCTCCGCTTCCAGTCTGGTGTAAAACACATAACTCGAACTTCTGGGCCTCAATTTGTTTCATAAAGGCCCTAAAAATATGATATCCAAAATATATTAAAACAAAAAAGTCCCAAGAAAGTGTTAAAAGCAGAAAGATAATGTATTTAACATTTAGAACTGACTTACCCGGAGACAAAATAACCTTGATGAAACACTGAGACAGACAATGGCTTACCTGTGGTTACCATGGCAACATAGCTAAGACTGTTACTACATATTACTTGCTTTCTGAAAGAAATGTTTTGTTGTCATTCTGTGAAAAGCTGAAAATAAGAACTCAGCACCAGGCTTCCTGGCTTTTTTAATGGCTGGCTAGTTGCCCGGGTCCAGTAGCAAGAGGCCACCAGTGAGTAAGGACAAGATCCACTAAACTTCCCGTACATGCACAGTGCATTGTTCTTTGGTGGAAGCAAGCTATTAAATCCACCTAGTACCTTGGCGTAGACAGAGAAGACACGCGAACACTTAAAAATCCTAAATGGGGGACAGAGGCCATGTTTTCAGAGGCCAGGTACTACAGTTAATAAAACAATCGTTTTTTACGTTTCTGCTCTAAGGAAAACACTGGGTTAGGATGCTGCAAAGGTACATACATTCTATGAACAGACTAAAACACAAAACTTAAAAACCAGATTAAACAAGAATAATAAATAATGTGAATAAGAGCTTCAAAGACAACAAAAAGAAAGATCAGTGCATTTAGCATGCATTTGTTGGTGGAAATGCATAGAACGAGGTCCTGTAAAACTCATGTCGAACTGCTAACAATAATGGGAAGGCGGGGTGGGGGAGGAGGGAAGGTAGTGGCAGAAAAGAAAGGAACTTGATGTTGAAAGTGTTCATGTCAAAACTTAAAGCATGTTTTTACAAAAGAAATGGTGAGGCTAATTTTTGGCACAAACTTACAAATTTTAAGTTTTACAAGGAAGCTTGGGCAAGCAAAATATTCTCCAACACTGAGATGGACAAATTAACAAAACTTTTAACAGCAGAACTCTTACTTTTTAAGAAGCTAGTTCATTTTTTATTTCATCTGTAGAAAGACACAAGATAAAATGGGACCTCTGCATAGTCACGTTTTCTCCTACTTCTGCTCGTTTCATCGCTAAACTCGTGAGCCCAACCCTACCTCTCAATCCCACTGTCTGCAATTCCCTCTGGGAAGGCAGCACGGCATTCCTCCACATTTCTCTTACTCCCACAATTCCACACAATAAACTAAGTCTATGCTTTAAACTCACCAGTGGTTGTCTACGGCCATGCCACCCTGAACAAGCCCGATCCCGTCTGATACTGGAAGCTAAGCAGGGTCGGGCCTGGTTAGTACTTGGATGGGAGGCCTACCTAGGAAGACCAGGTGCTGTAGGCGTGAAAAATAAAAAAAAATTAAAAAAAAGGGATTGTAAACAGACAAGGTCCTTGAAAAAAACGTCTAAATAAATAAAATAAACTCACCAGTGGCTTGTAACCAAATGTGTTTCCCTTATGTCCTCCCTTTCCCTCCCCATCCTGGAACACAACACAACTGGACAGCAGAGCAGTGCCTAACACCAGAGCAGTGCCTAGCCAGTGCTTTGCAACCACTATGTTCTGACCGGGTGGCAGGCACCCCAGGGACGGCAGCAGCTGCCCACAGCCTGAGCATTTTCCATACGTGCCAGGGCAAGGAAAAGGTTGGGAACACATTTAGACCCCAGGAACTTCCTGTTCTCTTTTTACCCTTGTTGCAGGGGAAGAAACTGACTACAAAACACTGAAGAAAATCTTTAAAGTACCATTTGATAGAATCTCTTCAAATTCATGTTCAAAATTTACAACACAGAAACCATATAAAACTTGTTTTTTAATTACCGACCACATGCAACAAAGGTATAAAACACAATTACTTTATTGATTTCTTACAATCAAATACTGCCAACTAGCATTACTTCCACTCATGCATCATTAAAAACAAAAGGACATTTCCTTGGTATTTTCAAATGATGCATTATACAATAAACAAAAAAAGTTAGAACTTAAAATGCACCCTGATTAATTATGTAAACTGGTAATTTTTAAAAAAAGCATAACTAATAATTTGGTTCTTCATAAAATGGAAATTTAAATATTTCTCCTGATAGTTTTGAGGTTATCATTATGTTATGAGTAGTGCAAAGTGTGGCACACAGAGTTTCATCTAGAAAGGTGTGTCTTACACACCTTATTAAACAAATGAAATGTGCATAACAAAATGCATACAGTCAATGCATGATAGAAAGCATGTTTCAAATACAAGGCAGCCCCTCGGGCCACCATATTATTTAGGTTTTGCATTATCATTTATGGCATTATAGATTAATTACATATAACATACTTTTATACATTTTAACCCTGAAGATAAGAAAAATAACTGTTGCTTGAAAAAATTATTCCAGGTAGCCATTTGGTTTTTATCAGGAGAAAGTGAACCTCCAATAGTTTAGTGTCTGCTAAATCTGGAATCATTAGCTCGAGTCAGTAAATCAGATATGCAACGTATTTCACAGTGACTGTTTTCCAAGTCCTGGCAATGCCTCTTGTCCACAGGATGCCAGATGATGAAGCATCTCCGGGATTACCCCTGCATGTGGTTTTCCCTTTTTTTTTTTTTTTTTTTTTTTTTTTTTTTTTCCTGAAGTGTATTATTTCCTCTTCTCACCTCTTCTATGGCCTTCTATTTTAATTATTCATAAGTCCTTTCAGAATATCCTCAGAGAGCTCCATAAGGGGAAGTTCTGGAGACGGAAAATCCAAGGGAGGAAGATTGGGTATTGGAATATCCTTGGCTTTCCCAGTATTTGCTGAAAACTTCTGCCAGGTTGAAGAGGCTGTAGCAGTTTCTGAATGTGGTTGCAAGCTCCATAACTCTGACTTTTCCATAAAATCTGCATCTACATCCAGCTCCTTTTCTACTGAGCCTTTTAGACGCCTGGCCTTTTCAGCCTTTAGTTGTTTATTTTCTTTCCTTAATCTTTCATTCTCAGCCACAAGGAATTCCACATGCCTCTTCAAATCTGCAATTTTGGTTGCCTGCTCTTCTATAATTGTTTTATCATCTTTTGGGGCTTTGCTTCCAATGCATGGCTCTGTCGGCTCACTTTTCTGCTGAAGTAAAAACAGTAATGTGTCTGGATCCCTGTCAAAGATCCCCTGAGTTTCAGGCCGGTGTTTCTCGGTGGAAGGGCTGTACTTCTGAGAGAGAAGGAGACTCTGGCCCTCTGCGTCCTCCGCCGAGGGTTTGTGAGATGCCTGAAGCTGGGCAGCCGCATCCTTGTCTGTGCTCTGCTGGGCTTTCAATCTTTCCTCCCGCTTTGCCCTCTTCCACCTCTCTTGGATGAGGAGGAGCTGTTTCATGTGGCTATCCCTTTGCAATTCCAGTGATAAATGAGCCTATTACACAGAAAGAGAAGTACAATTTAACATTTTAAGTCTCCTTAGTAATGTCCACAAAATACTATTCCAAGATGCTCCTTTTTGAATAGCCCACTAACACTGAAGTTTATATACTATGTTTGCAATTTAGTAACATTTTTCAAAGTAACTAGGTCTTTCTAGGTAAGTAAACATTTTTACTCATAACACAATACCATCCTTCCAGAAAGTCAGAAGTCCTACTCCAGATCAACACACTAAATCAGACCTTTTTGAATGTGCCTTAACTCTCTGCAATGCTATTTGTATTCAGCTTAAAATTAGAAAACTTTCCTCTTTATAGACATTGATTCTACAACTAGTGAAAAAGTCTTTTTTATCATCTGGGTGTTCAAAGGCTCAATGCACGTCCACATTACGTGGCTCACACGAGTAATTCTATACAGTCAAAGGGAAGTGCATGGGATATAACACAACTTTTAGGTTCTCTTGTTCAGTTTGAGGAACTGGCATTTTTTTTCCCTGCCACTGCTATCCGCTCACAGAAAGGATCTCCTTAATTCAATTAGACATTTACCAAACACCACCTATGTACCTGCCACTTTTATAATCCGGGAATCATCTCTGGATAAAAACCTATCCTTAGATAAAGGTATTTTTAAAACTTACGCAGGATCTCCCCAAACACAAAAGACAATTTAAAGCCATTGGTGAAACAAATTTAAAAGTACCAGAATTGCTTAGGAATTCAGGAACAAACAAGTTCAGATTTAAATTACCTTTGACAAGCAAAGAAAAGGCCAACTGGTTTCCCCTTGGCCAGGCCCGCTTACTTACTGTGAGCTCTTGGCCAAAGGAGCTAATGATCAGAAAAGGCTGGAAGAGGCGTCTCTAGAGGAGACAGTTGGCAATCTGAGATCTCTGAGTAGCCACTGGTAAAAAAAACAGATGCCCCTACGTACCATGTCTAGTACATCAACAGCAGCTGATTTGGTTTTAATTTCCTTTCTAAAATACTCCTCTCTTGCCCATCTTACATATTTTGACTATAGTGCTTCGAGAAAGGTGCAATGCCTAATTTTATACATAGTTCAAATCTTTACAAGAAAATCCTTCTAACCCTTGTTACAAATATTAAAAACTGTCTCACCTGCTCAGACTGTGTCACCTTCATGGCTTCAGAAAGATATGCTGGTTTAAAAAAAATAAAGAGGCACATTAACATGAGAGTGTCACCATTTTGTAATTAACAGGTCAAAGGAAGAGTTATAACACTCATATGACAAAGAACTGATCTCAGAAGCTATTCTGCTACATAGTTATCCTGTTCCTGAAAAGAAACAAGGTGGAGATTTAAAAAGATGTCAGTGGCAATCAAATGTAGATATTTCCTACCCCACCTTGACAAAGTTGGTTCTTTAAAACTCCTGTAGATTTCACAATTAGGAAGTAAAGATGACCTAATCAGAAAATTAGGATTAGGGAGGATGATTAAAATTTAACAAGAACCTTTAAAAACCCTATTATTCATTACACCCATAAAAATATCAAAGAATGATTATCAATGACTTTTTACCCACATGAATGCCTGGACTATCATTTTGGCCTCTATAGAACTTTTACTAACTTGTTTATTGTAAGCAAGCTGTGGAAGACAGTATAGTGTCATTGATGAAGACCATAAATGGTCAATAACTCGATAAACTCCCCTCTGATCTTAAGATGAGTTCCTAGGTGACTTAATTTGTTTGAATTTAAATAGTCACTATAAAAGTCCATAATTTTCCTCTTTGAGCTGACTGCTGGAAAGCTTAAGGTCAAGTTATATCAAATATGCAAGAACTCACAGTGTATTTTGTGAACTATATCACTAGTCCTTCCAGAACCATTTTATCTTTCCATGGATTCCTTGTCTACTAATTTTTAATTACATTTTGTATTTTATTGTATTCCTCCAAAGGCCTTTTATAAAATGTCTGGAACAAAATGAGGTATAAACAACAAGTATTATTAATAGATCATACACAACCTCCATTTTTTTACCTCTTGCTTACTATAAACTTTTTAGCATCTCTCACCTGTACATTAAGTTCTTTTTTGCACATACTACAAGGCATTCCTTTCTGTCTAGTGTTAATCCAAACACATTGATGGGTTTCCAAGTCCATGACTTAAACTGCTGTCTGCCAGGTTCTACTGTAGTCTTTAACATATAGCTTAATTGGATGTCCCCTCACCAACAAAAAGCATAGAGTTGGTTATACAGTTTTTGCTCCAGCCATATTTACCTTTTTTCCTCAACTTTGTCTTTTATTCCTGTATTAAATCTGTATAGCTGCATACAGACTATTTCTTTTCCTTTTGTTCATGTTTAACTCTGTTGAGTCATTCTACCTACTGATCTGATAGTATGGATATATTCTCCTAGATATCCCTCCCATTATGTCTGCATATATTTTGTCTCCTAGTCTGAACTACAGTTTATTTTAAATCCACTTTCTTAAAAAAATGAAACGATTTGGCAAAACCAAACTTAAAACAACTGGAATGCCTGCCTCTCTTTGTAGAACCTTAAAACTAAAACGTGACAGAAGATATCATCAAATGACACGAGTTATCACAAAGAATTCAACAAGAGTTCCACTGTCATTTAAAGTATTTTAAGATTTCGATCTAAAATCTGAGATCTAAGGAAAAAACGTTTAATCCAACTGCATGGTAATGGATTTGCTCCAGGAGTCACAACAGGAACAAATGCTCCACCAAGGCAGAAATTTAGGAAAGGAATACTTATCTCACAAAAATCTAACAATTCTGGTTAAACTGCTTCCCTCAATTATGACACACAGCTAATGTTTAAAGTAAATATTAAGCAAATGGTGAGGAAAAGGAACTTTAAAAATCTGAAGAATCTATTACTTCTTAAAATAATAAAATCATTTATTATTCTATCATGAATCTGTTAAACTGGTACCAGAATACAAATTGTATAACCTATCTGCACAAACAAAGCAAAATATTGCCTCTGAATGACAAAGACTGATCTGCTCTGAATCATTTTCATTTCACCAGTCTCATGGGAAGGTCAGGTCAAGACTTGTTTTCAATCAAATACTTATAAACACTGTACTCTGAGGTCTGGTGATCTGAAATGTTCGTTTTGAGTTCTAAGCACTGTTAATGGCTATTATCAACTTCCCATTTAAGATTTTGCTTTTTGTTGTCTGTGAAAGAAATGAAATCCACTTAGGGAACTGGAGAGCATTAAGATGTTAAGGAACTGGAGAGCATAAGATGTTAGTCTTATGCTCTCCAGGGAGAATTACATCAATCCAGTTATAGCTACTCATCAAGGGTTTAAAGCAACAGATTTTTCTAACAATGCTGAATCCTTGGGAGTTTGTGGCCTCTTAACCTTTCCCTTTTTTCAATATACGGTGGTAAAATGTGAACACCTTCTCCAGATTTAGCATTTTCCTTCCTGAGATTTGGTATCTCAATTTATCTGTCAAATGAATGGATACTAATATCCTCATTTCGCTATCCACCTCAAGAGCACATCCTACCTTTCCCCAAAAGAAAAGAGAAATTAAGTAACTTCTTTATTTCATCACATTTACAAGACAAACTATCAGAACACTACAGATTTCCAGGCAAGATGGTGGAGTAGCTAAATCCTGTGCTCACCTCCTCTCACGACCACATCAAAATTACAAGTACAGAACCACCATCACTGAGAATAGCCTGAAGTCTAGCTGCACAGAAGTCCTACAATTACGGATATATAGAATAAGCCACCCCAGACTGGTAGGAGGAGAAGAGACACAAAATGGACTAGTCCCACACTCACGTGTGGTGGTTAAAAATCAGGAGGGGTATTTCGGCAGTGGAGGTTCCCTCAGAGAAGTGAGAGGTCCTAGCCTGACACCAGGCTCCCCAGTCCAGGGTTCCAGTGCTAGAAAAAGAAGTCCCCACAACTTCTGGCTGTGAAAAGTAGAGGACATTGTGGCTGGAATCCCAGATGTTTCTCTTAAAAGGCCCACACACAGATTTACTCACTGATGGACTAACTTGCCTTGAGCTCCAGCACTGGGGTAGCAGCCCAAAAGGTACCAGGGACATACATGGAAGAAATGCATGCAGACTCAGGCAGGAGCCATATCTGAGTCTCCATCAAGCTGGTTAACACAGGTGTCATGCCCTGAGACCACATCCAACGTGTGGGCCCATCCAAGCTGCCACCAGTGGCTTTTGCCTACAGAAGGCCTGTCTTGACTCATGCTGTGGACTTTCCTAAAATCTCTCAAAGATTCACAAACCCAAACAAGCAGCATCTGGCCTCGGTGTGCCCTGTACCTCTTGCTGAGCAGCCCCAAGCACAATACTAGCAGCAGCCCACTCAGTTTATGGCTTGGCTTCTCAAGGCACCTCCAAGCCCAGTGCAGGTGGTAGCACCTGTGCATTGTTTGGTGGCGCATGCTGGGTGGCCTCAGGCAGGGCCCCTCTGAGGAGGCTCCAGTGATCAGCTTCAGACCTAGCCAGAGCACCACCCAGGGCCACATCCAAGGGTGACATATCCAAAGGGCAAACTAGGCAGGCACCAGAGCCCTGCTAAAGCGAATCCTGCTCCATAGAGTCAGCCCCTGCACAACAGCTTCTCCACTGTAGTGACTGCCAGTCCTTACAATGAATCAGTCTGAGGGTCACTCTCTCTCACTGATGTGCTAACAGCAACCAAGGCTCAACTACAACAGGAGGGTACACACAACCCACACAAGGGACACAACTGGAGCACCTGGTCAGGCGACCAGGGAAATGCACCACTGGGCATCATAGGACACCCACCCATAAGGCCGGGAGGCATAACAGCCCTACCTAATAAACAGAAACAAACACAGGGAGGCAGCCAAAATGGGGAGACAAAGAACTAAACAAAATGGAGACAAGCAACCTACCAAATGTTGAGTTCAAAACGCTGGTTATTTGGATGTTCCATGAATTTAGGGGGAAGAGTAGATGAACTCAGTGAGAATTTTAACAAAGAGATAGAAAACATAAAAAAAATAATGTCAGAAATGAAGAATTCAAAAACTGAAATAAAGAATACATTAGAAAAAAAATCAACAGGAGATCAGATGAAGCAGAGGACTGAATCAGCAAATTAGAGGATAAGGTAGCAGAAAACATCCAATTAGAACAGCAATAAGAAAAAAGAATACCCAAAATGAAGATAGTTTAAGGGGCCTCTGGGACAACATCCAATGTACCAACATTCGCATCATAGGAGTACCAGAAGGAAGAGAGAGGGAGAGAGCAAGGAACTGAAAACCTACTTGAAGAAATAATGACAGAAAACTTCCCTAACCTGGTGAAGGAAACAGACATACAAGCCCAGGAAGCGCAGAGTCCCAAACAAAAAGAACCTGAAGAGGCCTGCAGCAAGACACAGCATCATTAAAATAACGAAAGTTAAAGACAGAGAGAATATTAAAAGCAGTAAGAGAAAAGCAATTAGTTACCTATAAGGGAGCTCTCATAAGACTAATTTCAGCTAATTTCTCAATAGAAACTTTGCAGGCCAGAAAAGACTGGTATGAAATATTCACAGTGATGAACAAGGACCTACAACCAAGATGACTCAGCAAAGCTATCATTTAGAATCATAGGACAGAATAAAGAGCTTCTCATACGATAAAAAACTAAAGGTGTTCATCACCACCAAACCAGTATTACAAGAAATGTTAGAGGGACTTCTTTAAGAAAACAAGATAAAAAATATGAATAATATCAATTACTTTAAATGTAAATGGATTAAATACTCTAATCAAAAGATAGGGTAGCCTAAATGGGCAAGAAAACAAGACCCTCACATATGCTGCCTACAAGAGACTCACTTCAGATCAAAAGACACACACAGAATGAAAGGGATAGAAAAAGATATTTCATGAAAATGGAAACAAAAAAGCTGTAGTAGCAATACTTATACCATACAAAACAGACTTTAAAACAAAGGCTATAGAGACAAAGAAGGACCTCCCCACACACACTTCTGAGTATTTACCTGAAGAAACCCAAAACACTACTTCAAAGAGACATGTGGATCCATATTCACTGCAGCATTATTTACAACAGTCAAGATATGGACGCAACCTGGGTGTCCATCAATGGATGAATGAATAAAGAAAAAGTAGTACATATATGCAATGGAATATTATTCAGCGATAAAGAGGAATGAAATCTTGCTCTCTGCAACATGAATGGACGTAGAGGGTATTGTGCTAAGTGGAGTCAGAGAAAAAACAAATGCCATATGATTTCGCTTACGTGTAGAATCCAAAGAACAAAATAAACAAATAATCTCATAGATACAGACACCATTCTGATAGCTGCCAGATGGGAGGGAGTTGAAGGGATGGGTGAAAAAGGGAAAAGAGATTAAGAAGTACAAATTGGTAGTTATAAAATAGTCATGGGTATGTAAAGTACAGCATAAGGAATATAGTAAATAATATTGTAATTAACTATGTATGGTGTCAGATGGGTACTAGATTTATTGGGGTGATCACTTCGTAAGTTATATAAATAGTCGATCACTATACTGTATACCTGAAACAAATGTAATTGAAAAAATAAAAAAGTTATTTTAAAAAAAGAACACTACAAAGTATACGGGCTAGGAGTCCTTAGCTAAATAATCTCAGGGTAAATTTTTAGTCTCTGAATCTCCTCTAATCTTTAACAGTTGGACACAGAGGCCCCTTTTTTGCCCTAAATTCTCACATTTCAGGCTTTCCTTCTAATTAGTCTTTCTCAAATGATGACCTTTCCCTGTCATCTGTAAAATGATTTCTAAATACTAATTTTTTTCCTCTCAAAATACAACTATATCCATACCTCCCAAAGATGTCAGTCAATTAAGAAAACATTGAGCTCATTCCAACCATGTTAATATTCAAACTAACATCACATTCATAACTCTATTCTAAAACATAACACAAGGCTATTTTTAACAAGTCCAAACTCCAAATCAAACTGGCTCAGTGGGATTAACTAATCACACTTAATTCTATCTCCATAATTACAGCTAATAGGATCTAAAAGGCTACCTTTTTCTACTCCTGAGCATGTCACAGAATTTAAATACAGAGAAAAGAGGGAGAAGCGTTTAAAGCCAACACTAGTTTTAAGTCTTCAAATAAATAAGGGATATAGGTAGAATAAAAAAAACTCTTCCCTTTTATATATTCAGAATATCCTACTGCTTAATGCACAACCTATGATAATCACTCCATCTTGACATGTTATATAGGTATAACCATGACCACTCTAGGCTACTCAACTAAAGTTGTCATTTATCTGTGGCATTCATCTACAACATGGTTTTCTTAAATTGTATAGTACATTGTTTTTTCTTTATAGTGACTACAAATTTAACAATTTGATTCAGAACAAAATATGGTTTATGAACGAGTTAAAGAGCATGAGCTACCAAATTTAATTGTATAAAGCCCCCATAAAACCCACCATAAAAATTCACAAAGATTTATAGGGTACATACTATGTGCTCAGATCTACAGCTAAAGGGATACACCTCAGTGGCAAAACTGATTCTTTAAAAATAAGATGATATTTTCACTGAAAACCATTGACTTGTAGGCAAAAATCACTGACATAAGAGTCCACTGTGCGGTCTGTATTTCAGCAGTCAGGTAACACATGAGGGGCAGACTCTGCTAGGAAAGAACATGGCTTTGATTATTATACCCGTCTAGAGGAAAAGGAAAGTGCCTTCCTCTAGCAGAAAGACTGTATGGTTTGCTCTAAAAAAGGTGGCTATACCCATTTTGGATGCAACATGAGTAAAATACCTCCTTCCCCAAAGCTTTTAGGTTTGTTATTCAGCCAACAGAAACGTGTACAAAACGGACCCCAAAGATCTATTTGAGTTCAACGTATGCTAGGTTGTGTGACTAAGATAAAATTAGGTGTTTGATAAGTCAATTATTCTACATTTTATACCTAAAAGAAAGCAATCACCAGCATAATACTACAAGCATGAATACACAGATGAAATATTTAGAAGAAAGGGTAAAGAAAATCCACAGGAAAAAGTTTTGATGGGTTTTATATTATCAACATCTTAGAAAACAATCTCAATGAAAATTAACTGGTCAGAATTAAACTGGGTATTACTTTCAGAACTCAAATAGTTAAATATTTGAAATCCAGACTCCTTTTCTATAATAACTATGATGAACTGGCAGACTTCTTGCAATTACTTCTGTCTTTAGGGATGTTTAGGCTCAGAAAGTTGTGTCCATGAATCATTTACCAATACAGCATATGCAATTTTCATGGTTTAGAAAGAAGACTGGGTTAAAAGGAACTACAAAATCCAATACACTTATAACATGCATGCTGATGCGCCGGTGGTGTCAACCCTGTATATGCAGGGCAACAACATATCATTACTGCTGTATTTTCATTATAAATAGTGTTGAGAGCTACTAGAGAAAAGAAATTGCCCTGCAGTTCTGGATTTAATATTTCTTAAAAATACTCACCTGCAGCCTTTTTGTGACAAGAAATAGCCTCTTCGTATTTCCCTGCAGCTAATAAACGGTCTGCTCGTCTGCTGTGTTGATGAGCCTAGAAGACAAACATTCTTAAGTTCTCTTGAATCATAAAAAAGGCCACTTAAGAAAACTTTTAAGAATATAAATAATGCTGTTCGTTGCCACACATCAAACCGTTACAGCTATATCTGTAATGAAAACCTAATGGGTGGCTCTTTGAACTATATAGCACCTGAAAGGATGGGCAACTTCTCTCAACATTACAGATAAACCATTAACACCAGGCACTAAACTCCTTCATTGACCCAACATTCTTCCATTCTTCAGAGATTAAGCAAGAGTTATAATCATAGGCTATTACTCAAAATGTATATTTTCTTGATTTTTAATAAGTTCCTTTAAAAACAGGAGTTATTGTGTAGACACTTTCATTAGTTGGTATAGTTTAAAAACTATAATCCAGAAATTACTTATCACATAGTAAAATCCAAGCTTCTCCTGTATTAACTCATTATTTCTTTCAACATGAGGTACTATTTGTTTTTAAAATATAAATATGTACAATGTACAGTTGAGGAATTAATATCTCCATTTTTTATTATGGTGCAGATATTTTTATGTACCAGTCACCAAAACAAAGACAAACTCAAAAGTTCTGAAAGCAAATGACTAAAGTACTCTGAATGTAAAGATAAATGGATTAAATAAGTAGTCACTGGCCTCCTTACATGTTATACTTTAAGAATGACTATAACTTTGTAAATGTGATTCCCTTCTTACACAAAGAGGACCGACTCAGAGGGGTTATGTATCTTATATAAGGTTATACAGTTAGCAGGCAAAGACGACGACAAATAATCAGCTAAAGTCTTCTGGCTAGTGTATTATTTTCCTCACTGAACTCACAGATGATTTATCCAAAGTTTCTTAAAAGTGAAAAGCCTTGTACACCCATATTTACAGCATTTTTCACAATAGTCAAAAGGTGAAAGCCACTCAAATGCCCATCAATAGATGAAAGAATACACAAAATGTAATATATACATTAATGGAATATTACTTAGCCTTAAAAAGGAAACTGACACATGCTACATGGATGAACTTTAAGGACATGAAGCTAATAATGAAATATAAAATAAGCCAGTTACAAAAAGGCAAATACTGTATGATCCCACTTATATGAGGTATCTAAAGCAGTCAAATTCATATGAAATTGAAAGTAGAATGGTGGTTGTCAGGGAGAGAAAAGTGGGGAGTTGTTTAATGGGTGTAGAATTTCAGCTTTGCAAGATAAAAGGAAAAGTTCTGGAGATGTGTTGCACAACAATGTAAATGTCCTTAACACTACTGAACTATATACTTAAAAAAAAATAAAGAGGGTAAATTTTATGTTATGGGTACTTTATCTCAAAAAAAATTTTTTTAAAAAAAGCAAATCTGTTTTTGTCAGGTGTAAAGTAATTTATCTAGAATGCTTTTCAAAAAAATGTGCCACTGATGCCTCATAAAAATACTTCAGAGCAGCACTTTTGCAAAGAGAGAATTATTCTGGGTATGTTTACAAATCATGCTCAGTGCAAAACTGAGGTGAAGACAAAGAAAACAGCACCTCCAGCTATGCATGTTGTTTACATTTTCCTCACTTCTATTTTTGTAAGAAATAAGTAACACTCAAAAACAAGATCATCCCTTTCAATTGTTTCAGAGGATTTTTATTCTTCAAACAGTAATTAAACAAACTTCGTCTAAGTCTCAATTTACACTGAAAATAATAATAGATAACAATACACGACTGGGGCCTTAAAATAATTTTAACCATGGAGTCTTGGACTGAGCAAAAATATGTTCAGAACACAGCAGTATTTTATAGTACCCCAAAATGATACAGGTCTTTTGGGAAGAGAATGTATATGATAAAGAAAGCTATGTTATGATCGACATGATTTCTCTAAAAAAATGTGTTCAGATAGTATAGTTAAACAAATGGCACTCAAACAACAAGGTTCTGTAGAGCAGGGTCCCCAACCCTTGGGCCACGGAGGAGGTGAGTGGTGGGCAAGCAAGCCAAGCTTTATCTGTATCTGCAGCTGCTCCTCAGTGCTAGCATTACCGCCTCAGCTCCACCTCAGATCATTAGGCATTAGATTCTCATAGGAGCACTGGTCCATGGTGCCAAAAAGGTTAGGGACCACTGCAGTAGAGGGAAAACAAAAGGAATGAAAGGAGTGAATCTTCAGGTGCCTTTACTTTTCTGAGCTTTGAAAGATGACCCATATAAGAGTCGACTCTTTGAAATCCTATAGTACCTCCCATGGATGACACAGTGCAGAGTCAGCCCTACCAGGAACCTATGGTTCTTGGCCCAAGTTCTTGCTTACACACTTAATCAGCCTAGTTATTTCATCCTTCAGGACCTATTTTCCACCTGCAAAATGATAGAGTTGGACCAGATCTGTGCTTTTCAAGTTTTAATGGAATACAAACCACCTGGGGGGATATGGTTAAAATGCTAACTCTTAGTAGGTCTAAACTGAAGTAAGTCTTGAGATTCCACCAAAGTGAAGCTAAAGCTGCAGGCTAATGGACACACTTTGAGAAGCAAGGATGAGCTGCTCTCTGAGGTTACCTCACTCTAATGCTGTATCTCTAGTGTCTCTATCTTTGATGACATTAGTCACTTTCTACCTTGTACTATATTTACGAAGTTCCCTAATAAAACTTCAAGCTCTGCAATAATAGAATTGTTTCATCAAAGAAACAAGTGAGAAGTTCTCGAATAGTGAGAACAGGACCTCATGGCTCTCCCGACTCCCCTAAAACTTCCCCATGTAATGTCCAATCTACACCTCATTTAAAAACATACATCTACTCTAGGTTATTTGGCACCACAACAGTCAAATTCCCTATTAAAAAATCCAGTTCCTACTAGCTTCTTTTTAGACACCCAGAATGTGAAAATTAAACTAGTTAAAAGACAATAAAAGCACTTGGAGATAGGTACCTGCAATCAAAATGTTTACAATATAGTTGGGAAGACTAAATTAAACTCCCTTTCTTTTTTAACTGAAGATAATGAAGGAAACTTAATATCAGCAGTAATTCTTATTTTTAAAACAATCTAAGCTCTCTAATATTAAAACTGATGTGACAACATGGATGGACCTAGAGCGAAATAAGTCAGAGAAAGACAAATACCATATGATTTCACTCATATGTAGAATCTAAAAAATAAACAAACTCACAGATACAGAGAACATTTTGATGGTTTCCAGATGGGAGGGAGAAGGGAGAGAAGAGTAAAAAGAGAAGGGATTAAGATGTGCAAATTACCAGTTATAAAAAGTCATGGGGATATATAGTACAGCATAGAGAATATGTTCAATAATATTGTAATAATTATGTATGGT
Organism: Pteropus vampyrus; assembly: GCF_000151845.1. NCBI lineage: Eukaryota > Metazoa > Chordata > Mammalia > Chiroptera > Pteropodidae > Pteropus > Pteropus vampyrus. The sequence continues at coordinate 2,718,937 of NW_011888946.1, read as the reverse complement.
GTCAGATGGTACTAGACTTATTGGGGTGATCATTTTGTAAATTATATAAATGTCTAATCACTATGTGTACACTTGAAACTTATGTAATGTTATATGTTAACTGTAACTGAAAAATAAAAAAATTAAAATATTAAAATCGATCTCTACTGTTTTTGATAGAAGAACAGCCATTAAAAGTACTAAATCCATAAATATATTTCCTTGGTAATTCAAAATAAAATAGGAACAAAAAGCAACTGAAATGGGAATGTTGGGTAGTGATTCTAAAAGTAGTTTGGGCACTCATATTTTGTAATTCTGGTAACTGCTGCTCTTCTGCCAAGAATTCCAGGATGCACTAAGATTTTATGGGACAGACTTTATCTTAATATTTCATATTAATTCAGAAAAGATATAAGACACCCCAGGTCTTCATGAGTGATTTTACTAACAATTTAAATAATGTTTAAGCCAAGAATGCATTTATTTTGAATATTAACCTATTTAGGTTAATATTAACCTATTTAGGTTAATATTCAAAATAGATGCATTCTTGGCTTAAACATTATACTTAAATAAAGTATAAATATTTATCAGGACACTGTTAGGACAGAAACGGTAATGTAGCGCACTTCAAGAACTTTAAATCCAGGAGCACCTAAATATATAAAGCAAATATTAACAGACCCCGAGAGAGAGAAAGAGAGAGAGCGCAATACAATAATAGTAGGGGATTTGATACCTCTCTTACATCAATAAATAGATCAAAAGACAGAAAATCAATAAGAAAACACAAGCCTTAAA
>NW_011888946.1:2646451-2717559 GCF_000151845.1 Pteropus vampyrus | reverse complement strand
AATGAAAATGGAAATACAACATACCAAAAATTATGGGATGCAGCAAAAGATTCTAACAGCGAAATTCATACCAATAAATGCTTACCTCAAAAAACAAGAAAAATCTCAAATAAACAACCTAAGTTTACACCTCAAGGAACTAGAAAAAGAACAAAGCTCAGAGTTAGTAGCAGAAAGGAACTATCGCAGCAGAAATAAATGAAATAAAGACTAAAAAGACAATAAAAAAGATTAATAAAATCAAGAGCTGTTTCTTTGAAATGATTAACAAAGTCAACAAACCTTGAGCTAGACTCACCAAGAAAAAAAGAACTCAACATCAGAAATGAAAGAGGAGATATATTACAACTGATACTACAAAAATACAAAAGATAAGAGATACTACAATTATACTCCAACAAATTGGACAACCTATAATAAAGAAACTCCTAGAAACATGTAACCTTCCGAGACAGAATCATGAAGAAATAGATTTGAACAAATTATCAGTAAAGAGATTGAATCAGTAATCAAAAAACCTCCCAACACACACAACTCTGGACCAGCTTCACTTTTTGAATTATACCAAACATTAAAAAAATACCGATCCTTCTCAAACTCTTCCAAAAAACAGAAGAGAACACTTCCAAGCTCATTTTACAAGGCCAGCATCATTCTGATACCAAAGCCAGACGACACCATAAGAAAAGAAAATTACAGGCCAACCACCCTGGAATATATATGCAAAAATCATCAACAAAATATTAGCAAACCAAATTCAACAAATTAAAAGGATCAGATACCACGATCAAATGGGGTTTATTTCAGAGATGCAAAGATAGTTTAATATCCACAAATCAATGTGAAACATCACATTAACCAAATGAATGATAAAAATCATCTCGATACAGTCATGCACCACAAAACATTTCGGTCAATGACAGACCACATATACAACAGTAGTCCCCCTAAGATTATAATAGAGCTGAAAAATTCCTATCACCTACTGATGTCATAGTGGAATGCATGTGTTGTAGTGATATTGTAGTGCATACCTGCATATGTGGTGATGCTGGTGTGTAAACAAAACTACTGCACTGCCAGTTGTATAAATGCATAGCACATACTATTACAGTAGTATGCTATACCATCTCAGAACATATCCCCATAGTTAGCAATACATGCCTATACAGTGTAGATACGCTGAACAAAGGGATGATTCATGTCCCGGGAAGAAAGGAATGGGACAGCGTGAGATTTCATTGCACTACTCATTAAAGCAACATATTTAAGACTTATGAATTGCTTATTTCCAGAATTTTCCATTTAATATTTTCTGTAGGTAACTGGAACTGCGGAAAGTTGAAACCACAGATAAAGGGGGGACTGATGTATACAGAAATCTGTTGTTTCTATACACGAATAATGAACTATCAGAAAGAGAAATTAAGAAAACAGTCTCATTTACAATAGCATCAAAAAGAATAAAATACCTAAGAATAAATTTAACCAAGGAGGTGAAAGACCTGTACACTGAAAATTATAAGACACTGGTGAAAGAAACTGAAGACGACACAAATAAATGGAAAGATATTCTGTGCTCGTGGACCTGAAGAATTATATTGTTTAAATGTCCATACTACTCAAAGCATTCTAGAGATTCAATACAATTGCTATCAAAATTCCAATGGCAATTATAGAAATAGAACAATGCTAAAATTTGTGTGGAACCACGAAAGGCCCTGAATAGCTAAAGAAATCTTGAGAAAGAACAAAGCCAAAGGCATCGCACTCCCTGATTTCAAACTATGTTACAAAGTTATAGAATCAAAGCAGTATGATACTGGCATAAAAAAAAGACACACAGATCATTAAAATAGAATTGAAATCCCAGATATAAATCCACACATATATAGACAATTTATGACAAAGGAGCCAAGAATATATAATGGGGTCAGGACAGTCTCTTCAATAAATGGTGCTAGAAAAACTAGAGAGCCACGTACAAAAGAATGAGACTGGACCACTATCTGATACCATACATGAAAATGGATTAGACTTCAATATAGACCTAAAACCACAGAATTCCTTGAAGAAAACACAGGTGGTAAGCTCACTGACATCGGTCTTGGGGATGATTTTTTGCATATTACACAAAAAGTAAAGGCAAAAAAAATGGGGGGAAAAAAAAGTAAAGGCAAAAAAAATGGGGGGGGGGGGAAGTGAGACTACATCAAACTAAAAAGTTTCTGCCCAGCAAGAGAAATCATCAACGAAATGAAAAAGCATCATTGAGAGAAAATATCTGCAAAACATATCTGATAAGGAGTTAATATCCAAATTATATAGAGAACTCGGAAAGCTCAATAGCAAAAAAAAAAAAAAGCAATCTGATTTAAAAATGGGTAGAGGATTTGAATAGACACTTTTCCAAAAAAGATATACAATGACCAATAGGTGCATGAAGACACTCAATGTCACTACTCAAGAAATTAAAACCACAATGAGGTATCACCTCATACCTACCTGTCAGAATAGCTATCATCAATAACTCAAGAAACAAGAAATGTTGACGAAGATGTGGAGAAGAGAGAACCTTCATGCACTGTTGGTGGGAATGTAAATTGGTGCAGCCACTATGGAAAACAGTAAGGAGGTTCCTTTAAAAATTTAAAAATAGAACTACCATATGATCTAGCAATTCCACTTCTGGGTATTTATCTGAATAAAATAAAAACATTAACTGCAAAAGATGCATGCACCATCATGTTCATCGCATCATTATTTACAATAGCCAAGATATGAAAACAACCTAAGTGTTGTCCATCACCGGATGAATAGACAAAGATGTGATATGTACACACACAAAATGGAGTATTATTCAGTTATTAAAAAGAATGAAATCTTGCCACTTGAAACAACATGGACCTTATTTTACTTATTCTAAGTAAAATAAGTCAGACACAGAAAGACAACATATGATCTCACTTATATGTGGAATCTAAAAAAATGAAAAGAAAAAACAAAAACAAAAAAATCCCAAGCTCATGGATACAGATAACAGACTGGTGGTTGCCAGAGGTGACAAGTTGTGGAGTGGGCAAAATGGGGGAAGGGGGTCCAAAAGGCACAAACTTCCAGTTATAAAATAAGTCATGGAAATGGTGACAATGGATATTGCATATTTGAAAAGTAGCTAAGAGAGCAGATCTTAAAAGTCCTCAACACAAGGAAAAAAAAAATCGGTAACTATGTATGGTGATAGATGTTAGACTCCCTGTGATCATTTTGAAATATATACAAATATAGAACCATTATGTTGTATATCTGAAATGAGTATGTCAATTACACCTCAATTTAAAAATTGTTTTAAAAAGAATTTCAACTCTATTAACATATTTTCATTTCCCTAGATTGGTATACAAATGAGCTCAATTTTTTTGTTTGCCTGTTTTTGTTTTTAACTTTCTGGATTTCTTATAAAATTATATAAATCTGACCTTCATAAAAATCAATGTTTTCTTTTTTGTCTTAGTTTTTCTATTCTGTCACAATTTACTAATCATTAGTAATTGTTTCCCTTAGGATTATATATTTAACTTAGGTATAACTGACATTATATTAGTTTCAGGTGTACCATAAAATGATTTGATATTTGTATATATTGCAAAATGATCACAATAATAAGTCTAATATCTGTCACACCATACAGTTACAAAGAAATTTTTTTTTAGATTCCACATATAAACGAGATCATTATGGTGTTTGTCTTTCTGTCTGACTTAATCCACATAGAATAATGCCCTCAAGGTCCACCCATGTTGTTACAAATGACTAGATTTCATTCTTTTTTATGGCTGAATAATATTCCATTCTACACACACATACACAATTTTCTTTATCCATTCATCCATCAGTGAGTCTCCTACAGGCAAGTAGTGTCTTCTAACAGTAAGTACCAAACTGACCCTCTAATGTAATAAAATTATACTTAAGATAACTGCTCAAGAGTTAGAGAAGTCCAGGAAACCTGTTTTTTGATTTTAAGTCTAAGGATCAATTTCTCCCACACACATCTTTCCATCTTTTTTCTTCCTCAGGTTTCCAATTTAGTTTGCCTTTTTTCATAACTTACCACCATCTGCTATGAAGACAAATTATAGGATATAACACCTAGTGAGCTGTGAAATAGATTTAGTGGGTCAGAACAGCATTTTTTCAAAAACTCCAATAGTAAATATTAGAGTGCACCAAATATAACACCACACACGAGAATGTATGTATGTGTGTGTATGTATGTATGTATATGTATGTATATGTGTGTGTGTGTGTGTGTGTGTGTGTGTGTGTGTGTGTGTGTGTGCCATCATATAAAAGTTTTAGTTTTAGTTTTTTGTTGTCTGGGGGTGAAATTTATGAGGGTCCCTGCATTTTACACAATTCTAGGAGGCACATCCAGAATGTAGCAGCTCTGCAGTAATATACACGTTTGTATGTACTGGTCGTTATGTAAAAATTTCTCATTGTGAATCACAGTCAAACAAATGAGCAAACACTGATCGAACAGAAAGATCAATATTTTATTTAGAATCTTGCTTTTAAATCCCACTATCACCACTTACTCTGCATTTCAATGTATTCATCCATATAATGAATCTCATATAGCTCCTAACAAAACAAAATAAATAATATACATACAAAGTGCCTGGTGCCAATCTTAGCACTTAGCAATTGTTGAATAAGTCTTAGTGCTCTACCACCTTTCCCCAGAGTACTTCCATTAAGCACAGCCTAACTGTGACACGGGATGAATTTTTCTTGAAATTTCCAAGGCAACAAGGGAAGAGTTCAAACAGCATTTTGTTTTTGTTTTTGTTTTTTTAACTTAAAAGATTTCACTGCCAATATAATTAACATGGGATAGTTACAAAGATTTTAGGTATGTACAAGGCCATTCTTTGGACCCAGATATCTGATTTCTTAGATAAGAAGAACCACTCTAGAAGGAAGCTTAGTTACTCAACAAATGTATTCTCAGCACTCTTAAGAGCCAAACACATAGAGTACAATTATGGCCATGTAGTCACATGGACCTTGTCCTTTGAGTTTGCAGAGTAGGTAAGCAAAGCATGAGCAACAGTCATGTATAAATTAAGGTCTGACATCACTTCCCAAACAGGCAGCAAACAAACCAAAGAACTAGACATTATTTCACGAGTTTTGACATTTGGTGCCAGCATTCACAATGCTAAAATTAAATGTATGGAAATAAATGCCTAAATATACAGTAAGTGATTTTGTTATAATTTTTCCATGTTAAAAACTGACAGAAAAAAATAACTGGTAAAACGAAAGAGTCCAAAGACTAGCTATTTTCCCCCTCAACTGATATAAGATTTATCTTATTTTTCTTCTGACCAAATTCAAAAACCAGAACTAGAACACAATGTCTGTACTATATAGTAAAATGACTATTTCAAACTGGTCTCTTCTATATCCTAAAAATTCACTGAGGAAATAATCCTACAGACCCTTACTGCAAATCTAATATAAAAATACTAGAGCAGAGGCACTAAATGCTGACACAGAATTTACAGTTCAACAGATAAGGACCATATTGAAATGAAAATAATGAGTACATTAATACAGAAGCATTACTAGAAAGAGGTCACATCAAAATAAATTGTGATCCATAATGTTTTTGAGTCACTAGTTTAATTACTTAATTTCTCTCAGCCTAGGCTTATTTATTTGTAAAACGGGAAGCAGTTCTTCCTAAATTCCAAGGATGCTCTGAAGATACATAAGTCTATGCACTGCAATAGTCCTTATACAATGAATTACGACTATACTATGCAATTAGAAAAAGCTTATGTATACCACTGAGATTTTCAAAGGTACTCACGAAATCATAGTGTTGAGAACTATTTCTCATTGAAATCAACTGAATACTAAGCTGGATATCTGCTCACATAAAAGAATACACTAGTCTTCAAAAAACTCGTCTTTGGTACTTACAAGCAGCAGTGTTAAAATGATTGAAGTTAATGTTAACCTCTATTCCACTGTTATCTTTCAATAAACAGCTGGCTAGAACTCAGATCTTCTAAATCTCAAATGGTTTAAGAATTCATGATGCCAAATTTCTAATATTTGCCCACATATATTTTATAGCTGGATTATGGAATTATGCTAGCCTGCTTAACAGGACTCGATTCAAAATTTTCTACAAAAATACTATTACATTTAACTAATTCTTCCTAAACTGGTGATTCTGCTGCTTCACCCAGTTCCAGTCTTCTCATAAGCCACCACACACTAGTGGGACAGCTGGCTGGGGTTATGCTGCAGCCAGTAGCCAAATAAAGTGAAGTTAACTGGAACTAAACCAATGGCTATTTTGCATGGGCACTTGAACTTTGAAGCACTTTATAAACTGCTGGTTATTTCTAATAACATTCCTGCTAAGTTTCAATATTGAGCCATCCATTATATTTCACTGCAAACTATGTCACCTTAAAAACAAGAAAAGTGCAAGACATTTCCCTAGTTTTTAAAAACTCACAAATCTAGTCCAATTCTTTTAAGTGTAAACAACTCTCACCAATGGGGGCAGGGCTCAACTTAATAAAACTGGGAGGTACTTCTCAGAACAGTGACCTGGCCACCAGTCATTTGGTAACCACAGGTTTAGGTCCTAGAATCTTAGGCCTTTCAAGCTCAACAAGTCCATATCTTTATTTTACAAGTGAAATTTTAAATTAAAGACTTATGCTCTGGGTTACCATAATAGCTAACTCTTACATTGTACTATGTACCAGTTACTGTTCTAAGCCCTTTACACCTATTTGCTCCTTGAATGCTCACAACAAACCAAAACAGTGAGGTCAACTAATTTGCCCAAGGTCACACAGTTTTTAAGTGACAATGCCAGAATTCAAATCCCAGCAGTGTAGCTCCAGAATCTATACTCTTAAACCACCATGCGCTGCTACTCCTCCTTTATAGAATGGTTTAAATCCAGCCCAGGGCTCTTCCACGACCCTAGGGTTCAGAGTTCCAACCTGAGAAATTAATTCTCCATACGTCCTTTTTCCAATCCCACCACTGCAACTGAATTTCAAACCTGTGACACTTAAGTTCCTTCAGTCTGTCTGCAACCTCAAGTAACCTGGCTTTGTATTCAAAGTAAGTACCCTCTCTGGGAAACGAGAAGATGCAGTGGCCAGTCAGAAAAAGAATGTGTTTCTCGTGGTTGCTTAAATCGCAACACCTGAAGTGCCTAAAAACATAATAATAGGCTATCAGCACTTTTTCTGAGAAAGGCAAACATCTACCATATTTTCATTATGCCTAAAGTGATGAAATTCAGCTAACAGAAATAACCCTGTCTTTTTCTCCAGCTGTCTCCAACTTATCCGAAAAGGGAGACTGTCAGTTTATGCATCTGAATGTGACAAATGAGTGAAGAGAAAAATGGGGGTGAGAAGGGGTATTACTTCACCTCTCCAAAGTGGGGAGGCTCAGATTTCAGACCCTCTGTTTTGGAAGTTAAAAGCACTATAACACACCATTTCTGCCCTGACCGGTTTCAGTGTCTCTCCAAGCTGCAGAGAGGTGGTTACGTGGCGCTTGAAGGCATTTCCTTCGGCCTGAAGAGGGGGCAGCCCCGGCTAGTGGAAGCCCCTTGCCTAGAGCCCTGCGACAGGGGGCGCCCGGAGGCAGCGGGAAATGGACGCGGGATCTTCCTGGGGATCTCCGAGCGGGGCGACGTCTGGGACAGCTGGTCTGGAGACTCTGTGGGGCCACGCCCGCCTGCGCCCCCCAGCCTTTAGGACCACCTTCGCCGACCCGCCTCCTGGCCTCGTGAGTCAGCGGCACCCCTGGGACCAGACCGAACTCTTGAGGTAAAAGCACCGAGGGCGGACGCGACCCTCTGAAGGCCACTCACCAGGTTTAGGGGTCCTTCCATTACTTCCATAGACCCCGGAATAAGAGGCGGCCTGAGCAAGGGGAGCGACGGCGCCGAAGCACATGGAGGTGAACAGAAGGGGAGCGCGAAGCAGCGGCAGAGAAAGTAGCCCCTATCCGCGCCTGGGAGCCAGCGGAGGGGGCAGAAAGAAAGAGCAATAACCGCACCACTTCCTCCTCCGGCGCTAAGGACCCGCCCCTTGCGCCGTGGGCACGCCCCCTGCGCCGCGGCCACGCACGCGTCATGGCGTCACATGCGGCTGGTTCAAGGTGGGAGTGAGGACCGGGGTGGAGCTCAGGGAAGGCGGGTCACAGACTGACGTACACTTTCTCGCTGTCGATCTTTCTTCTCGCGAGAAGGTTATCTTCATTTTCTTGAAGTCTCTTCTGACGTCATGTAAGGAGGTGTAGCCTTGTTGGAACTTAAAAGTGGCTGACTTCTGCTGTTGGCTTCTCTCATTTCTTTCCAGCCTGACTTCCCAAATTCACTCTAATTTGCTACATTCTCTCTTGTTCTCCCTTTCCCACCTTTATTCTTGCACCTGATTTTTCTTTTAAATCAGATTTCAGCAATGCTAAACCATGCTCTGGACTGGACCCCAATCCCACCCCCTGAGGGAGACAAACATGAATGATTCAGGGCTCTGCCCTCAAGTTGCTGACAAATTAGTAAAATAATGTGGGTCACAAATAGCCTAATTTGAGACTTGATTCATATAACAAGTATGTGCCAAAACACTATGCTGGGTTCTTTCTGTCAAGGAATTCATTGGCAATAAAAAATAATTGTGATTTATGCTGTGAAGGGAACAGGAAGATGCGATAGAGGCACCATAGCTATACAGCCTCAAGGAAATTAATTCTTTCGAAAGCTGTGTGAGCTTGGAAGAGGACCTCAAGCTTTAAGTGGACCCCAGTCCTGGTCTATGCCTTGATTGCAACCTTGTGAGAGTCTCAGCAGAGGACCCATCAAAATCATGCCCAGACTCTTGACCCATGGAAATTGTGAGATAATAAATGTGTGTTGTTTTAAGCTACTACATTTGTGGTAATAGAAAACTATTACAGACACCTTCAAGGAGGTAAAATCGAGAGGCAGAAATTCCTTGATAAACTATAACCGTGAGTAGTGAATTTATGTCACCACATTACTCAGTCCACAGTAGCTGGCTGTGCAGCTACTGTGCAGCTACTTTGTCCAGCTGTTAAGTTACCCTTAATACCTCTAAGGGGAACTTAAGTTAACAGCTGGACAAAGAAGGAGAGTATAATATGTTCAAGCACACACCAATATTTAAGAGTGATTTCATCCAGATCAGCAAAAGAGGAAAATTGACATGTACATACCATGTCCAAACAGTGACACAGACATTGCATCTGTCAGCCCTATTCTCTGCCACTTGCTGTCATGCTATTGGCTTGATCAGCTACAGGCTATGAAGAGCCTGCATGCTAGATGGCTGAGTCATCAAAGGAAGAGTTTGCAAGCATACAAAGACTTTAGGGCTATCCAGGCTTCCAAGCTATAACTGAAGCTTGCCACTGGCTGTTTTTCCACTTGCAGGTTTGTATACCTTTAGACACATGGAAGACTTCTTTGCTTACCAGGAAGGACCCATTTATCTCCTAAGACCATCAGTGGAGGGTTATAGAAGTCTCCAGGCCATCCTAGCTGGGGAAACAGTGGACCTATTATTGACACATTACAATTCAAATAAAGGAAGAACTTTTTAAAAAAAGATCACAACAGATCACTCTGCCTTGATTGCAATAGAAAATTTCTCTTTTTGTGTATGCACAAGAGTGTTATGGACAAAAATATGTCTAAATCTGAAGAGTCAACCCCTTTCACTATATATAAAATAAAAATTTAAGGGACAAAAACAATAGCTTAACTGCAGAGAAAACCAGCACAGTTAGCATGTAAGCAGATGACCCTCTTTCCTGCACTTACTAGTATGAGGACTTATCTTCCTGTTGTATCGTTCCTTGATATTGTTAAAAAACAAAATTCAACCAAATTTGAAGATCTAACTGGCTTTATCAAGCAGTTCATAAATTAGGCAACATCCCATTTAGCAACTAGAAGCGCATTTTGAGAGGTTGTACAAAATGGAATATTTTTATAGGCAGAAAGAAGGTGGTACTAAGAAATTAGAAGTAGATTATTTCAGGAAAGGACACCTTCCCTTCGGGGAGGGCCGGGGGTCTTATAATGATTACCAAACTAGTGTGAATCAGGAAATTCCAGACTGACTGGTTTGAAATTCACTCCTGGGAAAGGCTGTATCTCCAATTAGGTTAAGTATTAAATCTAGGTTTGATATCATGGGCTTTTGACACAAGTAACTCCATTTGGGGCTTGCGGTTTTTCCTTTTAACATAAGAGAAACTACCAAACCCTTCCCCATTTCCAACTTCATCATGAACAAAAGGGAAGACTGACTTTAACTTTAAAAGGAAACTAGTTCTGGTTGTTTGTTTTTAAGAAGGAGCAGGGTGTTGAAAAGAGATTAAGCATTGTCTTGCTTCAGGTTGATTCAAGTGCTTCTTGAAGATTTAGTTTCTCCTTTTTCTGAAACTTTTAAATTATCCTCATTTCTCAATAGCAACATTTTAACTTTGCGTAACATTTTGTAATTCTCCCAGCACTTACATGTACATTTGCTCGTTCAATTCCAACATGCTCAAATTAGCAACTTGTCCAAAGTCATAAAACTAGTAAATAGCTAAGTTAACTTAACTAGTAAATAGTTAAGTTAAGAATCTAGGTCTGCCCGGCTATAAGCCCAGTACTCTTTCCACTACAAGCAGCTAAATATCTACTGGAGTGACTCTAATGTTGGTAATAGGAGAAATAGACTGTTAGGGTAACCCACTGTAATTACATAGGTTATTTTGGGTTTTCCTAAGTTTATAGTCCTGAGTACCAAGAGATTCAAGTTAAAAAGAGAGTTGCTATTGTTAGTGGCTCTGTTCTCCTCTGGGGGATTTGCCAAGAACTATTCACAAACCAGACTGGGCAGGAACAGAATTGGGGGGCGGGGGGTGGTTGGCATGAGGTCATAGGCTCTAACTTCTTGGACTCTGAGCCAAGCTGTCCAGTTGCTTCAGCATGAGCCAGGATGAAGAGAGCCAAGTTAGGCAGGAGTTAGGCGTTCTATTCAATAAAGCTCAACAGAAGAGAAGCCAAGGAAAGTAGAATTTCAGGGCAGGTTTCTTATCCAGTAAGCTGACACCTGGGAAGAGACAAATAAAGGCAGAAAGGCAATGATTTAACCAAGGTTAGTGTTTTGCAAACAAGGGAGCTGAAGAGAGCTCTCCAAAATCCCAAATGTCCTTGAACCATGTATCTATTGGTGCATCAGCAGGGCTGTCTGTTTCCAACTATAAAAAATAACTTACCTGTTGATTTGCACTGAGTCAGGCATGAGGGCAACACTTTTCACCTATATTTTCTTTCCGCATTTCAGAATACTAAGACATGCCTAATCAAAACCTCTTCAACCATTATATTCACCATTCCCAATTACAAAGTCGCCAAACTTGCAGCTCTGCCAATTGTTCTGACCCTTTAATGCAAAATGCTAGTTCATCTAGATTTTATTTCAAACAGAGCAGTCACATATTGGGAAGGAATCAAGAGAATCGTGAGTTATTGGAAGACGATAGTGTTTAATTACCCTTAAATAAATTCGTAGATTCTACGTAGAAACTGAATGATAGGGAAGAAATGATTGAAGTCATAAGACAGAAATACAGACACTGTTTTTCCCTAAATTTTCTAGAAGAGATTTGCCTCCAGCCTCCTTTTAAAAAGTTGCCAAGATTCTTAAATCTGTTGCTAATCTAGTCAGTCCCTATGTGTTCTATGCTCCCTGCAGCCGTTCCACCTAGCAACACCAGCACAGGAAACCTCTGAATGACAGTCCTGTGAAGCCATGTGACAGCTTGAGGAAAGGGAAGAGTAGCAAAGCAACACAGAAGAAATAAGAATTTTACCACTAATTGAAGGAAAAAAGAAAGGGAGGGGGTAAGAGAGGGAGATATAGAGAAAGAGAAAGGAAGAAAGATCATGACAGACACCTATACTCTCTACCCTGACATGTTTACATCATATGCTGTTGACATTTATTTGGTCCAGAAGCAACTGTGAGAAGAATGATGCAACCTCAGATATTACAACATCAGGGCTGCAGCCAAAGAATTTTCGCAGCATACATGGAGGCTGGCCAGACTTCAGCTTTGGCCAGACATTTAGCTTATTCCACACTGAATTGTCCATCACCAGTTTTGAAGTCCTCAGGACTCCGAGCGACTGCCATGTTCACCATAGTCTTCCAATTCAGTTTTAGGGGAAGGGAGCAAAGTAATTGGGCAAAGACCAATTGGAGAATTTTTTATCACAAAATTGAAATAATTTACAAAACTCTCTTGAATTCTTTGCTGTCACAGAGTAAATATCCTATTTGGTTAAATTATAATTATCGGCTGCATTTTATAGGACGTTTATTCTGTAATTGTAAAAACAAAGCTTTTTTGCACAGATGCATTTTTATTCTTTTTATGAAAAATTTCAAGTGTATCAAAAGTATAACAGTATAATGAACAGCCAGATAGCTAACATTTTACCATATTTTTCCATCTATTTGTTTGCTAAAAATTTTTAAGTAAATCATGAATATTTTACTTCTCTCTAATTACTTTAGTACTCATCTCTAAAAATAAGAACATTTCCCCCACTTTACTATAATACCTTACTCATACATAACAAAATTAACCCTAATTCTTTAACATCAACCTGTACCACAGTCCAATTTCCCCAAATTGCCAAAATTGGAGCAGATCAAAATCTAACTAAAGTCCATACCTTGCATGTGATTGCTATGTCTCTTTGTTTTCTTAATTTGCTTTTAATCGAGATAAATTCTGACTTCATCTTTTTTTTCACGACACTAACTTGTGAAAAAGACTTGACTGGTTGTCTACTCTTTCACTATATTTTTAACCATTGATTATATTGTCTTTTAAAATCATTGGATATATATAAAATATTAAGTATACTTCTTCACATATTCACTTTTAATAAGCTCTAAAATAAAATATACAGAAGAGCAAATTTTGACTTTATAACCACAAATCCTGTGCCATATATTTTAGTTGGTACTTTTTAGTTGCAAATAGCAAAAATCGACTTTGACTAGATTAAGTCAAATGAGGAAGTTAATAGAAATCTATTAGTTATAGGTTGCATTTTCCTATATATAAAAGAAAATACAAAATAAAAATGACTTAAGCAAGACAGAAGTCTGTTAAAAAAAAAAAAAAAAAGCCTATAGGAGGGCAATCCAGGCCTAGCACGACAGATTCATGGTAGTGGCCCAAGCTTGCTCTCTCCTGCACATGTGTTCACATGGTTTCCATCTACTGGTCACCCCTTGAGTTACCCATCTATTGCTTTTATCATTAGTGTGCTTGGAAGGAAGTGTACATCCTCAGGCATCATTCTCATTAACAACTTATACCTCTTCCCTTTTCATATGGACCTCAGTGCACAGATTTGAATTAATTATAATTCTTGGCTCATGATCAACAGTTCTCAGTGGTCTACTCATGACACTTTATTTATTTGTAACTAATTTATTTACAACATAATGAACAGCCATGAACCCACAGCTACTCCCAAACAAAGCTGATAAGAACAATCTTGTATGTGTTTTTTGGAGTGCATATGCATACATTTTTGCTGAACATATATCTAGGATTAGAATTACTGGGTCATGTGTTACGCATATGTTCAGCTTTAGTCGGTAGATACTGCCAGTTTTCCAAAATGCTTATGCCAATTTACACTACCACCGGCAGTGAAAGAAAATTCCACTTGCTCTAAATTGTTGGTGGTGATACTTTGTATTTTTTGTCATTTCATTTTAATCATTTTGTTGTTACGTAGTTTGTCTTACTCTTTAAATCCTCAAAAGTTGACTTGTACTCCTATTACCTTATACTAGTAAAAGATATGTTCCCGAAGATATAATTAACTTCTTGGTGCCCAGTCTAATAATTTTTCTTCAATTCTTCCCTCAATAACATTTGACACTCCTGACCATTACTTTATTCTTGAAACTCTATTCCTTTGACTTCTATGGCATCACATTATTCCAGAAGGTACAACTTTATCTACAGTTCCAAAATCCAGTACACCCTGAAAAATAAAAGCTTTTATATTATTCATTTGATGACAAAACCTATCCTGTCATGAGACTATTCATAGTTATTCACGATTCATTGAAGATTTACTAATGTGTATATTTTTATGAGAGATTGCCCCAGTACCTGCTCTATAATATAGAGTATAAGAACAATATTAGCTTTCTAAAATCCAGAAAATTCTGAAGTCCAAAATATTTCTGACTCAGAGCTTTGAGGAAAATTCTGTAGACTATAGTAGAAGAAGCATAGCCCTTGGAGTCAGATAAACATGGGTATGCATCCCACTCTAATCAACCTCTTGAAACTTCATTTAAAAAAAAAATCTCATTTCTGAAACATTGAAATAGCTAGCTGATAAGGCTATCAACATCTTCACTTATATGACTCACAAATCTAAAACTCAATATATTAAAAACTGAGCTCATGATCCTCCCCTCTCCCTGACCATCTGCTTCTTTGTCCCCTGTCTTAGGGCAACAAACCAACTTCCCACCTATTTGCTCAACTCAGAAACCTAAGCATCATTCTAAGTTTATTCCTCATTCCCCAGTCCATTAGCAAGTCCTGCCAATTCTACGTCCTGAGGATTTCTCGGTTCTGTATACTTCTCTCCATTCCCACTGCCATCTTGCCTATATTATTGTAGCAGCGTCCTAATTTGTCTTCCTATTTCCAGTGTTATCATTTTCCAGTTAACTCTTTACACTACAGCCAAAGTAATTAGTGCAAATTTGGTTTTGTCATTCTCCTGCTTACAGCATTCCACGGACTTCCTATTGCCCTGAAATAAAGTTGCAATTTTGTCATGACTTCCGAGGCCTTCCAAGGTTGTTTGCTTACCTCTCTAGACTCATCTGGAAATGACCTTTAGTTTCCTAATGTGCCATATTCTCTATTGTTCCTGGCCTTTGACCATGCTTTACTTGCAGTCTGAAGTACACATCTCCTCACTCTTTACCTGGCTAATTCCATGCGAACTTCAGATCTTACTTTGGATGGGGCTACTTTCTGAAAAGCTACTCTGTTTTGGACTGAATTGTGTTCTTTCAAAATTTATATGTTGGAGCCCTAACCATCAACATGACTATATTTGGAGATAGGATCTTTAAAGAGGTACTTAAGGTTAAATGAGGTCATAAGGGCAGGGCCCTATTCCAATAGGACTGGTGTCCTTATAAGAGGAAGGGACACCAGTGTGCACATTCAGAGAAAAGGCCATGTAAGGACATAGCAAGAAGACAAGATAGCCATCTGCAAATCAAGGGGAGAGACCTCAGGAGAAACTACCCCCATCAACTCCTTGATCTTGGACTTTCAGCCTCCAGGCTGTAAGAAAATAAATTTCTGTTGTTTAAGCCACCTAGTTTGTGGTATTTTGTTACGGCAACACTAGTGGACTACATAATCCTTTCTCTGTCTTCTCAGTGTGCTATAATTCTTTCACTAAAGTCTTGTTAAAAAGAAAACCACAGGAGCAAAATAGTCACTCATGCTTTTAGCCCATGATACTAGCCTAGATTTAATACCTGATCTAATTGCAATTTCAGCCTCTCAGAAAAGTAATCTTAATCAACCGGCCTGAAATTCTCTGGTCAAGCACCAGTAGGGTAATCCGTCACATGAATCCTCCTCATTTCCCCAATAGAGGGAAGAGGCAATTTGCAAGATACATGCCCTCCCTTTCTCTCGCCTCAAAGCTGTCCAGCCCCAAAATAATCTTTTCTTTTCTTTTCTTTTGTTATAGTACCCTTGCCCCACCCTTCTTCCTATTTAAAAAAAAAAGAAGCCTTCTATTTTGTACAACCCTGGAGCTCTCTTCTAGTTACTAAATGGGGTGTTGTTTAATAAAGCCTATCAGATTTTCAAATTTACTCAGTTGAATTTAATAGTCTTAATATGATGTAATTATCTTTTGTTCTCTGTTTTCTTTTTTGTTTGTTTGTTTATTTAACATTTTATTTTTTTCCCTTCTCTCCTCCCCTATGGTAACCACTAGTCCATTGTCCGTGTCCATGAGTCTCTGTTTGTTTGTCCTGTTCATTTGTTGCTTTTAAGTTTACATCTCACATATAAGTGATATCATGTGGTTTTCAACCTTTTCTGTCTGTTTTATTTCACTTAGTATGATTATTTCAAGGTCTATTCATGTCGTTGCAAATGGCATTATTTCAACTCTTCTTATGGTAGAGTAATATTCCATTATCTGTTTCCTTTTTTTGACTGGAAGCTATCCAAGAGCAGGGATTTGTCTTGCTCCCCATGGTAGCCCTAGCTCCTCACATAGTAGCCAAAACATTATAGACACTTAATAAATGTTTTTGAATGAATAAGTCAATGAAATAACATATGTAAGTTCTTGCATGGTCCTCAATAGACATTTATACTAAATAACTGTAAAATGACAGATAGAAACTTCAATCTATAGAAACTTCAATGACAGATAGAAACTTCAATAGAATCTTCGATCTATTTCCTGACCTACATTTCCCTCTGGATATGTCACCTGCATTTCTGATGAAACATAGTTGATCAGTTCTAGCTTCTGGTTTTCCTATTTTAGTTCATGACTCCACCATTCTTTCATCTTTGACCTATCATTTTCCTTACTTCCAAAATCCAAAAATTACCAGTTGTAAAAATTCTACCTCTATAATTTTTCTCAACGATGCTTTCTTTTATTTGTGATTCCTCACTGGTCCTTTTAAATAGCTTCCAAACTTTTCTTGACATTTTAACATCTCTCTCATATTTTTTTTTTTGTTTTTAACTGATAATAATTGTGATATAGATAATGATGATCATAATTTGGCTTTGGCTGCAATTAACCCTACTCATCTCAGCTTCGATAAAACAAACTTAGCTTTAGTCAATGCTGCAATTTCAGCAGGACCTGATAAAAATTGATAAATATTGGAATAGGCAGGCAGTAGGACATTATGTAGTGCAGTAACAAAAAGGAGCAGCAGCCATACACATTACCATGAATGAATTCCAAATAAGGTTGAGTAAAAAAGCAAGTCACAAAACAATACGTGTGATACAGTTCTGTTTATTGACTAACTCATAAGAACAAACCATGTGTTGTTGAGGGTACATATTTAGTAAAACTAGAGGAG
The DNA here is from genome assembly GCF_000151845.1 of Pteropus vampyrus. Lineage (NCBI taxonomy): Eukaryota > Metazoa > Chordata > Mammalia > Chiroptera > Pteropodidae > Pteropus > Pteropus vampyrus. The sequence continues at coordinate 2,700,280 of NW_011888946.1, read as the reverse complement.
AAATAAGGAATGATAAACTCAAAGTTTAAGATAAGGGCTGTTTGTAGGATGGTGGAAGGAGGGACATGTGACAGGTAGGTAGGTATGCACAAGCGGTCAGGACAGTGTGGGAAGTTGTTCTGTATCTAAGCAGGGTGGTGTGTATGTGGGTGTCTACTGTTGTAACTTTTCCCATTTTACCATCTCTTAACTCAAGTGATCTTACCACTACTGTCAGGCAGAAGGCAATTGTGATAGAGTTGTATTGCTTTAGAAATACTTCAATGGGTATGAGGACTCATCTTCCTGCTGGATCATTTCTTCTCCTAAGGGGGAGTGCAAATATTTCCCCATTTTCAACTTTGTAATGAATGCATGTAAAATGGCCTTTAACTTTAAACAGAAACTAACTATAGATTTAGTTGTTTGTTTTAAGACTGAACATAGTATTGAGTAGATGATAAGCATCATCTTGATTCAAGTGCAAAATCCTTGACCCTAAATGCAGTCTTAATCACCTCTATTACTTCCATAGTGGCCACTTGATACTTTGTGCAGTAGAGTATCATAAATTCTTAAACAAATGAATAAATTTTAATATAACCGAATGACTAAACAGTTAATGGCTAAACAGTTAAATGAAAGTTAAGACGTACGTTTAATAGTCTATACCTGTACTTTTATGTTAAAACATCTCAAACTAGAATGTATCCACTCCCAGAGGTGCCTTATGGTTTGCCAAAGATTCCTAGAACAGGGGGTGACTGCATCATTCATTCATAGTCCTGCACTGTCAATATCACTGTGAATAAATCATTGAAAACATTATTTTTTTGGACTTCAGACTTAAATATTTTCTCTAACCTCTTATATACAAACCTCAATAAAATTAATAATCAATCTCGCACTCAAAAATGTTCTCTAAATACTCAAAAACAATTGAATGGATTCAATTTTGTAACTCTAGCAGAACTGGTAACTTGGGTTTTGTTTCGTGCTATTTTGTTTAGTTATTTTCCATTTAGTAGTAGTTAAAGGGGATTCCTAGCAACAAGCAATAATCAAAGAATTTCCAGAACAAGGCTAGATAGGCCACAGCATTCAGGGCTTGGAATGTAGACTTCTCTACTTATCTCCAAATGCAATTACTCATACACCCCCAGAGATACAGACATGACTGAGAACAGAAGGCATTTATCACACAACTTGAAATGTGTATCTCCTTCCTGGATGCCATGCTATGAATTCATTCGTTTTATAAATTTTCCAACTATCTTTTGAATAGCATGAGTCAATTTGTTAAATGTGAATATTTAAACTAAGGACCAATATTAGGCCAGTCTTAAGCATGTTTTTAGCACATCTTCATCATTTAATATGATGAGGCTTGGACCTGTCTCTCTCATCCTTAAGGAGCCCTTTAGAACTACTGATTGTCTCATTTTGTGGAATAAACATGACATAGTAAGCACTTTATAAAAAAATAATATTTCCAAATGAATAAGGGATTATGTAGATGTAGATAAAAAAGGGTTCTATGGAAAGTAACCTCACAGGGTGATCTGATCATAAATAACTAACAGGGCAGGTCATGCATGGTAGGTAGTCATGCCCAGGCTTATAACTTCTTTAGTAAAAGATTTATCTTTGCCTTCAGCAAGCCCTGTTTGCTGTTTCTGTGCATCTAGGTTAATACACCTTTGAAAGGCCTCTTTCCAGACCCTTCCTTCTAAAGCATGACCACCCTCCAGATAACACTTAATCTTAACTATCCTGTAATCCGATCCCCTCCTAGCTTTCACCCAACTTGTGTAAATTTCCTTACATCCCTTCCTTTATTTCAAATACATAAAAAGTATTTGAAAATATAGACTATTATTCTCAGAAGTATTTTTCTCAGTCTGCTGAGATCTTGCTTTCAGGCATATTCTGTTTGAGTCAAATTTTAATTAAAATTCTTTATAAGGTTGGATATTCTTACATAGACATAGATTTTATGGCAGCTATTATATATTGGGTGCTTACCATGTGTCAAGGCTACATACAAGTCACAAGGAAAAGGGAGGCCTGGACAATGACAGTTTAGACATTTTCCTGTCCTTGTGGACACTCTGGGGGAGGAAAACTTATCATGCATTGATCTCTGGTTAAAACTCGGCCTTAAGATCTTCAAAACCTTGAGAAAAACCCAGAAGATACTAATTTCAAAGGTTTGAGTGATTCTCCAATTCTCCAGGTTGGAAGTTTAGAAATCTAAATTAACTTTTGTGGCCAACCACCTCCTGATCTGGAACAACCCTTCCAAGGGCTTGTTAATCTTAAAATGAGAAGTAAAGAACCTTTGTTGACAGCAAGACATTTTGAGGAACTCCACTTTTGGTGGCTGCAAAATTGCTTTGGGAGTGACAATGAGTTTAAAATGTTTTCTGTGGGGAAGGGTGAGTTGCATCTGGGAGATTAGTTACCTTTGAGAGGACTACCTTTTAGCAGAGAGACTGGGAGTACACCAGTCAGCCACCTGTATTCCTACTATCCTTCCTTAGTACCTTTGCTTGTTACTTTCGATATGATAGTTTTCCTCTTTTCCCCCCTTCAGACCTCCTGCACACCATACTAGCCCCTCACTTTTAATTATTGACCTTGCTTCAAACTTTACCAGGAAAATAAAATAAAATAAAGTTAATCTCTTGGGAATGATTTCTTTAAATCTCCTTTAATCAAATCTGCCAACTTACCTGCAGCTGTATCTTCTCCATCTTCCTTCTCTGTCCATAGATTCTAAACTATCATATCATAATCCTTACCTAATCCTAATCAAGTTCCCACCTCATCCCTTTATTGAAAGACCTATCTTAAACCAGACTCCAAAAACTCCTGAATGTTCTGACTTTGCCTCCTCACTCTGAGACACTTAGACTGTAAATAAAGGTGGTACTTCCCTTATCAAGGTGAGAATAAATTTATCTTATTAACACCAGCTTCTCCTCCAGATATCTCCTTGGCTTCCCTCCCACCTCAGGCACTTGGCTCCTAAAATTAGCCCTTCTCTTCGGCATTATTATTCTTTCTCTCTACTGGGCCAGAATATATACCTACTCTAACAGGACTCATCCTTAAATAGCCCTCTCTTCACCCTGTGTACCCTTCTAGCTTTCAGCCACTCAATGCTTCCTGCCACAGCAACATTTCTTTAAAAAAACAAAAACAAAAACAAAAACAAAAAAAACTATGATGCTCTAAATAGATAATACATTCACCTGCCTCAAAAATTCCAAAGGTTAATATATATGCCTAACTACAGAAAGATCAGGACCAAACCTCCCATTCTCTTCTTATTCCATTCTAATTCGGCATCTTTCCCTTCCTATGAAATGAATATCCTCAAGGTCACCAAAGGTCTCCACTTGCCAAATCCAAAAGTTGCATGTCAGTCCTCCTCTTATTACACTTCTTGGCAACATTTGACACAGCAAACATTCTCTACCTCCAGAAACACTTAATTGACTTGCAGAGAAGAATCTTTTGTGAAGTGAATGATGCATAGGCCACATAGGCCACATGGCCCCTCACTGGCACCTTCTCCTTTCAAAAACCTACAAGGCGTTCTAGCCATGTGTTCACAGGGTTATACAATTTTGTAGAATTTGCAAAATATTTTCACCGCAGTCTGTCAAGACCACTGTCTCTTTCCATTCTGTTCTCTACTTTGTCACATTTCTCCTTGCATTTGGGATCCAGCTCAGAAAACTCAAACACTTTAGTTTGGATTTAGTTATACCAGTATAGTGGTGCCAATATGGAAGGAGTTCCAGGAGCACTTCTTCAGCCTATTATGCCACCTCACCCAGAGTCGTGACATGAGGGTCTGGGGCTGTATCCGTGACACCAACATGTCCTAGGACCTCTGCTCTCTAAGTACATAGGATGTGGGGGAAACAATGTTTGAAACATATAGAGCCTGAAGCTAATCTGTGAAAAAGTCTTCCAATATTCAGACATGTATACTCGTAAGCATGGGAATTAGATTCACATTGATAGCTTATCAAGTTAGAAGGAATATATAAGGAATATACTTGATCATGCAGCATGTGCATTAAAAAATGCACTGTGCTTTTAAAAATGGAAACCATGCAAAATAGGATTTGTTAGAATTTCTGCGTTTATAGTGCAGAAACCAGAATAGTAATACAGTGAGTAATAGTAAACCAGAATAGTAATAGTAATGTGGCAAGTTATGTATTTCATGTATCCCGACATATCGGATTGCATTTTAGTGTATTTGTCACCTCTTGTTCTTCAAAATCTGGTGATTCCACTTGAAATGTCACCAAAATTGGCACCAAGAGAGTAAAGTAGTCTGAAGATGTTGCAGAAAAATCAGACCGGTTGGAAACCAAGCACCATTCGGAGAGTTGGAGAACTCAGGTTTATTACGCTGACGGTCCCAGAAGAGCTAGTGCTCTAAACATCTGGGCCCTGAGCTCAGGGGTAACCTTACTTTTATAGGGCTTAACAAGCAAAGGCAATACTTCTGTTATCCAGACAAAACAAGCAAAGAGGAGGGAGGTAGTCTTCAGGTGATCTCAAGGTCACCCTGCCCTTCAGCTTATGTAGCAATCATGTCTACAGAAGCAGAACAAAGAGCTGATTACAAGGTTAGCCATTTGAGTGGAAAATTCCTCTTCAGAGAAACAAGTGTTCCAGACTCAAAACTCCTCCATTTCTTCATCAATAAGTCAACATATGCAGAATAAAAAGGATTTGAAGATACAGTTACATTGCTCTGTATTTTTTTTTTCTGCTAATGATAAGTTCAGTTTTCAACTATGATGAAGAGGAGTAAAAAACATCAACTGAAACATAAAAAGAAAGTAGACAGGTAAAAGCTTTAAAATGCCCCCAAATATTTCTTGTTACATTATAACAGAAACCAAAGGTTCTATTATTCAAAATTATGAAGGCTAGAAGAAGATTCATGATAACTATCAGAAGAGAAAATAAAACTGATTATGAGAATCAAAACATTTCTTAACTGGAAACAGAAAACAGAAGAAGGAAGATGAACGTAATAGTAAAGGAAAATAAACTTTATATAGTTAATAGAACATACAGGTTGGAAGGTGCTTCGCTTTGATGAATTTATTGATTTTGATAATTGCCATGATCTTTCATTGTGGTCTGTTATAAGGAGCAATAATTTCATTCAACACTGAATAATGAAAGAAGTCACTTTTTAAAATTTCGATCTAATAATATTTACAGAGAATCAAACAGATCATGGAAAAGCATATACTTCTGAAACAGATACATATTTTTAAATATTCTAAAATGGTCAAATTGCTGTGAGAACCTGGCTAGCCTATTCTTAAACTAAAGTTTGCATTTATCATTTTGTTTGTAAACTGTTTTCAATAAAACAGACATTACATCAGATGATTTTTTGGACTGGGTAAATATATTGAGAAATTTCAAAAGTCAAGTACATTCCACAGAGCACTAGAAGACCATGTTTGCTTGAAATACATATAAGTCCAATAAAAATGCACTAGAACTTCTTCAAAAATAATCAGGAAAGACATTCTGAGTTATTTGGAAATCCCATAAAGTATAGCAGCAACGCTTAAATTTTAAAATAAAAATAGCTTCAGAGTTCATAGAGAAAAAAATATGGTCTTCGAATAAAGGTAATTTCATGGTAGTCATTTACTAATTGCTAAATTCTATTCTACTTTTGCATAAAGATTTGGAAAGAATGTAAAAAACAAAAGTACAAATGTAACTTATCTAAAAACTTATTAAAGATTAATCCAAATAATGGAAAAGGTATAAAAAATTAAGTAGTAAATCAAATAAATAAACCAGCTATCCAATACTACTCCACTAATTAGTCTATACTGAATGTGACAAATGCTGATAAGATGGTGATTATTGTATTCTACATTAACAATAGAAGCACTCATGAATAATTTTTAACTTTTTACTAACAAAAAGCATCCATTTGTGACTTTATTCAACAATTGTAGTCCTCCACGGTCAATTATAAAATCATGCAACTGTAAGGAAAAGTGAGATCAAAGGAATATAAGCTTTTGTGAGAGGAAAAGAGGGTTCTGTAATAAATCTCGCAAGTTCAGTGACTGAAAGTAACCTCCTAGGTTGATCTGATCATAAATTCCTAAGTGGACAGGTCAAGATGGTTAGTCACATCTTAGGACTATTAAAGGTTTAACTTTGCCTTAAGCAAGCCCTGTCCGTTGTTCTTGTGCATCTAAGTTAACACACCTTTGGAATGCTAGAAGTAATTCTCTTTTTCAGACCCTGAAGGCATAACCACTCTTAAGGGAGCACATAATCTTGTTAACTATCCTGTAATACTATCATAGAAATTTCCCTGCCAGGCCTTCTCCCACCTTCCTGTAATCTTCCTTAATTCCAAATATATAAAAAGAACAGTAAAACTGTCATTCGTTGGAGCATTTAGATTTTGCTTCCCAGCATGTTGTCAGTTTGGCTCAAATAAACTCATAAAAATTCTCTATAGGTTTGAATGTTCTTACATTGACACATTCTTTTAAAACATTAATTATGTGGAATTTTCTTAATTTCAGTGTACAAAAAGCTGTCTTGATAGTACCTGAGTTGTTGACTACTTCAGGTTTTTGCAACAGTTATATTTTCCTTTTTGGGGGGTTCTTCTCACATATGGAGCATTTTAAACAACTTGCCATGCCATCTTGGATTTTTTTTTTTTTTTTTTAGAAATGTGAGTGTAATGAGATGATCTGCCCATTATAAAGCTGTTCTAAGCCTTGCAATATGGATACAACAATGTTTCAAGGATTCTAAAACATATTTTTCAAAGACAGAAAAGAAAGCCTCTCTATATAACCAGATACAAACAGTTTATTCAAAAAGTCGATGAAATTAGGCTATGCTGTTTCAATTGCAACTTGGGAAAATGTTTTGGAATATTTCAGAAAAACGTGAGAAATTAAAGACTTCTTATTTGGACTTATATAAAGGATATTTTCTTAAGTCATTTTAAATTTATTTATATATTAAGTAATGGAGAGATAATTCAGAAGAAAACAATAGAATGGGAAACAAAAGTAATAAATTAATTGTTCTGATAGAGAGAAGTAAATTTTAAGGAAAAATTTGCAGATTATATCAAAAACAGTAATGCATAATGAGGAAGAGATACATTTTGAATAGAAGTAATGAATAAATTTGTGTATTATTTGAAAACTCCACTAATAAAGAGAAGTAGATCATGTAAGCACATTGGGAGAAGATTTAAATGCCTTGCTAGTTTTCATGAAGAACTGATATCGATGAAACTAATGTAAAACTTTTAATATGACACTACAACAAGGACATCGAAGACATTTGGTTAATGAGTATTTCAATTCAAATATTCAAGGTTGATACTGTGGAAGAAATTTAAAGTGCCTTAACGTCCTATAGCTTGTGAAACAAAGTTAAGAAGTTTTCCAAATTTGACATCAATCTCAAAAATTGTACGTGATGTTACAAACTATGATTTTTAAAGCTGAAAGAAACGTTTGTAAATTACTATTAATAATAAGCCAGTCAGTCAATGATGCTAGAGGAAAGACTAAATTCTTTCTATTCAAACAATAGTCAATTATATTAAAAAGCTAGTCATGTGAATGATCAGAATGAATCCAAAATATGTAGGACAAAAGTTATTCTGAGATGATTTATTTTTCCTCTTACATAAAATTTTCACTCTGCACCTAGTTCATTTTTTATAATTTTGCACCTTTTAACTCAAAGGAGATTTCTCCCAAATGGTAAAAACCTCAGGTTCCACAAAACATGTATCTGCCCCCAGTTTTGGTTTTGATGACTCAATTGCCCTGGTTTTCCTCCTAACTTCTTCTCCTCTCCCCTAATCAGTTTTAAGAGGTGTTGCACCCCAGGGCTCTGGGCTGGGGCTCCATGCCCACTTTTCCCCCAAGTTCTCTTATCAGGTTGGCTTTAAATACCACCTATATGCCAATGGCACTCGGATCTATAACCCAGACTTTTCTTACTCCCTGAACTCCAGAAGACCTATTTGTCTATACGGCAACCTGGATGTCTAATAGGCATCTCAAACAGAACATGTCCAAAATAGAACTTTTGACACATACTAAAGTAAATTAACAAAAACTATTTCTTTTTCAGATTTACCAGTGCAGGAAATGACACCAACAACCACTTAGTTGCCTGTGTCAAAATCAGTGATCGTCATTCTTGATTACTTCTCCCTCGCTCCTCGATTCTAATCCATTACCAAGTCCTGTTGATTCTTCCCCAAAACCTACTCATGAAGCCATCCCTTGCTATTCCTCTCTGCTGCTAGTGTCCTGAACACCTGAAAAAGTCTCAGCCTCTCCTCTCACAGTCCCTTCTCCCCAGCCACAGTGGCCAACAAAAGTTAAATAATAACCTTTCCTTGGTTTAACAACCCTCCTTAACAAGCCTCTGTCACATTAATGATAAAGTCCAAATCTTTACTTTGGCCTTTCATTCCACTGCTTACTAAATACATTCTAGTCCCACCAGTTTTATTTCTGTTCCTTGAACCCTCTAAACTTGTTATATCACTATAGCGAAAGTGGATTAGGTCTTCCTTCTGCCTGGGATGCTTTTTTTCCTATGGCTCAATTTTTTTTTCTTTTTTTTGGTCATTCTGTTCTTAGTAAAGGTAGCTCTTTAGCAAGCAAACCCTTCCCTAATCACTCATTCTAGTAGTTCTTCATGGGGGTAGCATAAATCTCTAAGAGATGTTTAGGAAATGTATGAGGACTTCTTCGTTTGTCATAGTGATTGGGGGCTGTTACTGGCATTTAGTGATGGAGTGAAAGAGCATGCCAGGCATGCAAGATGTCTGGCAACATATGGTAGAGTCCTCCTGACGATGGATTCGCCTACCAACTGCATGGTTTTGAATGTCCAACCAGGCAGTTGATAGGGGAAAAAAAAAATCTGTTTATAATTATCTATACCAAGAACTCACTCCATAGTCCCACAAACATCTAATGGCTAAATATTTATTCTCTAGTTTTAATATCCATTGAAATTTCTGAGCATGCCATTACCATGTAAATTGATAAAATTTACATGGTTTTTTTTGAAGTGTAACCGAGTTGTTTCCTATTTAGATAAATTATGTCACCAAGAACAACACCACTGGTGGTATTTGAGTCACTTGTAAGACTCCTATAATCAGTGCGCATAGTGGCTATTGCATTGTGCATATTGTAGAAGCAACATCTGATGGCCTCATGTTTTCAAGTATAGTCATGCTCAATCATTTACATATCAAAATGTATATTTTATATAAATTACATTCTCTTATTTCTCTTCTTTATTACGGTTAGGAATATACATAATGTGTAAGGTATACTGTATCATCTACGAATTATATTTTAAAGTCATAAATGCTGTTATAGTTTTATAAATAGAGGCTGTTGGGTTTGATAGGATTGAAAAATATTGAATTAACCCAAAGTAGCTTCCCAGTCTCTCCCTATCACATCACCTTTATTTTCATCATGGCAGTCGGCACTAGTTAATCAATTAATTGATTTAAACGTTCTCTACTTACCCACTCTAGAATGTAAGCTCTGTAAGAGTAGCAATCTTGTCTGTCTTACTTAATGTTTTATCCCCAGTCCCTAGAACAGTGTCAGGCACTGAGTTGGCCTTACTCAATGTTAATCAAATGGATAGATGGATGAGTAAATGAACTAGTGAATGAATGAATGAAGAAGATAGTGATAGTCTGTTTCCTGTTCAGTCCCTCAGATAGGATTTGCGTCCCTCTAGATTAAGAAATGAAGATCAGAAACCGACAGAAGGGCTTAGTGAGATTCTGAGCATGGGATAAGAACCTTTTTTTGGAGATTATGGATGCAGACAGAGCTGTTTGGGGCCTCATGTGAGAAGATGTGGCACAGAATTGGTGAGGAGACTGTTCTCCTTCCCTCTGCACTGCTCCCAGTATTCCTCTGGCACTCTGAGGACTCGTAGTTTTGGTAGCTTCCCAAAAGCCTTGGCAAGGCTCCTTCTGTGATTTTAGGAGAAGCCAGTGATGTTGGAAAGTGGGAGCTAGAGCAGGAGGTGATGGAACACCATGTGGTGCCTAGAACTACCATCTGGGGTGTAGGCACATGTGAGGCTCCCCGTTGGGGCTTTCCAGAAATTACTTGTGTGAGAGGCAGGTATGTTCTGCTAGAGCAGACAGGGATTGCGAGGGTGTATTTAAAGTTATGGCCATTTGATCATCAAAATTAGCATTGACCTCTTCTTGAGTTTATAGGCTGATGGGGCAATCAAGGTACAGATTACATATACATGTAATCTAGACCTCATTGTAATTCATCTAGATCTTTGACATGATCTATAAATATAGTTATATAAGAGATGGTAATGAACTACATGATAATCGTGTTGTCTCTTGTCCTTAATTTGGAACCACCACATGTAGTTGTGAATATCAAGGGCCCCCAGATGAGGGAACCTGTGGGAGTTGAAATTCAGCCTTTGTTTCACTTGCCAAACTTTATGTTCTAGCATGGGCTTCTTCTGGAGAAGTACTTTTTCTTAATTGACACATGAATACTGTCTGCTCGTCAAGACTTGGGATTGTGGTCCACCTAGAAGGGATGTTTTTAAATTGCACAAAATGTTAGTATGAACTAGTAGAGTCCCTGCCTTAATTCTTCTACCAGTTTCCTCCTTTTCATTTTAAGGTCTCTGTGATGATGTCTCTAGGCACGGCCAAAGTCAAAGGGGCAATTATGCCACTAGCATATACTAAAAGAGAGCTGCTATGGTTTAATGCTTCCTAAATGGACTTCAGACAACCTTTGTCTAAATTCCAGCTTTGCTATTTACTAGTTGTGTGACCTTGGGCAAGTAATTTAATATTTATGTGGCTTAATTTTCCCCAATTAAAAATAAGGATGATAATAATAACATTCTCCTATTAGAGTTTGTGAAACTTAAAATGAATTGATATATGTATGATATCTGACATATAGTAAATCCTATAGAAAGGTTGACTGTTAAGGTCTTCCCTTTTCTTAGACTGCCTTGCTTCTGAGATAGTTACAAAAAGGGGTTCCGACCAATATGATCCCTATCACAACAGCTGACCTCGGATATCAAGGCTCTGATGAGTGTTGTCCTGTCTACCAAGGCTGACACATCAGGCCAGCCAAGATTCCTCCGCATCTGAAGCCACTGAGACCTTTGACAAGGGCGCCATCTCTGGTGGAGTTTTCCATTTCAGTTGCTGGGCGTGTGCAGAAGTTAGAGCGTCGTCTATTTCCCTCGTGCTCTATGGAGAGTTTGGAGGCGGTGATTACAAAGCCTCAGGAATATTCAGAAAGTAGAAAATGATACAGTTGAAGTGTAGGTTTTATTTATGGCGATAGTAGAAGGAAAAAATAATAGTATTTACTAATGGCTAATTATGGCTAAAAACAAATGATTTCGGAAGAAAACAAGGAACCTAAAGCAAATCACATCAACCAGAACTTATTGAATATCAACTATGTGCTAGCATGGTCCTCTAGGTAGGCACTTGTTTTCTTTTGATGAGCACAAAGGAATTTTTTTTTAAAATTCAAACTAAACAGATATGTATATTCTAAAAGTTATAATGTGTATCATGAAAAATAAATAAAATTAATTCGTTTTAAAAAACAGAAATAATTGGATAGAGTACTGTGGGAGTGGATTGTTGCAGGACCCTCAGTGAGGTCAGAGGAAACAATAGGTCTCCCCACCCTATTTAAGTAGAACTGGGTATGGAGACTGTTTCCTTGAGAAACTTGGCTGTAAAGAGGAACAGAGCCCAAAGAAGGAGAATGATGGGAGGAGGAAGTTCAAAGAATGATTTTCCTTTTTCTTAACATGTAAAATACTGAATTGTGTTTGCTGTGAGGGAGAGGACAAAGACACAGAAGAGAAAGGGAATAATGCATGGGAAAAAAGGGGTTCAGATCTGGACACTGGGCCTCAGAGAGGAGGAGAGGCCCCTGATCCCCTTATTGCAAGAGGAAGGAATGAGACAAGGATGAATGCAGATACTGGAAGATTTAGAGGCTCCATGGGGGGAACACAAGGGCCCTTTAACAATGCCTGATGTCCAATGGCATCTATTCTGTAACCAAAATATGACATAAGGTCATTTTCTTGGCTCAGCAGACCTCCATCAGTCTGTCAGCAAGCCCTCACTAGAGCAGTATGGCATGGTAGTCAAATATACAAGCCTTAGATTCAGGCCGACTGGAATTTAGTGTTTTGCACCTCAGATGTACAGAATGGAATTTATCCTAATCCCTGGTTCATGATATACTCTCACCATTGGTCCAGGTCTCCTCCGTGTGACCTTGGGCAAGTCAGTCATTGCTGTGTCTCAGTTTCCCCATCTGTAAATCTCACCAACTACCATTCAACATAGAATTGGAAATCTTGGTCAATACTATTTGAAGAAAAGTATTTTCCCATTAGATCGCTGAGCAAAACCCAACTGCTGTATTCAAGAGTCAACTTTTTTATTCTAGGACAGGAAAAGTGAATGAAAAAAACCATTCACTTTTGAAATGAATATTGAATGAAATGAATATTGAAAAACTAGAAAACTTCCCATCATTTTTTCATGTCATGGCATACATTAAAAAAAAAAAAAAAAAAGATAATTTTGTATAAACTCTGGTGTAAACTGACAACAGACCTGGCCAGAAAGACCAACCCAGGGACTCTCAACCCAGACCTGTCTGTCCTGAGAGTTGAGGGAGGATCAGTAGCTCCATTTGCCTGTAACTTTTAATGGCACATCTGTTGGGAAGCTCTTAAAAGAGAAGAGAACGTTAAGGGCCAAATAACTGAGCAGGATTTCACAGAGGAGGTGAGGGTAGAACTTGGCTTTGAAAGGTGGTAATTTGGAGGGACAGTATTGATGGGAAAAGACATTCCAGCAGAGGAAATGACATGAACCAAGGCAGAGAGGCGGGGGTGAATGCAAGCTTTGTGGGCTCAGGGAAGGGGTGGAGACACAGGCAGATGGCAGCAGAGGGTCAATGTTGAAATGCAGTGGGATTTTTGAAGACTAGACCCAGAATAGGGAAAGCCTGGAAAACTATCACATTCAGGCTCAGAGAAGAAGGTGGTAAATATTTTTTTTAAGTCTATGTGTTGGAGAGAGTCAGGAAAACTTCTGTACGATGTTGGTATAATGTAAAAGGTATAATCTTTTTAGGAAACCTTGGGAGTATCTACTAAAATTATAAATGCATATGGCCTTTGACCCAGAATTTCATGCCAAGGCTTATTAAATAAATATGGTATGTCCATACAAAGGAATACTATGCAGCTATAAAAAGAATGAGAGCTCTATGCACTATTTTATATTTTCAAAGATCTATTAGGTAGCAAAAGCAAGCTACAGCGTATGATGTTTAAATGGTCATGCAAATGCAAAGAGCAAGGGAAAGGTGTGTATGTGTGTGTGCGTGTGTGTGTGTGTGTGTGTGTGCGTAAAATAAAGGATATATATATAAAACTGATAACATTGGTTGCTTCTAATTCAGGAAACTGGTTGCTAAGGCATATCTTATTCTTCTCCTCAAAATTTGAACTCATGTAAATCTATTACATGTTTAAAAATAAATAAATTAAAATTGAGAAAAATCTCTTAGACTACTTAAGAGAAAAAAGAGCATCTTTAATCCCTGATGCTCCAGGCATGCAGGATACTTTTTAAGAGAAAAAATTTTTTGATTAGTTTATTTTTTTAAAATTAAGCCTTTGTTTCTTCTACCTTTATGAGTCTTTTGAATCACTGTTTTTATATTAAATATTCCTATAATAGTCACTTGGTTCCACTTTAATTCAAAGTCTCTTAACAGCATTTGATCTTAATTAACCATCCAAAAACATTTCATTGTGCTTATTTTTTTACATGGATTTCAATGAATTGTATCATCCAAGCCCAGACTGAAACACATTATGTATGAACATCACATGTGTTCACATCATTTAATTCTGCCCATTCCATATAGGCGCTCGATCAAGATCGAGCAGTAAAGCCATCCCCATGTGTATTAACAAATGTTCTTTCTGACCTTGGTGGAACTAACTAATTTATTCATTGTTTTCCTCCCTGAAAAAGAAATTGAAAATTGCCAAATGCACATTTCCCCAGTTCCAAGTCTATGTCCAACCACGCCCTGTCTGGACATAAAAATGCAGCCTCATATTTGAGTTTGTTATTGGTAAGTACTTCCAGACACTGGTAAGCAACTTTTTCCTGTTCCCTGATCCCGACCCCAACAAAACAGAAGAAAAAATTCAGGCAGAAAGCTCAAGTATATGTAATCAATAATTGGGTCAATAAAGCAGATGTTCCTGAGTAATACCCTTGGTCAATATGTACTTCTCCCTTCATAACAAAGGAAAAGGAAAATATCTCCTAAAGTAGCATGATATGACACCTTCGCGGGAAAGCCTGGTTAAATTATATTATAAAGGGGTATTAGACACGGCCTGCATTCTTGTAATAAATGTTACTTGAAATATGTGAACTTCTTTCTGGGCTGTGGAATTTTGTGTTAAAAATAGTTGTTATAGTTGTAGCTGTGTTTTAACAGATTGGTACATTTGCTGTAATTGAATGTTGTTGCCCACCCAGAGTGTACAAGTCCAGGTCCCTCAAGCAGTAAAACACTGTCTCCACCAGCCTGCTATTAACTGGAAAGAATACTGGGCAGTTGATGGGCCAGAGGGGATAAGATGTGTCTTCTCTCCTTTCTACCAAAGGGCAGACAAAGCTTTTGGTAAGCAAAAGGGAAGTTTTAAATAGCCTTAAAATACATAATCCATAAGCACAAGTAGCACTAAGCAATAGGAAAGCAAGTAAGGCATCAGCAAAAAAGCAGAAAAAAATATTCTGCCTTTGACTGCTGTCAATCACAGTGTAGGTTCTCAATGATTTTCTGTTTTAGCTAATGACACCCATTCTTATCTAGTTCAACGGGAATATTACAGAACATGCTCTTGGGGAGCTCATGTAGCACATACAACTTCATGAGAAATTCCTCCTGCATGTGCTGAGGATCTAATTTTCCAGTTTTTAGTACCGAAAGCCTGATTCTCAATTCTGTTCCCCTCCTCCCACCAAGCATCTTGAATAAACACTCCTTAAAAACAGAGGCGGCAGTAGGAACCCTTGAGTGTTTGCGGTCCTGTTCCCATGTAGTTTCTAAATATGTCCTCTAGGTGTCTTCAGTGACCAGCATTGTGGAGATTTTCCTGCATCTGAGCCTGTCGGTGAGGTATAAGTTCAGCAAATGCTCCTTTAGAGCATTTTGACTATCGAGAATGAAGTATTTTGGATTCCATGTTTGACTTTTGTGCAATAAATACTTCTAAACATTAAAAAACCCCTCACATTCATCTTTTCTAAACATTAAAAAATTTTTGCATTCATTTTAGGTAAAATACTGATCTAATATTTCTACAAGGACACTTTCTCCTAATGTAAGTGGATTAAATTAAGCTGTGAGAAAACAAAAACAAAACCCAGGGGCAAAAAGCAAGCATATTTCTTGGCAGGGGTGTGTGGAGTGTTAGGGGATAAAATATGTAATTATCGAAAAATGTGAATCTAGTCTGTATTATGCAAATTAAAGTTGACGCAAAAGACAGAGTGCAAGCAAATTCTGCAGTGGGCTTAGGTTCTTAGGCTGCGAGCCCCAAA
Source organism: Pteropus vampyrus (assembly GCF_000151845.1). Taxonomy (NCBI): domain Eukaryota; kingdom Metazoa; phylum Chordata; class Mammalia; order Chiroptera; family Pteropodidae; genus Pteropus; species Pteropus vampyrus. The sequence continues at coordinate 2,684,520 of NW_011888946.1, read as the reverse complement.
CTGTAATCTATTTTCCTTTGTTATTTCCTTTGTTATAGGTTTAGGCTTGGGGAGAATTCTAAAAATATATCGAGTGAGAATACCGCGTTGTTCTCTAAACCTAAAGGGAGAAGTTTGAGGAGGAGGAAGTGATCTGGGATTTGACACTGATAAATGTGGGTGGGGTCAGTGTACATTGGGATAGGGAGTTTTTGTTGCTAGCCACAAGATCTATTGACTCTATCTGCAAGACTCCATGACACTTAGTTTAAGATATTGATGACCTAGCAGAGGTTTGCAACGTCTAAAAATGTCGATTTCAAATAAGATTTCTTCAAATATTTTTCAAGTAAGTTTTTACATTCAAATAAGCAAGACATTTAATTTGCAATTATAATTAAAAGATAACAATAAAGCATCCCATGAAATCATTTCCTTTTATTCCTTTGTTCTTAGAGCTACAGAATATCAAAGCATTTTTAAAAAGCTTTTTATTTGGAAGTAGTTTCAAACTTACAAGAAAATTGCAAAGTAAAGGTAGTTACAAGAAACACGCCTAGACCTTTTATCCAGATTAACCTATTGGTAGTATTTATGCCATTTACTTTGTCATTTATGTTCCTCGATCTCTCTCTCTTTCTCTGTATTTTTCCTCAACTATGTAAAGGTAAGTTACAAACATCATGGTGCTTTACACCTATATTCTTCCGTGTGTATTTCCTAAGAATGATTAAAATATGGTCCTTTACTTCTTAAATTTTCATCGATAGAAGGCTTCTCTCTCATCAACTATCCATATTCCAATTTTTTCAGTAATGTATTAATGTCCTTTTGTAGTATCTTTTCCTCTTCAGTGAATCTAGTACAGGATTAGGTACTGCATTTGGTTGTCGAATTCCCCTAGCCTCCTTTAATCTGGAACAAATCCTACAAACTTTTCTTGTATTTTATGATACTCACATTTTTATTTTATTTATTATTTATTATTATTTATACCTACAGCACCTGGTCTTTCTAGGTGGTCTCCCATCCAAGTACTAACCAGGCCCGACCTTGCTTAGCTTCCGAGATCAGACATCGGGCTTGTTCAGGATGGCATGGCCATAGACCATGGACTGTGACATGTGACATGGACATTGGAATGCCAACCCAGACCTTTTACGTGCAAAGAAGATGTGATAACCACTATACCATGGAACCATGTCCTGATACTGACATTTTTAAAAGAAGATAACTTGCCCCCTCCACTTTAAAAAATATAGCATTTCTCATTTTGTGTCTGTCTGAAGTTTCCTTATGATTAGATTGATATTGTATGTTCTCAACCAGGTTACTGCACAAGTGAGGTGTCCTCCCAGGACATCACATCTGGAAGCACACAGTGTCCATTTGTCCTTTCTTGGTGATACTAATTTCGATACTCTGTTTAAGGCATTGCCCAATTTTCTCATTATGTAGTTCTCTTTTCTCTCTCTCTTGCAACCAACTGATAAGACTATGCAAATATCCACATCTCATCAAAATTTCCTTCAACATTTAACATTCATTGACAATTTTTTCTTAGATGGATTTCAACCATGATAGTTGTAAAATGATAACTTTCTAACTTTAGCACCATCTCTGTATCTACTATTTGGCCCTCTATAGTCTACTGAAACAAGAGACCTCACTTTTCATCTCTCTCTATCTATCCAACTATCTACCTGTCTGTCTATCTCTATCCATTTATCATCTACCTACCTATCTATCATCTATCTTTATAATTACCATCATCATCTGTCTATGTGTTTTTGGAAAGAACACATGAATTCCTATTCATTAAATGATTTATAATTCATGATCGATGCTGGGACATTGATACTCAAATTGTCCCAGATTTGGCCAGGAGCAGCTCATTCAAGCTGGCCCCTGAGTCCTTGTAACATATCCTCTTCATCGTTTGAGCATTTTCTTACTTCTGACACAGCAAAATCTTACAGGCTTTTTGCACCTATCCTGCCCTGTCTTGGAATAAGACATTTCTGAGTATCTCTGGTTCCTTATAATGCGGACTAGTATTACAGACCAAGATCCAGCTATGCTCGTTGCTACTAAGGGAGTCTTTGCCTCTTGGACCTTCTAGTGTATGGAGCTAAGAAATACATACATGTATATATGCATATACGGACACATGTACTTATAAATTTATAATATACATATGCACACTGATATGCACATAAACATTTATATACATATGCATATTTTAGAAGTCATAGTTCACATTGATACCTCCGATTCTAGTACATCTCTACAAGATTCCTTCTGGTTTCTCTCATTTCGTATTTGTATGTCCCTTCTCACATAGTGAGGACCACAGCTCTCAACAACATCAACAAATTTACTCATTTGCAAAACACTTTTCTTCAACCTCTCATACGTTGCTCCACACACAGAAGACAGTTATTTTTGAAAAGCTTGTTATGTATACCATAAAGAGTAATGCAGAGATAATTTTCCACTCATTTTATAGAACAAAGTTATAAAAAATTGAAACTCTGAAAAATATTTAGGACTTCATAAATCTGAAGCACTTGTTCTTGTATGATCCATAAAAATTTGAAGTGAGTTGAATAGGATAAGCACTTTGAATTAGATATAAATACAAAGTAGCCAGCTGCCCTGCACTGGGGAAGACAGGGTGGAATTTTAGCTTCCTGTCCTCTGTGACTCAATGTCCTTCAATGCGTTTTCCATTATGATGTGGGACAGGAAGAAGATGAGAAGAGAAGGAGGCAAGAGGAAGCCAGGAACATGTGGTGAGAGAGAACTGGTATTTTAAGGTGGCTATACGAATGAAGCCCACTGGATCTGGTCTCTATAAATCCATTTTAGAACCATACCTAGACAGGCATGCACCTTACTTTAAGCTAGATATTTTTGGTATTGGGTCATGGAAGAATTTCTTCAAAGAAAAGGCTATTTCATTATTGAAAGTGAACTGTAGTAGTTTTACCTCCCTGCACTTTAAAAATGAAAAAATAGATTGCCTTTAGTTTAAAATATTCAGGGAAAAAAAAAAAAACCTCTCTGAAGGTTGATAGTTGATTAAAAGTATTCCCAATGCCCTTTATCGCCCTTAAGATTCTGTCATCCTATGAATGAAGAGATAAGTATATCCATTACCAAGTTAGTTTTGTTTTCTAATTAAAGTGCAGACATTCCTAGAGTGATATTCCCTTCACAGAGCTCTCCTCCAGACTTCCACCTTTCACTACTTAAATCTTTTGAACTTTTTGTTCTTACATAGCTCCTGATTCCCTAGCTGCTCTTCAAGTGGCAGTGAGAAATCAGGGCAGGGTCATAGCTAGTCTGATTCAGCCAGTTCTAGACTCAGTACAAGGAAGGCCCTAGAAATGTTCTCTCCTTTTGATGCTTTCTCCCTTTCTGTGCACACAGCTCCTTAATTCTACTCTTCCTGTTTTTTTTTTCTAATGCTTTTTCTTCCTCTTAGTCCCCAGGTACTTGCTTACTTTTACACCATGATTTTCCTGGATGTGGCACTCATTCTATTTTAAATTTCACAAGACTTGCCTTGATTCTAAAAAGATCCCCATCCCATACTCCTCAGAAAGAATTATTTTGGATTCTTCAGGACTGGGCTCCTTCTGCCTTCAAGAGAGACGTAAAGTACTTAGTGAGTCTGAAATAATGAAAGAGAGCTAAAACCACCCTACCTAGCTCCACCAAATATCTTGTAGGAACAGTTTTCGTTCGTTCATTCATTCATTCATTCATTCATTCATTCATTCTTGAGCACATAATATGTGCCAGGCTGGAAATGGATCCTAAGTAGTAAAATAAGCACAAAAGTAAATGAATTAAAAATAAGATAATAAAAGTCTGTGGTAAATTTTATAAAGGAAATAAATAGAGTGATGATGTAAAGTATAACCAAGGTAGAGGATCATTTCTTAGTCTTTACAAAAGAAAAAAAAAAAAACCCATAAAGATGGGGATGATAGATCAGAAAGAAGAGCCTCCCATCATCTGATCCTGCTCTGTCTATTCAGTTATTTTCTACCACTGCCTTCATTACACTCCTTTAATCAGATGAGTCTCATTTTCCTAAGAAAGCTCCCCTTTACCTCTGTCCCTGTGCCATTGCACTTTTTGATCTCCCAGCCTTTCTTCTAATCCATGCTATCATTCTAGATCTTATTCTTCCATTTGTTCACCCATTTATTGACATAGCCCTCCACGATTGCTCCAATTCTTTCTTCCTTTTCTCAGTGCTATATTACTTGAAAGTTTATCACACAGTTTTAATTATATTTGTATTCATGTATTTGATATTACTTCATTTACATTCTTTCTGTCTCTCTACCTAATTGTTAGGTCTTAAAGTCAGGGACATTATTTCCTATTTGCTGTTGTGCTCAGCAACTGTTGGGCGTTGAATAAGGGTTAATATTTGTTACATATAAGTGTTATACTTACTGGTTAGTACTGGAGAATATTGGGCAGTTGCAAGCTAGTGGTAGAGCTATTTTATAGCCACAGTGCCTTGTTGTATACCTCAAATTATGCTGTGTAGGTGGTTGCCCTTTTTCTACATATAAGGCTGGCTGGCACTGCACTGACTTATCCAATCTGCAGAAAAGACTTCTTCTACATGTAGCGTCTGCCAATGACTTCTCCTTCTCTCACTTTCTGGCAGGTTGTATACCAAAATCTACAATTTGTTTTTGTTCATTGTATCACTAGTCTTCACTGTTCCTCCTTTTCTACTTTGCTCCTTCCCTCTTAGATAATCCTAGAGCATAAATGGTTTACACAAAAATGTAAAGTTGGAAGAGAAGGAGAAGATTGTTTACTATTTTGTTTTACTGTGATAAGAAGTAACATTACCTGAGATAGGCACCCACATGGGCAAAGCTATATTTTCCCACAGGTCATAACATTTGGGTGACACAGATGTTGCTGACTGATGCAGACATCAACTATTTGAAAGACAGCATTTTAAGTGGCATAGCTTGATGAACCATTTGTCAAATCTTGATACATCTTTTATTCAGTGGAAGGATTGTTTGCATTATATTTTAAGGATAACATAGAAAGTAATATCCATAGAAAAATCGTATTGTATCAGCTTTTCTTTATTACTCACTTATTCATTACCAAAGCCTTCCATAATCGCCCCAATTCTTTTTTCCTTCTCTTAAATCTCTACCACTTGAAATTTATCGGTTTTAATTATATATGTTGTCGTAGGTTGCTTGATATGAATTGTCTTAAATTTGATATATATATAGTCTTAATTTTTTCAATATTGCCTCATAGAATCCATTTATTTGTGGGATTTTATATAGTTTCATACTTTGTGTTTCTGAACATAACTGTGTTACATAATACAAAGCATAGGGGAACACATGTCCTGCTCAAGTGAGATCATGCTCAATTAAAATTTCTTATAATAAATATTTAGTCAGTGCACAATGATTCTGTACTTACTGTTGGACAATTGACTTTTCATTTTATTCTACAGAAATCAAAACAAGGTAAATATGAATGATTAAATGCCAGAGCATAAGAGGGAAATGTTATAGATTTCCTGTGGTTACTATTAAAAGCATTCTGAAATAGTATCTGATATATTAGAGGCTTATTTGTTTCCTTCTTAAAAAGAGCTCGGATATGAATGGACCCAACAGTGGAAGAAGCTCCTGCAAAACCAGCATTTCCCTTATGGAATGTGTGAGTGGGTGGGAAGTGCTTAACTGCTATTTACCTGCCTAATGCTGCCTTTGACACACATGATGAGCCAGCGTCATTTGACTGTCACCTCCTTAGGAGGCAGGATTCTTCAGCCCACACTCTGCTCAGCACTGACTTCTTCTCTGTGTATGCTTTGTGTCTGTATTTTTTTTGCTCAGACTGTGCATTTTGAGGGAAGCACCAACCCAAGACAGGCTCCTCAGTTTTGTCATTGTAGGGAGACCAACAGAGCCTCCCACACAACCGCGTCCTCAAAGGGAGGCAGAGATGCCGATTCCTTTGAAGAAGCATTTCTTAAACAAAAGGGATTCCCTTATGTGCTGGTGTGCCTGATAATTCTTGCTTTTCCACCAGGCAGAACTCACACATGGGAGGCTAGTTGTGCTTATTAGGCCATATGTTGCCAAATAAATAAATAAACAAATAAATAAAAGTGTTGGACATCTAGTCTCTGGCTTCAACTCATTTAAAAGTTTAAGTTGCAAAAATGCAACTGCAGATTTATAAATAAGTTAATTGTGTTTTAGAAATAAAATAAACTGGCACCCAATATAATAGCTCTGGCTGGTGTATAGATTATTATTAGTTAATTCAGATATACTACAGGTCAAATTTTGTTCTCTGAAACAGTATAGGACTGCATAGTCAAAGCAAGAAATAGCAGGGTGTCTGGATGCCTACTTTCTATACACTGAGTATTTTCAGTAACTCTCAGCAGATCTGTACCACTGGAGAACTGCACCACTGACATCTTCCTACCAAGAATGGACCTGAACTACCAGAACAGGATCAAAATAAAATCTCTGTGAGCCTCCTGGGAAGAAAAGAGTCCACAGCCAGGCCAGATCTACGAGGCCTCTGTGATCTGGATGAGACAACTCTGGTCCTACAACAATCCTATAATCCTCCCTGAAACCCTAAATCTAGGTAGGAGCTGCATCAGTTGTCACTGGGGTGCGATGCCAAGGGGGAGTCATGGTTCTCGCGGCATTCTTCGGCATGTCAGCCCACGTTCTGCTGGCTCCCCTCTCCCAACAGAGGCTCTGCTGTGCAGACTGAGACAACAATAGGAGGCCAAACCCCTGTCCCACAACAGCTCCCACCCAGCGCGCTGGGTGCTGGGTGAAAGTCCCCGAGGGCCTGGGCAGAAGTTCGCCCTGCCCCGGCAAGCCCAAACACCAGCTCGGGAGGGGCAGGTTTATCAATTCCAGGGGGGTTTCCTTCAGCTGTCTAAACTGGTTCAGCTCTCTAACTCCTTACCTTACTTCTTCTCTATTTGTCCCCCCCCCCCGCCCCCCACCCCTGCCCCGCTGCTTTGGGCCACACATTCACCTTGACGTCTAACTCACTTGCAAATTCAAAATTTCCTTGCTTACACAGCTCTCTTCACAATAGCTTTAAGCTCCCAAGCAGTCTAATGAATTAGTGGTGTGCTTTTTTTTTTTTTTCCATTCTCAGAAAATTACTTTGGAAAAACTTCTCTAGTTTCTGCTGGGTCCGTTGCTATTTTCCCCCTTTTATTTCTGATGGGCTCTTCTGGCCCACAGATGGTTTTTACAAGAGATGGTAGATAACCAACAGATCATGTCACTCAGGTTGTGTAGGACACCTTCACCTCCTTTCCCACATCCCATCCTGAGGGCTCAGGTAATTGGACCTGACTTCCAATACTCTGGACCAGGTCGGTATCAGAGGAAAAGAAACCGATGCTCTACTCCCAAGATTCTGTTCCTCCTTCTCCATTTTGGGCCTAATTACTGATTTAGGTCCACAGAGAGGCTGATTCATGGAATTGTTATTGGTAGACCAGAGGAAGGGAGATGGAGCCAAGACTCAGCCTGGTGTTACGTGACAATCTACCAGCTGAAGGAGGAGGGAACATAACCAAGGTTACTGAGGAAACTGCAACTCCTTCCACGGGAGATAAGAACCAGAATGTATTGTGAATTACCCTAGGTCAAACTAAAGGCAGAAGGGTGTGAAAAAAGCAAGGATGGGGAAAAACAAGAAAGGCAAGATGGAGTCTTTATTTAAATATAATATAGTATAGACTCAGTGAAAGGACATTAAAACAGTCTTTTTGGAGTTCTGACCAGGGCAAGCTATTAATGTATTATAGTTTGTGTTGAACACTTAAACATGTGGGAGGCTGGATGGATCTGCCTACCTCTCCTTTTACCAGAGAACCCAGGTGCTCAGGCTGCACCCAGTTGGATGACTTGCCCCCTCCCCAAAACCTGGCAGGGACCCAGGCTAAACATGACAGCAATGTTTGAGCAAGAGAGTCTCTGCCCCTGCCTAGGTTCCACCCCTCCTTTTCTTCCTCCTGCCAGCGAAAGGCAGCTGGGATCAACTGAACAATCAGGTCTGCTTCTGATAAGGAGATCTTGGGTTCCAATAAGAAAAAAAAAATTGAGATTAGCTCTTAAACACTTCATAGCCCCGCCTGTGGCCTCTTGCACTTTCATTGATGCTGGCTGATGCTGGGAGGACAGCCTTGGGCAGGGATGAGGTGCCTACCTGGCCCAGTTGTGTGGGGAAACACAGATGAGGGAGTTCTTTTCAGCACACTGTCAAAGTGCGGCTGGGAAGAGGCATAGCTGGCCACCTGGCGTGACTGGCACTAACTCTGCTTGGAGAGTTCCCGCCATGGCTCAGGGCGCCGTCTGGCAGCTGTTTCCTCAGTTTCATGACTTTTTGCCATACCAGCACGCAGGCTGCCCTGTTGTTTACCGATTAGTTTTTTAAAAATATCTACCTACTTTTGAAATATAATATCTCCTTTAGCCTTCCTAAGCAATGAATATCCATGAAGTCACAGGTTTGATGTTTTCTAATATACTTTCAAATAAAATATATAACTGCCAAAAAATATATAAAGGTAAAATAAAAGTGCTAATTCGTGAAGCACCTAAAATTATTTGGAGTATCACATTTTAGGAAAACGGAAATATGGTATGTTAGCCTTAAAGAATAGGACACACTCGGTCAAGAACATTATCCTGTGTCAGTGTGAAGAAGTTTAAACTGAGTTGATTCTAGATTGTTCTAACGTGAGACTCAAGATTTCATTCTTCTTGTGAAAAAGAAGAAGAAGGAGAAAGTGGAGGAGGAGGAAGAAAGGGAAGAGAAAGAAAAGCACGAGAAGTTTGGTAATCGGGAGGCTAGGTAGTTGTAAAACATGAGTTTTATTTGATGAAGCTAAGGAAAGAAAAATTTTTGATTATCATACAGACCAATACTTTTGGCTTGTAGCCCTAACCCTGACTCATCATATATTTCAAGTCAGTAGTAGTGTAGTAGGCAGGCCAAGATAGGCAATCCTAAAGTAACACCAATCTTCGAAGACCTAGTGGCTTGAAGTACAGTAGTTTACTTCTCTCTCACACAAAGCCTGCTGTAGGTTAAGAGGGTTCTCTAAAGCAGGGGTCCCCAACTCTCGGCCCGTGGACTGGTACCAGTCTGTGGCTTGTTAGGAAGCGGGCCACAGAGCAGGAGGTGAGTGGCAGGTGACGGAGTGAAGCTTCATCTGTATTTGCAGCCGCTCTCCAGCACTAGCGTCACCACCTCAGCTCCACCTGAGATCATCAGGTATTAGATTCTTATAGGAGCACTGGTCTCTGGTGCCAAAAAGTTTGGGGACTGCTGCTCTAAGGCATCTTTCTTCCAAGGGTGACTCGGAGAGCCAATCTTGTGGCTTCGTTACCTCAGCACATGGTTACCATTGTTGTCACAGCGCGAGAAGAACACCTGGAGGGAGAGTCACACAGGGGCATCTCACTGACCTATCCCCAAAGTGACTTTTGTGGGTCACATGGTTCTGCCTAGCAGCAAGAGGGGCTGGGCCGTGATTTCCTCTGGGAGTCCCGGAAAATGAAGAGAATAGGATATGAATGAGCACTGGATCTCTACCATGAGTAAGAAGAATATAATTCTTGGAACCTGACTGTCTTGTTACCCACACAAGTGTTTCTTCATACATCACACCAGCATAAAAATGCTCATGTTGTGGCCTTGCTGTGAGGTTAGATGAGCTATTATATATAAAGTGCCCAGTGTTTTACTGCATCTATTTAGTCAATCTGGACAAAAAAAAAAAAAAGAAAGAAAGAAAAAAAAAAAAAACAAGCAGCATGATAGAGATGTCAAGATTGCTTCAGGGAGCAGCATGCTCAATTAGGATTTAATTCTAAGCCGTAGGGTGAGGGTGCTGCTGTTCGACTCAGTGTATCCATCTATGTGCACCTGTCACCCAACAGATGATAGTCTCATTTCCTTCCCTTCTTAGCAAAGCTGAAGAACCTAACATTGTTCTAAATTCTATTTAAAATATGACAAGAACTTTAAAAAAATTGTGGTTAAACTTATATGACATCAAATTTACCTCTTAACCATTTTCAAGCATACAGTTCAACAATGTTAAGTGTATTCACATTGTTGTGCAACAGATCTCCAGAACTTTTTTTATCATGCAAAACTGAAACTCTATACCCATTGAACAACAGCTCCCCACTTCCTCCTTGCCTGGGGTCCTGGAAACCAACATTCTTCTTTCTGTTCCTATTAATTTGACTGTTTTAGACACCTCATCTAAGTGGAACAGCTACTTTTAGTTCAAAATCATGGTTAGAAAACAATAAAGCCCCATGGATAACAAATGGACCCCTCTTTCAATATAAACGTAATTTTTGAAACAGAGAAAGGGAATTTCAGGAACCATGACACTGGTAGACTTGATGGATCTAACATCTCCTCTGGTAGCTGTAAAGCAATTAACAAAACACAACTGTGGAAGTTAAGTTCCTTATATTTCCTCATAAAATTCTCTTCTCGTGCTTAATCTGTTACTCTCAGTAGTGAAGTTTGAGAGTCATCAATATGACAGTACGGCAATATTGCCTCATCAGTCATGATTTACTTAATGTTTTCTGAATTTAGTAATATTTGATTAAAATTTAATGTGAACATATCATATCATGCCATATATATTATTGCATCCATTAATCAGGTAACTATAGTAATGAAATGCTGGAAGGTTGGATGAAAAAGGAGCCAAAGTCTTGATACATGTTTGACATAATTCTGTGAGTGATTAAACAAAAAAGAAAAAAAGTCAGTCATACAAAGCTTCATTAATATGTATTACTTTTACAATCATCTATGTATCATCAGATATTTTTAACCTTTGTTAAGCTTGATTTTTTAATTTGCTTAAAGACACCAAATATTAATAACTATGAAAAATATACATCGTTCCATTGAAGCACAAGTTGACAGAATAATTCATAGTTTATTCTAATTGTTTTGTATAACGATGTGTGTTAAAACATCATCTAAGTTATTTAATCGGTTTGTCATGGGGGAAATGACACATATTTAACATGTGCCTGTGTAAAATACTATTTTAAATATTATATTATTTTTCTATCATTTTCAGCTTCCATGTCATTGACCATAGTAGGTAATCAGTACGATGATGCATAATTTATGTTTAACACAGGCTTGTTTTTGTGTGGAAAAAATTCTTTTTTCCTATTAAAACATTGAATTAGTCACAACTTGTTTCTTTTAACATTGCCATTTAAATCAACTGACTAATAAAAGATCGACTGGTGTATAAACACATTTACTTGCTTTGTTCATCAAATTAGTTAAAAAGAGATATGCATTTGGAGAAATAATTGAATAGAATAAAGTTAAGTCAAACGCAAGATAGTTTAATTTTGACTTAACAGAGCGATGTTGATTATTGAAACAGAATTATCTTCCTATTTGTTCCCTTTTAAAAGTTCTGTTGAATTGCACTTCGTTCACTCATTTGTTCATTATATTTTTTTATTGAACACTTCTCATAACAGGCATTGTGCTAGGTTCTGGGATACAAAAGTGAAATGATATGGTCCCTGGTTCCTAGGGGCTCATAGTCTGGGGATGAGCAGAAGCTTATAAAAATGGAAGCAGGGATGGGCTTCAAAATGGAGTCTGAACAGAGCATAGTGGTATGCAGAGAAGAGTGTTAGAGTCAGCCTGGGTGTCTGGGAAGGCTTCTGAGGGGCTGCAGCTGCCTTGAGGGAGACTGGAGGTATAAATAGTAGTTTCCCAGATACACATATGAGGGTGGGAATGTGCGAAGGGGTGAGGATGGGCGATTCTACAAAGAACAAACAGAGTGTGCCGAAGCTCAGAGGCATGAGAAAGCATCTTTGGGAAGAAGATAAATTCATAAAGCTGCTTCTATTTAGTTAATATATACTAAAAAGTGTGATAGGATAGAGATGTCAAAATTGCTTCAGGGGGCTGTTTGTAGAACTAGGACTTTATTCTAAGCCCTAGGGTGAGGCTGCTGCTGTTCTGCCAGCCTTGGACAGGAGTAATTTTATAACTGGAAACCTACAGGGGAAGACAAGAATATGGAACAACAGAGGTGACACCCATGCAGCTCATACTGTAAGAGATGCGAGGACCTTATCCTAAAAAATTATGACTCATAAAACACTACCTAGAAACTAAACAAAAAATTTTAACTTAGTTTTTCCTTTAAATGTTCAAACAGAGTAATCGTAGACAGAATCAGGGAGCCTAGGACTATGATATGTGTTTACCTTAGTAGAGAACACATAAAAAGTAGATGTTAAGAAAGGCTTTAAAGAAAATGAACAGTTGGGTTCTTGAGGTGCTGGAAATAGAATCATTTCTAGGATAAAATTAATTCAGAATAAGGAGGTAATAGAGTTAGGAAAAAGTGAAGCGATATCTGTAAGGAAAGATCAAACCTGCCTGTAGAATGTATCCGAAATGCTTGACCCTGTCCTTGGGAGTGGGAAGTTGCTCCCTGTTGAAAATGAATGCTGTTCATGGATGGATGAGCCCAGCCCATGGTGAGGTCAAACATCATTTTCAGTGACTTGTTGAAACATTCATGATTAATGTTGATTTATTACTTGATCATTGTGTTATGTAAATAGGTGGCAGGTTTTTTTTTGTGTGTCTTGGTGTGATGCTGGTTTAATTGAGTTTGGGGATGCGGGGAGGAGGTGGGAGGTTCCAGGGTTAATACTGTTAGCTTCTTCCTCAGTAGCAAACTCTTCTCATGATCGATGAAACAGCCAAACTATTAATGGAATTCCATATGGAAAGGAGGGGTTTTTATTATTATGGCAATTTTATGACAGATATAGAGAAAGATCTATAAACTAAAGAAAGTTAGTTATAAATGTTACCATGAATAAAAACTGCAAGAAAGCATATGATAATTTGCTGACTCGTTAACCAAACTCAAATTTTATTATTTTATGGAACAAAGAGCTTATTTAGTTAAACAGAGTTACACCGTACACATAAACTCACACGCGCGCACACACACACACACACACACAATCCAAACTAGAAGCAAACTTATACATTTTCCAAAACGATAGAAATTTATGCTGAATAAAAAAGGGAAATCTCCATATTTTTAATAAGATTTCTATTGTGAAAATGGAATTGTTTTATAATAAAAATACTTAATTAAACTTAATTAAACCCACACCGAACCAGAATTCTATTTAAATATCTATTTCATTATCTAGAAACTTCTATTGGGAATTTAAAATACAGAGTGAAAACAGCTTTCATATCTCCAAAGAAAACACCATCTCTAGGATGTACTCCATACTCAGAACTACAAGTGATAAGAAAAAGAATCTCTACCCTAAGATTTTGCGATTCTACCCTAAGATTTTGAATACCTGAGTTTCTTATGACCGAGGAATCTTTACTACCAATCTCCCTTGCCCCTGTGGAGCTGCTGATACAAAGAGTGTGGGAGGTGAGTAGGACAAAGCCTCTTCAATTGTGATCAGATAGCTGTTCACAGAAAGGTCTTCCCAGAGTTTGCTGTATAGAAAGCACAACCCACACATCATCATTATTCATTCTTCCAGCTTAAGAGGCTTGTTTTTCACAGATGTGCCCTTCCTGTTTGGCATTTGTAACTGTGGACTGTTGTTCGTTGAAGAAAATGCGTCATCTAAATATGAACTGAGATTTCGAGCTGATTCATGAACACCTTTTGTTAAGTGAAACATAAAAAGGAATATCGTCGCTGAGAATGAGGTAAAATTTTACTACAATATGCCACACTAGGCATAAAAGAGGAGTACAACTGGTGCAGTCAAGGGAGGCTTTTCTCAGAGAAAGTAAAATATAAGTGATAAGAAATTTACTCGAGAAGATAAATATACAATATGCTTTAACTTCCATTTTGCTTGTGTACACTCTATATTTCTCTTGAAGCTTCTCCCATAGAGATGGTGGCATTATTTTTTTAAAGCAACTCCCTGATCTATTCTTTGAAGCAAATTAACCTTCCTACACTTTGATTCAGACATTTGTTTTAGGGAATGTTGTATCTACTGAGGCAGGAGGGGCGGGGAGTTACTGACTCAAAACGACAAGAGAGGGTGTCGTAATTACAGGGGATATATTCATTCATTTAACATTTATTGAGCACCTATTGTTAACGAGGCAGTGTGTGCAATAAATGTTTGTAGAATGAATCTCGTGCCATTTCCAAGACACTTCAAACTTCCTGTGTTAGATAGTTGAAATAAACATGAACCAAGTAAATTTGATCTGGGGATTCAGAGTCCAGAACCTTGTGACTATTAGAAATCAAGGAGACAATAACACCTCAAGGAATATCAGGCTGCACATTTATTCAAAGTTGGTCTGTTAGCTGTTACCAGTTACAATGGGATCATTCTAATAAAGAACAGATATATTTTCTCTCATGTCTTTTACTGTTTCCACAGTGAATTATCATCATCTAAGTTCACAATTGCTTTTTACTAATGAGGAAAAAAACCAAACGCTGCCATCTTATTTTCTAGTCAGTATTGTATAGAAATGATCTAATTTGACCCAAGTTCTGGGTCTAATTTCCAGCTACTTCTCAACTCTGTGACCTAAAAACAAAAACAAAAACAGAACAAAACAAAAAAACAAACCAAAATACAGAGATAAGTGCAAATATACAGTATAGTCAATTAAAAAAGTTTAGCTCAAAGTCAATTAAGCCAAAGGCAGGGAATGACTTTTGATTAGGTAAAATTTATTTTGTTGACTTAATCCTTTCCTATTGAATTAGAATCTCTTGGATGCTAAATTCCTAGATGAAATTAATTATTGGTTAATGACTGAATTCCACCTCAAAATGAAGTAGTTATACCCGTTAAAATGCAAGTATTCCTGAGCTAGCTATTAGTCACTTACAACTTAGTATAATTGAGAAGAGATTAAAAAGTTCATTTAAAAAATATAGGGGAAATGTACGTGAGTGCTGCCTGTTTGAAGAAGGTTGAACACATCTAACAGGAGGCTGAGAGGTTGGAAAAGATGTCCACATGCCCCTAAACTGTAATTCTGAAATCTTCAAACCATAAGATTTTTTTTTTTTTTTTATAACTTATTTGGCAACAAAACCTGTCCTGTGAGGCTATTTGGATTCTGTATTTTTCCCACTCAGTGTGATTGAATGTTCATATACTTTGCTGCAGAATATTAATGGGTTTGATTATGGGGTGGTTTTTCCCAGGCCCTGCTGGAGATGTTAAGTAGCATACAGTACATGTACAAAATTTGAAAAAGTTTAAATTCTGAAAAATTCCTGGGTCCGGTCATTTTACTGAACTAATATAAATATTTTGTACTGCCCAAATTACTTCTACATTACTGTCTAACCTGGCTGGAGTCCTTTGAAAAGTCTGTTTATTAGCAAGAGAAATAAGCCAAACTGCACATAAAATTAATGCCCCCATGGAGATCTAAAGAACACAGGATTAGCTTCAGAATTGCCCTATTTTACCTACTTGAATCTATTTATTTCTCTGGGACTTTTCATTAGACATCCTTAGTTTTCTGGTTTCTATTGTCTTTGTTTTCCAATTCACAGTGTTTTTACCTCTTAAACTTTGGTTTATCTCTAGATTCTGTCTTCTCTCTGTCATTGTCTGCCTGGATTGACAGCTTCATACTGACAATTCCAATGGAGGGATCATGGACCTCTAATCCTGATGTAGTAAAATAGGAAGTGACCCTCAATGGGAACTACCTGGCCATACAGTTAGTCACTGAACACTACTAATCAGCATGTGAAGTCACTGAAATAAGTATTTTTTGCCCTTCTCAAAGTGTGGTTGCTGGACCAATGTAGGCTTTACCTAGAAGTTTGTGAGAAACGCAGAATCTTAGGCCCCTCCGCAGGCCTTCTGAACTAGAATCTGCATTTCAATAAGATCCCAGTCTATGTGCACTCATATTGAAGTCTGAGAACCCTGCTCTATACTAGTGTCCCCACTATGCCTAGCATGATTGGAGGCTGCTTGCTGTGGAAGTTAATTGCCATTAAGAAGATTATAAATATTTGAAACTAACAGCTTAAAATAAAATAAATTTCTACATTAATTTATTTTTAGGAGAAATTCTGTTTCTTCTCCTTTGTCTCAGGATTCAGGCAAATAAGACTTGAAAAAATTCTTCTAAAAGTTCTATTTTCATATAAGTCACTCTTTTGTTCATTTTTGAACAGTAGAATTCTACTTTTCATGACAGCACAGACTTGTAGAATTTGATGAGGATCAACAATTAGTTTTTACTTTTTAATACCCAATTCTCCAAAGCTTTCATGGGTATATAACATCCTATCTGTTTTGAAAAAGTATTAAAGGCGACATATATTAGTCTCTCCTTTTCCCCTGCTTTTTAATTACAGTTTGCTGAGAGGTAGTCATAAGAAATATTTTAAAATAATAATTTATTTAGAAAATTGACACTTTCCTTGATTTACAAAGCACATTGATAAAAAATTCTCACCTTAAAATAATCATTACATTTTCTTGCAACTAGTTAGTTTATAAATCTCTAAATTAATATACATATATTTTTTCTCAGCACTTACTATAGACTCTTTTGCAAAATCACAGGTTATTGCTCAGATGGCATATTCTGTAAGCAAACCAGCAAATTCCAATTCATCAACTATTCATTATCATTTACAGACATGGTCTTCGGCTTGGTGATGTGGGAGCACAAAGTTTCAAAAACTCTAGTGCCTTCGTTCAGGGAACTTATGGTCTATAGCATGTACTGAAATGACTATGTTTTGAAGAGAATATAACAATTGCCATAAAAGTATAAGCAGGCCACAAGGAGACTTTGAAGAAAGGTCAGAACATATGGGTTTGAGGTGTGGGGCACTTCTAGGCAACATTTATTGAGTATAAACTTTTACAAACAAACTCTTACTTTTTTATGACTTTAAAAAATAAGAAAATCCAATTCTGACTATGTGGTTGTTATTTTTTTTCTCTTCTGTTTTGTGCCTTATCCTTTCTAAGATGAATAAGGGCGAGGGAGAGGGGAGAGGGAACTGTTTGCTGATTGCTTTATCTCCATGGCTCCAGAGACCCCACACACCCGACCTGCCCAACTGCTTTCCTCACTAGCTTGACCAGTTGGTACATCGTGTGGACACAGTCTTCTGCCATCTGGCCGCCCTTCCTGGACTCTCTCTGCATTTGTAAGTTGGAGGTTCCTTATAGCATAGTGCCAGTGTTGGTCTTCAAAGATGAAGGTTTTGACTTTCAAGAAAGAAGGAGATGAAAAGAAAGGAAACAAGAGCGTGGGAGGACTCTGAAGACCCACAGTAGGAGGCCAAAGGCCATCGACCTACAACTTCAAATGGGGCAATTATGAAAATAAGACTTTTCATAGTCTTTCATAGTTACTGAAGACCTATGATATATATTATATTTATCATATAAATCAACATAATGTCTTTGCATGCTAGAATAGTAACTAAATTTGGTCCCCTTAGCATGGGTCAAAGAGTCAGGAAACCTGACTTCCAGCTTAACAAGTGCCATTGTCTGGCGGACATTAATTTCCCTGTCCATCTTCTTCTTTATGTCTTTTACATGCAAGTGATAACTCCTGGGGATAATGCATATCTAGAAGTTTTTTTTTTTAACTCTCTGGCCAAAGCATAGGACTATGTTTGACAATAAAATATGAAATCTCTTTATAGAAGGGAAACAGAACTTCTCACCAGTCAGGCTGCTTCCAGTTTATCGTGAAATTCTTGTATGGCTGCTATCCACACAAGTGTCATATTTTTATTATTCATAGAAAGATATGCCCATTTGTTGACGCTCATTCTAAAATGTAGTTGTTTGTATCACATAGGAAAATAGTATACAAAACTGTAAAATAAAATACTTAAATTACCCCATTTTAAAACATTTTAAATGAAAATAGATTTGGGAATATAAAATTTATATTTGAAAAAAGGATTAGAAATCTAAAGTTTAAACTATTTGACTAGAAATTGAGGATCAGAATAAAATAGATACTAACCAAATCCCAGATCTCTTTGGCTTTGGCTCTGCAGCATAATTACACACTTATACACCCCAGAGTCCTGCCTGACAATTGAACATTCAGAGCGGAAGCGTAGACATCAGACTGGATGCAAATAGAGAGTTCCTTTCTCCTTGCAAAAGCTGGCTGGGTCAGGCAGTGTGGGAAATTTTACAAGGCTCACACTCTTCTTATTCTAAGGAGAAGTAAATGGCTTGAATGCCCTTGGGCATTCTTTGGGAGGGGTGTGGTCACAGACTTTCAAAAACCGGGCTTTTTCATCATGAATTTATTTGTTAATCCTTTTCCAGTCTCCTACCCCTGTTTCCCAGAATAAATACTGAGCTAAAAAGCTATTTAAGGCAAGATGCATTACTCACATAAGATAAACAACCCTAAAGAACAACAACAAAAAAACCCTATGTGAGGCATTCTGTAAACATAGTGAGGTAGTGGGGCTCACAGCAAGTTAAAATTTTTCTGCATCTTCATTTCTCCATCTGTAAAATGGAGATGATAATACACATCCTCTTACATCACAAATAATTCCTCTGCTAGGAGATTATTTACACGAGGGACGAAGGAATCTCCTAGGAAAGAAAGAAGGGCCTTTTCAAAATGAATGATTGTGTATTCAGCCATTCTACCAACACCTACAATATTGAAGATTTTCTATACGGCAGGTGCTTGGACAGCTCCAGGGACACAACAGTGAGCAGATACACTAAACTCTATCTAAGCAAAGTGGAGGCAAGGAAGGATGTCCCTTAGCCTGGCCTATGTGAATTTGTGCCTGATTCCTAGGGAAAGGGTCTGTGATTCAAACAAAGTAACTACGATTGTCCACAAAATATCCCCATGGTTTGATGGGAGCTCTGCTATAGGATTCATGTGACAGAGTATGACCCTGACTTCAGGGGCATTAGTGTCCCCACCCATAGCAGAGACAGCAGCTCTTAACTGGGTCTTTGGGGCTTGCAGGAGCTTCACACATGGCCATAGGGAGCTGGAGCGAGAGAGGAGTTGTCTTAGTTCTGGCTGCTACAGCAAATACCACAGACTTGGAGGCTTAAACAACAGACATTTATTTCTCACAGTTCTGGGAGCCAGAAGTCCAAGATCAAGGTGCCAGGAGATTTTGTTCCTGGTGTGAACCCTTTTCTGGGTTGCAGAACACCTTCTTGCTCTGTTCTCACATGGTGGAGACAGACAGACAGACAGAGAGCTGGCCTCTTTTTCTCTTTTTATAAGGGCACCAATCTCATCTTGGGAGCCTCATATTCATCTAAACCTAATTACCTCCTCAAGAACCCACCTCCAAATACCATCAAACTGGGATTAGTACTTCAACATATACATTTTGGGGGTTGGAGGGAGACATAAACATTCAGTACATAACAGGAGGGAAATGGCAGGTAACCCTCAGAGATAAGGGCTTGTCAGATTGTCTTGGGAACTCCCACAAATCACTGCGGGTGAACTTTCCAGGGAGTGCTGGTGGTACCAAAGTAATGGATGAGCTAAAGCTGGAGAAATACTGTTCCTACTGGTACGGTGGCTTATTACTACTGCTCTTGCTGCTGCTGCTGCTGCTGCTGCTGCTGCTGCTGCTACTACTACTACTACTACTACTACTATGATTACTACTACTACTACTACTACTACGATTACTACTACTACTACTACGATTACTACTACTACTACTACTACTACTACTACTATTAATCTGTCTCTTTAGGCACAGGGAAACACATTCTCAGTAGTAGTAGTAGTAGTAGTAGTTGTTGTTGTTGCTGTTGTAGTAGTGCTGAACTTGAACCACAGCTATGAAAAATAAAAGAGACAAAAATCAAACTAATGTGTAAGAAATCAACTTATAGAATTATATCAGGTATATCACTGGAAATGATATGTCAAGCTCAGTCAGTACTTTCATACTTATGCTCTTAATCATGGTATTTTAAAAAATAATAAATCATTACTTTTCAGAGGGCCAAGCTAATTCTTGATTTTTCCCAATTATCCTTTGTGTGTGTGTGTGTGGATATCTTTTTGTTGTATCTTTACCACACATACATTTTCATCTATGTATAGAATATTGTTTCAGTCTGTTTTGGTTTATGTGAAAATGGGTTTTGAATTCTCATAAAATTGGGAGCGTATGACTGGTATGAGTTGACTGAAATTCTCTTGGTGGGGTGTGGTTTGAGGAGTAATTAGAACTCGTGCATCTGCAGAGTGAGGAAGAGATATGCTGAGAGATATGTGAGAGAATGATTACTGTCTAGAAGTATGAAATTTTCATTAGCAAACTGATGCCTGGAATTCAGACATTAAAAAAAAAAAAGGGAAGTCAGTGTTTATTATCCAGATTCCAGATTACACTGATTCCCTCGAAACCACCTCTTCAATTAAAAATATTTGCATTTATTGTAATCAGTGTAGTCAAGTGTTCTGTTACATGTAGCCTGATGCACTCCTGGTTAATATTGTCTGCAATAAAGCATGACTATATTCCCATAGTGCTGTCAAAGCACTTATCATACCATATGAAAACAGGATTTTATTGTTTATCCCTCTTATTGGACAAAAAATTCCTTGAGTACAAAGATTATTACCTCTGCCTCTTTGGCAGCCTAGCACCTCCTGACAAAAAGCTTGGGTTCTAAAAATGTTGGGTGACTAAATGTTCACTTATTTATTCCCATGTATATTCTCATTTATTATCATGTATATTCTACTGTGTCTCATTGCAACTAGGATGCTCTGAATGAGTAATACTTAGGAGATAAAATAGATAGATTTGATGATTCATTGGATGTGGGAAGAGAGAGAGAGAGAGAGAGAGAGAGAGAGAGATCAACCAATCTAGGATGACTCCTACGAGTCTGGATTAAAAATTATAAATGCATTGAGTGATATTCATCTAAATAGGAAATATGAGGTGAGTAGTATTTTGGGAAAAGACAATGAAGCTTATTATTCTCATCGACAGATAAGAAAACTGAGGGTTACAGAATGAAGTATCATGCCTCAGAACAATCAACAAGTGACAGAGTAAGGATTCAAATCTAGGCAGTTACATAACTGCCCTGACGTCTATTATTAAAACATGTCTTAACCTTAGGCCCTGCCTACCTGCCTGGGAGGAGCCATGCATTTCAGCCAAAGCAGTCCTACTGAAGAGACTAAAATGTCTATCCTCCAGCCCTTTGAGCATCTGTGAGCACGACCAGAAACTGTGACCAGGACACATTCTAGGCACAACAATGTTATTAGTTTTAGATCTTCTAAAACATCATCAATTTTTTTTTTTTCAAGGGAAACATTTTGAGAAGTTATTCTTAAACATCCAAGTCAAGAAAGTTGTATTTCCGGGCTGAAAAATCCCATGTATGTGTGTATGGGTGTTTGTGGGCTCATTGCTCATTTTCTTATTTTATTATATCATTTTCTTAATTAATGTTATGAGGGAGAATTATGGGGTAAGAATTTATAAGTGTTTAAAAGACATCACAAACTAAAGGTAGTTCAAAGAATGTTAACAGCAACACCTATGAATTTGTTGTTTTTGTCTGTAAGCTGAGAATATTCATTCAAAGGATTAAATGACTTAATACATTTAAAATGTTCAGAACAATGTCTAGTACATAGTAGGAACTTTATAAATATTAACTATTATTATTGATAATAGCTTTTATTTCCCCCTCCACACCTATTTATTGAATACTTACTCTGTACCAGGTACATATGGACTCAAAATCCTGTTGTATTTAAAAATAGCCTTTCAGGGAAATAAAGGTTCAAAAAATAATTTTTTAAACTGATGGTGGGAAAAGGACTTTAAAAATCATTAACATTAGATTTTTAAAATGTTTTTCTCTAAATTGTGTTTAAGGTAAAATTTCTTATCAGGCATAGGCCGATAATATGCCAAAATGGAATAAAATTCACTTCAAATTTATATGTAACAATGTAATTTTTCTTTAACAGGCTGTGAATCACATGTTTGCTTAAACAATTGAAAACTTTATAAAATTTTGTATTTAAGATATTACTTTTTAATATCCTTGCATTAAAATGAAAATGATTACTTTTTAATATTACTAGAAACCACCCTATCCCCAATTGTAAAGATATATTGCTTGTGTGATTTTATTATATGCTTAATAATAGTACCTGGGAGCTCAGATTTCTTTTGAATAAAACTGATTGGAAACAATATCTACCCTAAAGCATCTTTAATGTCATTACAGATGGGTAGGAGTAAATTAAGCGGTATTTAGGCACCAAAGTCTTTAATTTCATTGCATTCGAGTAGGAGTTAGACATTATGAGGTCCAATTAAAAAAGTCGCTAATGTTTTTACATCTGAGTAGGAGTAAATTAAACAAAATCACTCCTGAGCTGCTAATATCATTTTAATTGAATGTCATTCAGTTTCTAACTGCTGTTACAACACTACAGATAATGAGGCTGTTTTTACAAAGCATCTGAGACTCTAGGGCTGTGGCTGTTGAAAATAAAGATAGAGGTTAGGTGATGACAGGGCAAGCGCTGAGACGTGGAAGTCAGCTGACACGCTGAAAGAGGTGACGTCCTGTTTGATGACATGACCTACATATATTAAAACTATTGGATCAAGGAGCCTGAAAACCTGCTGGGGGCAAGTTTTGGATCATTATTCTTGGGGGATTGGCATTGGAAAACTACATCTTTCCTGACCATGAGATTTGTAGACTCTGAAAACTAGAAGCACTAATCCCATTTATTTAGCTGCCATGAATTATTCATAGAGTTTGAGTCAAAGGAAAATATAAACTTGAGATAATAGTTAAGGAAGACATCTAAAATAATAGAGTGGTAACTCTAAGACAGTCAAAGAACATTAAATATACAATTAGTAAATAAAGGTTTTTCTATACCTAAGGTCATTATTTGAGACCTTGAAAGATTTGAATAGTTGGAGGAGGAAAAAATTTTTAAAGGAAATCCAGGTTTGGTATATAAGGCATATAACATTATTACTATCATTGTTTACGTTAAAGTGTACAAAGTGTTGACTGGGGAAGCAGATTTGTGAATGACACTGCTATTAATCCTTTAAAAATTAACACAATTAATCAAAGAATGCTTCTATACATTTATACATTTAAATATACATTTATATACATTTCAAAGTCAAAGGCTTATAACATAAAACACTTGTTCCTTATGCCTCCTCATTCAAAATAATAACTTTCAATAGGTTAGCTGTTGCTTTTGTCATTTTCCTCTGTATTTTTAAATATTAATATTATACTGTTATTCTTGATTTTCAACTTTAGAAGTTGCCTACTGACTTTGAATTATGCAAGATGAAGAATTAGCACTCTTTCACACCTCCCTCTCTATACTCCCTCTAATATAAACACATCAGAGTTTGTTAAATTCATATTTGGTGTTTGATTTTTATGACTATGTAAATAATACGTGTAGGGTACTAATATGGCATTTTCTTTATAAATACAATTTTATTTTATTATTACTGGAATATGCTAGCCTTTAAAAAATATGGTTTTTCTAAAAATCTATCACTAATTCTTTTCTAAATTCTCCACTAGGTCTGTAAAATACCTCTAGATGGGGTCAAACATATCATGTAATCTCTCATTTCTACTTTTTCTCTCCTTAAAACTATCTCCCCTGGACCCTCCTGCCATTTGCTATAATCTGGACTGGATACCTAGGCTTATTCACAGCTGTTGTTTTAGGACTTGTCTTCATGACCCTTGGCTTCCCATTGTACACAGTTCGCCTGGTACAGTAGAGATCGCTAGTTGTTCTTTATTACCCGTTCTTCCTCTCTTTCACAGTAGTAAAATTAGCAGAGATTTTTAGCTGGTGACATAACTGCTGATATTAGAAATAAACTTTACATTTTCTGGCGTCAGTAATTCTAGCTGGGACTATATAGCTACATTCAGGGCAATGGGATGTAAGTGGACATGTTATGTGACAGATTCTGGAAAGTTTGTTTAAGAAATAATTTGTATGTGTTTTGTCCCTTCTTTGAAACTTTTCCCATCCCATTACCTAGAACAAGGATGCCACCTTGAACTACGAAGATGAGTCCCTGCTTAGGAATGACAGAGTGAAGGACCGTTGAGGACAGTGTAGAGTAGCCCCGTAGCTCTTTATACCTCAATATTTTTTAGTGTGAGGAATATATAATGTTTATCCAGTTTAAATCTATCTTTTTTTCTTTGTAATTTTTAATTGAGACAGAACTCACATAATAGTCACCATTTCAAAGTTAAATTCAGCGTTTTTTTCAATATATTCACAAGGTCGTGTAATCTTACCACTATCTAATTCCAGATCATTTCCATCATCTCCAAAAGAAAACCCATACGTGTTAGCAGTCACTTCAATTCCCCTCTACCCCACCCCTAGGCAAACACTAATTTTCTTTCTGTCTCTATGGATTTGCCTATTCTGGATATTTAATATAAATGGAATCATACAATATTTGTTATTTTGTGCCTGGCTTCTTTCATGTAGTGTAATGTTTTATAGGTTCAACCAAATAGTAGATATCAATACTTCATTCATTTTTATGGCTGAGGAATATTCTATTGTATGAATATATCACATTTGTTTATCCATCCATCAGTATATGGACATTGAATTTTTCTACTTTTTGGAATAATACTGCTGTGAACATTGATATATATGCTCTTCTGTGAACACATGTTTCAGTACTCTTAGGTATATACCCAGGGGTGGAAATGTTGGGTTATATGGTAGTTCATGTTTAACTTTTTGAGAAACTATCAAACCATTTTCCATAGTAGCTGAATCATTTACATTCCCACTGCAATGTTTGCGAGTTCCCTCTAATGAAATTTTCATTTCAATTATTGTACTTTTCAACTCTAAAATTTCTATTTGGATCCTTTTAAATAATTTCTATTTATTAATATTCTCTATTTGATCAGATATCATTATCATTCTAGAATTATTTCTTTAGACATGGTTTCCTTTAGCCCCTTGAATATATTTAAACTAGCAGATTTAAAATCTTTGTCTAATATGTCCAATAAACATTGGACGAAATATGTGAAGAATTTTAGTTGCTCCAAATCCTCTTCAGCATTTGTTATCAATCTCATTTTAGCCATTTTAATGTGTGCATTGGTTTTAATTTACATTTCTCCGATGAATAATAATGTGAACACTATTTTGTGTGTTTCTTCAAGCATTTTAGCCACCTTTTACTGTTTTTTTAAAAATTATTATCAAGTCATAGAAATTATTCACATATTTTGGGTATAATTTATATGTCAGATAAATGTGTTGCAAATATTTTCAATAAAGTTGTGGCTTGCTAGTTAATTTTAATAATCACTATGAGAAGACACTTAAAATTCTATACAATCTTCTTCCACTATTTGCTTTAGTTTCAGTGCCTGTATCATAGAAAGGTCCATGTCATAAAAGAAGTCAAAGGCAGTTTTGAATAATTGGAACCCTTCTGCCAGATTATTTAATGTCAGTTTGTTTTCTGGCACTGCTTCTTCTACATCTTCTTCCTCATTGCCTGGCACTGGTTCAGAAGCACTCATCTCCATCAAGCTGTTTTCTGTTAATTCCTTTGGTGTCTATTAGCTCTTGAAGTTCTCCAAGATCCATACCTTGAAACTCTTGACCCTCCACCTTATATTGCCATATCCACAATCTCTTTCATAATTTCCTTGATTGGCTCTGTCATAAATCTTTTGAAGTCATGCACAATATCTGAACTCAGTTTTCTCCAGCAGAAATTTATTACTTTGGGCTTGATGGCTTTTGTGACTTTTTCTATAACAGTGATGGCATCTTCAATGGTGTAATCCTTCCAGACTTTCACGATGTTCTCTTTATCTGGGCCTCTTCCATAGCACTGACAATCCTTTCAGCAGAGAACTGTGTGTAATGAGCCTTGAAGGTAGTGATGACCAACCTCCCATGCCCCTACTCCCCCAACCCCCTGATCTAGAGTTCTAATTAGAGATGTTGTGTTCGAGGGCAAGTAGACCACTTCTGTGCCTTCAGTGTTGAACTCGTGCAGTTTTGGGTGGCCAGGGGCATTGTCTAATATTAAAAGTACTTTAAAAGGCAGTCCTTTACTGGCAAGGTACTTTCTGACTTCAGCGACAAAACATCAATAGAATCAATCCAGAAAAAGGGTTCACATTGTCCAGGCCTTTTGCTGTGCAACCAAAAGACTGGCAACTGGTGTTTAATTTTTCCCTCCAACGTTTGGAGGTTAGCAGCATTATAGATAAGGACACTCCTGATCATCAACCTGACTGCATTTGCACAAAACAGTGGTGTTATCCTATCTTTATTGCCTTAAATCCTGGCACTTGATTCCCTTCCTTACTAATAAAAGTCCTTCATGGCATTCCCCCCCCCCCGCCCCCCCAGAATAGGGCACTTGCATCTGTATTAAAAAATCTGTTCAGGCAGATATCTTCTCTCCTCAATGATTTTCTAAATAGCATTTGGGAACTTGTCTGCTATCTCTTGGTCCGCAGAAGGTGTGTCTTCTGTTATCTTGATATTTTTAAAGCCAAACCTCTTTCTAAAATTATCAAACCATCCATTGCTGGCACTTAATTCTCCAGCTTTAGATTCTTCATCTTCCTTTTGCTTTAAGATGTCATGAAATGACTTCGCTTTTTCTCAAATCATATTAGAGTCTATAGGTATGGCTTTCTTATAGTAATCCTGCACCCACCCAAAAGATGAATTTTCAAAATGAGATAAAAAGGCATTTTCCAAAAAGTCCAAAGTTTTCATGTCTGCTGGCATAGCTGCAGTGAGGACTTCATGAATTTTTTCTTCTTTTCCAATGGTCCTTAACCTGGATTAGTTTATCTTCAAACAGCGTGCAACCACAGCTGCAGATCTTAGTCTATTGTATAAATCAAGCAATTCTATTTTTTCTTGTAGTGTCATAACTTTTCTCTGCTTCTTGGGAGCACTTCTAGCATGGCCAGTGGCACTTCGTATGGGTTCCATTGTGTTATTCAAGGCTTACGGTATTGCACTAAACACAATGAAAAATACAGAGGAACTGCAAGAGATCACTTTTTACTGTGATACATAATTTACTGGAGAAAGAAACTGCTCACTCAGAATTAATTAGGATCACATGGTGTTTTAAGCAGATATTTCCAACACTTGAACTCACTGCAATAGCAAAGGGAGGTGGCTACACAATTATTACAGTAGTACAGTATGTGCCACAATTAATTTTATGCAGTTATGACTTCATACTGCATCTTTATATTTGTTTAGATTTTCCTCAACTGTGAATAGTACCATGTATGGTCTGTAAAGTGTGTGTATAAGTCTTGATACATTATAACGCTGTGTAATAGATTTGTCTATCAATAAATGGTTAAATAAATTATGATATGACCACGTGATGGGAGATTATTTAGCTGTGGGGAAACTGCTCGTGATATTGTTTAGTGAAACCTAAAAGGAAGATGCAAAAGAAAATATTCAAAAGTGTGTATACTTTGCAAAACCAAGTCAAATAAAATATATATTTATATGAAAAACTAAAAAATATACCAAATTTTAACAAAATTAAATTTGTTTAAGGGCAAATTTTGTTTTTATTTTATTTACACTTTTTATCAGTTTACCCTTGTCTTTAACAAAAGCTTTTAACTTCTTTCAAGCAGTCTTTTTTCATTATTTTGTTCAACTTTTCTAGTTGTCCTCAGAGGAAGGAGTGGTTGAAATTACATTATTAGAATGTAAAGACTGAAAATCATTAATATTTGTGTTTTCTAGATACACTTTTTTCCCTGCTACATTATTAATATCCAGTTCTTTTTATTTACTCTATTCAGAACAATACTAACCACATTTTTATGTCAGAAAATTAATTATAAGACTATTTGTTACATGACAGTTTTAAGATGTTTTTGGGGGAGAGGGGAGATAGTTGGGGAAAAGGGAGTCAAATATATGGTGACAGAAAGAAATCTAACTATGGGAGGTGAACACAGTGTAAATATATATATGCCTTACTGTTAAAAAGTACAGCTGAAACTTATTGGATTTCGTTAACCAATGTTACCAAAAAAAAATAAATTAATTAAAAAAATTTTTAAAAGGTGTTTTTGATCACTTTGATTGTCCTTATTTATTTTCAAATTTTTTACTAGCCATCAGTGTGCAAATGAATACTTAGAGTTAGAGGTTTTTACAGTGGCTAAATCTATTCATTTTAAGTGGTTAAAAAACAATTTCATCATGAGTGAAATTTTACTTATAAATGTCTGAAAATCCTATTCTCTAGCTACATTGTATGCATTTTAAAATAAAAACTAAATTTTATAAAATTTGCTTGAGGTATTAAATAGAAAATTAAATTTACAATATACTTAATAAACACTTGACAAGCATCTCTTATGTGCTAGGTAGTGTTCTGAGCAATGGACCTCCAGCACAGAATAAAACAGAATAACAACCACAACTAAAACCTAACATCAGCAATCAAAAAAGCAACACAAACCCAAGAATATTTGCAAAATACAACTTTTTCTTTAGACCAAATTCAGGGATCCTTATCATTCTTCCTAATTTGCTGAGCTTTGTTTTTCTTTGTGCATTTGTCATATTCTACAAGCTCCTTCCTGATCTTAGATATACGTAGATTATTACACTCAGTTGTGTCAAACACTCTGAACTACTTTTTTCTCCCAGCCTTGGCTGACCTGTTAAGTAGGTCCCATAACTTTTATTATCAATCTCAGAAATAAAAGTCTTTTAATAATATTGTCATAAGAACAGGCTCATTTCAGTAATTGAGTTGTCCAGCCGTGTAATGATCAACACAAAGAGCCTCATTCAAAGAGCTCTCTCTTCCCTGCAGCTTGGGCCTCCAGGTGGGCAAACATGCAGCTGGGGAGGTGGATTTTTCTACTCATCTCTACCTTGTTCTTTTCCTTCCGCTTTCCCCTTCACTTGATGGTTTCTGTCTTGTCCTGGGTTTAATAGGGAGCGGGAGGAGAGGTGAGGCTCATGAAACATCTCTAACGACTGGCACACATGTAACTTGGTTATGGTGCCTGCTGGGTATGTAATTTTCCCAATGTAGGTTTTTACTCCTCTCATTTGATGTTTTCATGGATTTCTCGCAAGATATTCACACTGGGAACCCCTGCCTACAGTTCCCATGGCGTGAGAAAGTCCACTTTTCTGGCTGGTCACTCAGAACTCCTTGCTACTCAGCCTCTGGACTTCCCATGGTCCATCCTCTCAGTTGGTCACTTCAGTCCTTGGGGGAGTTCTTGTGGGCAGGATTCAACCCAGCCAAAGGGAAGACTCCATCTCATCTGATCCCATCTGATCCACAAGAAACACTCATGCATTTTTGTTCCTCCACTGGTGGTGGTGCAGTTATCTTCCAATTCAGCTATGCAGTCCTTTTGCTGCCTAATCTCCAGGAGACGTGTTGGGCTTTTCGAGTGTTCTTGACTTCCTCTCTCATTTGGTTTAACTGGGGCACAAGCTACTCCATTCTTTCTCTCGTTGAGGGAGGGAGAGAATGCACAGAACACTAATAACTCTCCAAATAAATCTTCTCCTTTTGTAACTTCCCTTCTTTCATATCCTTAGCAGAGGCGATGGGTTAGGGGTCCACAAACTGTTTCTAGCTACCCCTTTGGCAATTCCTTCCTAAATAGTCTAGCATTCAATTTGGAATGCCATGAGCTTTGACACTTATTGACCATTAGGCCTTATCCAAAATTGAGGCAGAAATCATCATCCCATATTAACATCCTGTTGCATTTAGTACAAAGTGTTTGCATCCTGGCACAGTGGGAAGAAAAGTACTGCTATTTATAAAAACTAACTGCATCTGCTTCTTTTTGTCTTACAAGGGGAATGTCATAGTCCATCTCAGGGAAGATGGATTTATTTTTACTTACTTAAGAAAAATAACCCGATAGACTTTAATTTGGGAAAGGTGATTCGAGCTGCTCTGTAAAGACAGGGTGAAACAAAAAAGAGAGCTCATGTGTTATGCTCAATAGGTGAGAGGAATTCTTGAGTTTCCCAGGAAAGAGGGGCATAAGGGGCCTGGAAAGGAAACTCAGTGGGGAGCTGCGAAGCAGTTTGGTGAGAGAGAGGGCCCAGAAGCCTATTGGGAGGTCATGGCCCAAGGAGAAAGGATGATTAATGACAGGGATGGTCAAGGGAATTTTAAAACAAGGATGCCTAACATTAACTGTTTGAAGTGTTTAGCCCCAATTCTTTATTAAAAGTAAGCTATAGATAGTAACCTTGTGTTAGAAGTGGCTTTAGGAAATTAAAGCAAAAAGGCCCTTGTCCAATGTTTGTGATGACATTAAACATAGGAAACAATACTCTCTAGAGAGACCAAGTGGGATCAGAAAATTAGAGTGAAAGTGACCCTTAGAAGTGAGTTCGGGGCAAGGCACTAATCTTTCCATAGTATGGAATTGATAGATTGTGGCACTTATAATTGTTTTTATTATCGGAATTTTGGAAAACACTCATAAATAGCAATGAGATCTTGGTTGCCCATCTCTCAGTTTCAAAAACCATTGATACACACACACACGTGTATATTTAATAGTTAAGAAAAAAGTGAGTTCATAAGAATCAAGGACTTGAGAAAAAGCAAGGAGGGCTCATCTGGGTTATAGTTGCAAAAACGAGTAATTGAGAAGCTTCTTATAAGTTTTCAGGAGTAGTGGTTGAGTCGGCTCATTCTCATATCAATAACTCTTCTAATAAAAGATCTGTTATACCTAAAAGATTTCTCCATGAAGAGGTAACCCCAATGTCTCTTAATTTTCTCCTTGCACAAACTATTTATATGAGAAAGATGTGCTTTTGTTTATTTTGTTAGATGTATTTGAGTTATCAGTGTATATGTGCATTTGGTAAGGCATTGCAGAATACACAGTAGTCTTGGAAAGTTGCTCAGTTTTCTACAGGTGCACAGATCCCTGGAAAGTCGTTGTATCATATAGGATGCTTTCGGTATTTTAAAACTGGTTTAAACAACAAAAAATAACATTTGTCATCTTGCACATCAAGATGTGCAGAGGCAGAGTAGTTTCTGGGTTAATTCAGTAGTACTGAATGTCATCAAAGATCCAGGCTCTTTCTATTTTTCCTCTGTGCTATGGTCAGAATTTGACTTTCCTATCTTTGCCCCTCATGTTTACAAAATGGTCGCTACAGATCCAAGCATCACATCCATATAAGACAGCACCCACAGGAAGAGAGAGGAAGAATTTTCCCTTTTTCGTGTCCTATTAGAGAAGATAACCATTCGTAGATATCCCCAGCAGAGCCCATTGGCCAAGGAAGCCTGGGACAGTTTCAAATGTTTTAAAATTTATCTTAGAAAGTGAGTTCTACTTAAGAAAGATGTGAGTTGGGAATGATTAGTAGAGGCAACCACTAATGTCTGTCACCATTATTTAAGAAGCACATATGATTAAATAAGGATATTTACTTCTGTCGTATGCGAATGTACTGAGTACCTGTGGTATGCAAAGTGATGCCAGCATGACGTCCTTAAATCTGCTATACTAAAGCAGTGAGTTCCCAAGCAGTGCACAGTAGAGTGTTTATTATTGTACCAGAGAAGGTCAAGGTGTAGAGGAAAGAACCCTGGACTGGGAGTCAGAGTACTGAGGTTTTAGACCTGGGACTGCCCATTTCCAGTTTGACATCTATGCAGATAATACAGTCTTTAAATGGCGTGGCGTTCTTAAACTGTAATTACCTGTGGAATAAAAGTGTTTTTGCCTGCTTTGATGTGGTTTTCTTTATTTCAACAAGACCCCCTCAATTTTCCATCATTGCTTGCTATCTTAGTAGGTCTGTTTCCTGCTCTACTCTGGCCAAAGGGTAGACAGATAACCCCTGCTTGGCCAACTAAAACCCTCTCTTGACTCTGAACATGTTTTCAGCTACTGTCCTCTTTCTCCGCTCCATTTTAGTATAAAACTCTTCAGATTTTTTCCCCTCTTCTTCAATTTTCTCTCGAACCCTCTCCCATTGTTTTTTTTTGTTTGTTTGTTTTTTTTTTGCTCCCACCACGTTATCCAAATAGCTCTTTGTTTTTGCCAGCAACCAACATGTTGCTAAATTTAATAGTTAATTCTACTTACTTGATCGTTATTTGGTACAAAGGATTCATCTCTTCTCCTTGAAACATTTTCTTTACTTGGCTTTTAGGACACAACTTTATTCTGGTTTACTTCCTATCTCCCTACCATTCCTTTGCTGATTCCTCCAAATCTCTCTACCTCTCAATGCTATGCCTCTACCTGTATTTCCTGGTGAATTCTTCCAATCCTATGGATTTAGAGCCACTTATAAAATGACAACTCCCAAATTCCCTCCCTAAGTTCTGGATTTATATACCCAAATACCGCTCAGGATGTCCACTTGGAAGTTTAACAGACATCTCAAATTCATCTGTCTCAAACAAAATTCCTAATTGCCATCTCAACTTCCATGACCACCCCCTGCCATGTAATCTGCTCTACCTCATGATGATTAATAAAAATTCTATCTTCTCCTAGTGCCATCTTGACACCATCTCATTACTTTTCTTTAAATATATTTTTAAAAAATCTCTTAAATTTTTAAAATTTATAATCATTTAATTAGGGTTTAAAAAGCTGTTTGGGAATATTGTTCAAAACTACATTCAATATATAACATACTTTGGAAAAACTGAGCATCCTTACAATAATGAGTCTTTCCTAGCCCATTCAGGAACACAACACAGCTCACCATGGAAATGCATTCCATTTTGATGGTCAAATTATTTGTGAAATAAAAATTCCTTAATACAAATACTGGATTTTCCTATATTAATGATCAAAATTTTGTTTGAATAGAAAATAATATACTCTTGATCTTTTAAAAGACTCTCTAAAAAGATTACCGTAAAAATATGACTATATTTTTTAAAAAGAAAGCAATGAGTACATTTTGCTTTTTTATATTTAAATAATGTCTTTCCATAACTTCAGTACATTTTTATTTTAATTTTATGTTTATATCAAGTCAAATTCCATGTCTTAGGGAACCATTCCAGATACTCTTCGAATCTTTCTTCCGTTTTCATTTCTGATGCCACTAATCTAGCCCAGTACTTGTTTTTTGCAAACTTGTCTAAACAATTACTATTGTGGTTTCCTAGTTAGCCTCTCACTTTCTTACAGTCCTTTTTTGTCCTAAACACTGCTGACACTCTGATCATTAAGTACTACTTTGTATTGAGGTGCCTTTCTCACTAAACCTTCAGTCATCCTATAGCTTGGAGTCCTAGCTTCAATTTCCTTGATCTGGTGTTAAAAAACAAAGACAATACATACATCAAAGATGAAGCTGTAGAAAAGGGTAAGAACTTGTGTCCTTCATGATGTCGTTGAGCCCCTGAATCAATTTAGCTTGAGACCCACAACAAATCTAGATTTTTGCTAGACAAGATAATCATTTTTCTTACCGTTTAAATCAAATTGAGTTAGGATTTCCTGATATATGAAGCTCAAAGCATCCTAATGATACAGGACCTTACGCCCTCACTAAAGATTCTGAATCAGATCTGGCATAGGGCCTAAGAATTTGTATTTAAAAAACACTTCTTGGGGGTGGTGAATGTGTGAAAAAGGTGAAGGTAGTCAAAAGGTACAAACTTCCAGTTATAAAATAGGTAAGTCCTGGGGGTGTAATGTATAGTATGGTAACTACAGTTAATAATACTGTATTGCATATGTGAAAGTCGATAAGAGAATAGATCTTAAAAGTTCTCATCACAAGGAAAAAAATTGTAACTGCTTGGTGATGAGTGTTAACCAGACTTATTGTGGTGATTATTTCACAATATATACAAATATTGAATCATTATTTTGTATACCTGAAACTAATACAATGTTATATATCAATTATATCTCAATAAAAACAAACCCTTCTCAAGATTTGGCAATCACTCCTTTGGAGATCAAGTCCAGTCATTATTTTTTGCACATGAGAGAAACAGAAATGTGAGAGATTCAAGTGACACAAATGCCTTTCTCACCTTTCCAGATTTGGTAAGCAAGTACAGGTAAACATCCAGCTTACAGAACTAAAGCTTCCTCCGGCATCTGAGAGTCATCCTTGGGAAACATCAATAATGGATTCAATTCAGTTCAAGAACACCACAAACACACACTTTTCTTATCATCTGCCTCTTTCTCTTACAAAGGAAAGAATAAATAATATCTGCTTAATTGTTTAATTAAGGGATCTGGTTGGACAGAATCTAGTTAAAAGAGGTTTTATTTTAATCAGAGCAATAATGATTTAAGTTTTCAGCATGTGTGTGCGTGAGAGAGAGAGGGAGAGAGAGAGAAAATGCAAATTGCTTTTATCTGTACAAGTTGAATTTATCTTATCAGCTTAGTTCTTCAAGAAAGAAATATAAGATTTTTTTCATAATTAATTATTTGGAACTAAGATAATTTGATTATCATGCTTAATGGTGCAAATAGTTTTTTTTTTTAAATCTCCTGAATCATTTACAGTGTTCAAGAAAAGGAATTTTTAAAAGCTTCCTGTGACATTTATATTATTTTTTGATTTTTAAATTCCTTCTCCTTCATAATAAGAGATTGTTTAAACTTATCAAAATCACTTTGATTTTACACCTACAGTTGAGATCCTAACATCTAGATTTTCGACACTTATAAATGCTTTAATAGATACATGGACAGTAATTTAGTCTGACTTAAATGTAATAATCGAGCCCATTTATCTAGGCCGACAATATTTCATTTCCTAATGATCTTTTATTGTAAATTTATTTGATTTCCTTTAATATATTATCTCATTTCTCATCGCCTTTTCCTTTGAAAAAATATGAATAATTTGGTATGGAATTATGAACACTTGGCCTTAAGCTGACAGCTCTGAGAAGCACTGAATATCTCCACCCCTTTAAATGAGTTATATAGTTTGATAACAAAGTCCCAGGAAAAAGGGAACTTTAGTTTACCAAGAAGTTATTTTAACTTTGGGTGGCAAACATACAATAAAATATACATATTATTGAATTGTACACTTGAAACCTTCGATTTTATTAACCTATGTCACCCTAATAATTTTAATAAAAAGTAAATTTTAAAAAGGAAGTTATTCTATAAAATGCCAGGAATTATATTTCCAGCGGCTCTTGGATATTTTTGCAAGAATAAAAACCAAAATAAAAATTAAAACTGCATACTCGAGGTCTCTCTGAGAATCCCAGTCAATTCACACTCTATTTGTTGTTGAACCAAACTTACCTTCTTTTCTCTGCATGGTCCCTCCTGCTATGTTTTTATTTCCATTAATATCACCATCCTCTCAGCCAGTCAAGCTGAAAACTTACAAGACATTTCGGAGACCTCTCTCTCTTCAAAATAGTCAACCTGTCACAATATCTTGACTCCCATTAATTCCAAGTAGTTTTCAAAACTGTCCCCACTTCTCCATTCCTTTTGCTATTGTCTTCATGATTCTCCTCTGGACAATCATTTCAACCTCCTCATTGACTTCCCTGCTTGCAGTCTCACCCCCACACTACCTATTACCTGTGTTAGTACTAGAGTTATACTTAAAGAAATACCAATCTCACTCAACTACCTATCTGAGTCATCTTCATTGTCTTTCTATTGCTTACAGCAGCGGTCCCCAACCTTTTTTGACACCGGGGACCAGTGCTCCTATGAGAATCTAATGCCTGATGGTCTGAGGTGGAGCTGAGATGGTGATGCTAGTGCTGGGGAGTGGCTGCGAATATGAATGAAACTTTAGTTGCTTGTCTTTGCTTACCCCTTGCTGTGTGGCCCAGTTCCTAACAGGCCAAGGACAGGTACCAGTCCGTGGCCCGGGGGTTGGGAACTGCTTCGCTTACAGGACTAATTTTACAGTCCTCGGCAAGGACTATAAAGCCCTTCAGGACCTGGTTTCGGCCTAGCTCTCCAACTTTATCTTCTGTCACTTTTCCTCTATGCTTCCCCTCTTACCTCAAACTCTTCTCCATCTTTAAAGAGTAAACTTGAATATTACCTCCTTTGATGATGCCCAAGCATGGGTAGTCATGGTCCCCAGTGCATTTCTGCATCCTGTGCTTGCCTCTAAGGTACTATTTACTCATCGTTGTAATTATTTATTTATGTCTCTCACCATCACTGGACTGTAAGATCCTTAAGAGGATCCATGGTAGAAAAAATGTCAGAATAAGATGGCAATTTAGAAAGCTGTAGTTGTACTATCAACATTGGTGGCTTGTAATTTTAATAATTGAAACAAAAAAACTATTGAAAAATTATATTTTATTTCCCCTGACAACCCCACCCCATCTATAAACACCCTATACAAGTTTGTTTGTTTATGTTGTAGAGAAGCCTTCTGTATTGTTTATCTCCCAGCTTTATTGAGATATAATTGACAATGTTGTAAATTTAAGGCGTACCATAGAATGATTTGATAATACATATATATTGTGAAATGATGACCACAATAAGGTTAGTTAATACATCCATCATCTCACATAGTTACTTTTGGTGTGCATGTGTGTGTGTGGTGATAACATTTAAGATCTACTCTTCTAGCAAATTTCAAATATACAATACGGTTTTGTTAACTACTATATTGGGTTTTGCAACAATTCTTCGTTTCTGTAGAATCAAGTTAGTAAGCACACCTTTAATTACTCCCAGAATGTGAGGCAACTCTGTATGATCACGTGCAATCAAAATGCTATAGGTATTTCTGTGAATTGAAAGAAAGCACCACTAAAATCTGTTTATTTACTTATGTCATGTCTTGTTTAAAACAGATTTAAGACAGTTAAAAGTCTTTAAATACAGTATCTACTCTTATTGAAATAAAAGGGAAAATGCCCTAAACTTAGAAGTAGTTTCTTTAAAATATAGAACAAACATGAAAAGAACTTAAAGCCCACTTGCTACCCACCAAGGAGTATGTTAATTTTATTTACGATGATACTATAACCTTTTTAAAAGTCAATGTCCAGCTCCACCTGACATTCAGCCGAGTTTGGGGATTATTTAATACCCATTTCAAAGTTGAGTAGTAAGACTGAGAGATTTCCAATAGTGGTAAATAAAACCCTATTTTCTTTTAGTTCTTAACCTGTAGAGTTGCCTTAAGGAAACAAATTTGAAAAACCAACAGCAGACCTAGTTTAGGCATCATATTACAAATTATAAACAAATTATGCACTTGAGAGATCTCAAAAGTTCTATGTAGTTGTTTTTGGAGTTTTAGTTAAAAATTAAAACTTTTACTTTTTCACTGGCAATTTGAATGCAAGATGCTTTAAATAATTCATAGAAAGACACTGCATTCCGTAAAAGTCTGGGCAAGAATTAAGATGAGAATAAAATTAATTTTCCTTTCTTTAGAAAATCAGCTTTCTGTTTTAAAAGATGACTTTATAAAAAATATTTTTATTTCTTGGTGTTCAAGGCCCTTCACAGTCTAGCCCCAAGTGATCTTCCTTGAATGTCCCAGGAATAAAATCCCTTCCACCACACCTGTTCCAGGAATAATATTCCTTCCTTCTCTACAGTGCCATGGGATCGATTCACTCCTTTCTTGTGGCACTTATCACCTACCTTTAGAGTTTTCTACATGCCACTTGCTTGTCCAGCTAGGCAATAAACTTAATTTGTTTTTTCCTTTTTAGTTGATGTATGACATTCCTAAAATGCACTAATATTTAATGTACAGCCTGATGATTTTTTACTTTTCCACTCAGATCAAGATGCAGAGTATTTCCAGCACCCCAGTATGCACCTTTGGGCCTCTGCTTACTCAATATCCTACTCCCAGATGTAACC
>NW_011888946.1:2638749-2645771 GCF_000151845.1 Pteropus vampyrus | reverse complement strand
TGAATGACTAGATACTTAGATGTATGAGTAGGATTCTTTGGTTTCAAATAACAGAACTTCCAACTTACATAGCTCATAACTGTTTTCCAAATCTGTTGCAGGTACATTTACTTGGTGGACCTATGTCATATATGAACCATAGCTGCAAGGAATCTTGGAAATGTAGTTTTAATTTCCAGCTTCTATAGTACAAAAAGTTATGCCAGGGGAGCTTAAAGATGATATTAGATGAGCCATTATGCAGAATCAGATACAGAAATTAAGGGTTGGGCTAGGAAACAGAATCCAAAAGACAGAAGTGAGGCGGCTTTGGCGGTCTAGATGACAGAAACCAATTCGTATTTCTTTTAAGGATATCATTCTTCTTTTTGTGATAAAGATTCAAAGTTTTGGGGGAAAATGTCTAGCTGGCAAAGATCAGATCACATGCCCAGATGTAACCACTTTGTTTATTTATTCTACTGTTTGTTTACAATTTGTTTATTTATTAAAGAATCCTACTCATACATCTAAGTATCTAGTTTATCTATTTGTTTATTTATTGAAGAATCCTACTCATACATCTAAGTATCTAGTCATTCAATAAATATTTGCTAGGCAACTACTATATGCCAAATACTATTTTAGATCCTGAGGATATAAAGATGACAGAAACAATAACATTGCCCTGCAAAAATTCACAGCCTGGTACAATCACTTTGGAAAATTATTTGTCATTATTCACTGAGCTACTAAAGGTAAAATATGTCTATGCTGTGACCCAATACATCTACTTCTATATATATTTCTAAGAGAAATGAGAGTATTTGTCTACCCAAAGAAATGTATAAAAATGTCTATAGCAGCTTTTTCATAATATCAAAGAATTAGGAAGAGCCAAAATATCCATTAACAGTAGAATAAATAAACAAATTGTAAAATAACAATCCTCTCCTACTCATTTCTTGGGTAGGAGAGGATTGGACTAACAATCTCATCAAGATAGCATTCAATGAAGAATTAGTTCCCCAAAAGGAAATGGAATGCTATTGCCAAGATGAAGGGACATGTGCATTGGGGCAAAAACCCTACCAGTGCCCAGTACAGAGTTTAAAAAATGAGGAACGATAGTTTGAATATCCAAATTACATTTCAGATATTCTGCCTAAAAGCCAACATCCTCAAGAATTATAGCAGTTAGAGACAAAGGGGACTTAGAGAGGTAATTTTATGAGGTCAGGCATATTGGAGTATAAATTACAGACAGTAAACTCACTTTTTTAAAGTGTAGAGTACCACAATCAAGATATGGAATTTTCCCTTCACTCCAAAAAGTATCCTCATGTCCCTTTGTGATCAAGTCCCTCCCTCATCCCTAGCTCCAACCCTAACGTCTGACAACTACTGATTCAATTTCTGTCCTTATAGGTTTGCCTTTTCTCAAACTTCATATAAATGGATATATATAGAATGTGGCTTTTGAGTCTGACTTCTTTCATTTAGCCATGAGATCATTTCATTCAATTTCATTCAACAGTTTTCAATCTCTTTCCTCTTCACTAGAAACTGCCCCCCAACAAACTTTTATGCAGAAACTTATTATTTGACAGATAGAAATAGACTGTTTTCATGAAATTAGGGTGAGGAGCCCAAGTCCAAGGTTTCTTCTGATGATGGACGTTGTAATTTGCTCATGAAATTTTATTTATCCCATGTATACCACAGTCACAATCAGATCAGAATCTCTACACTTTTTCGAAGTAGGTTTCTTGTCTCAGAAATGTTCACAGAGCATAGAGCATTTTCCATAGAAGACATAGTCTGGAAAAGCTATCAGAAATGCTACAAGATTTCTAGCCCTTAAATTTTTGTTAAATTATGAACTCTTACTTACTTGATTGAT
Source organism: Pteropus vampyrus (assembly GCF_000151845.1). Classification (NCBI taxonomy): domain Eukaryota; kingdom Metazoa; phylum Chordata; class Mammalia; order Chiroptera; family Pteropodidae; genus Pteropus; species Pteropus vampyrus. Next base: position 2,643,889 of record NW_011888946.1, on the reverse strand, counting down.
TTTCATGCTAAAAATGTTCAGTTCAGGTCCACTAGGTGTCAGTTGTCATCTCTTATATCTTTTTAAATCTGCTTCATATAAATGCTACCGTTAACCATTAAAATGGCAAGTGCTCAGATATCACTATCCAAACAAAGGGTAGGCTGTACAAAATGTGCCTTCGAGACCTGTGTGGTCCCATTTGGTACATTAGTCACGTGTGGCTACTGAGCACTTAAAATGTAGTTAGTTCAAATTAAGATGTACTGTAGGTATAAAGTACACACCAGTTCTGGTAGATTTGTCAAAAAAAAAAAAAAAGAATGTAAAAACATCCCTTTAATGATTTTTGTATTGATTGTGTTTTGAAATATCTTGAATTTATTGGCTTAATAAAAATATTACTAAAATTAATTTCCCCTGCATCTTTTTACTTTTTAAAGTGTGACTGTGAAGAAACTTAAAATCATATGTGTAGCTCATATTTACGGCTTATATTATATTTCTATGGGACAGCACTGACAGACAGATTACTGATTATGCACTTTGCTAATCCTTCCCAAGAAAGACCCCAAACCTACAGTTCTCCAGTCTAGATCTCAGAGATCATGATTGACCCAGGCCACTTCCTTTCTCTCTTTTTTTGAATTTCCTAGTAATTTAAAAAACAGGAAATGGCAAATGTAGAGTTTCATAATTGCTATTACATTTCCATATTGCAAAATTTTATACTTAGTAAAACAATACTTTTAATATAAAAACACAGAATACGATGTACTGTGCCAGCCGTAAGACAACTTTAGGATTTATAAAAAAGAGCAATAGAGATGATGTTGTCCAGTTATGGAGCACGATTTGAAAGTCAGTAAAGGAACTTTCCATCTCTTGATTTATTTCTGTAAATCGTATTTGGAGATGACTTCAGAAGTCTAAATTGGAGGTCCTTTGCAAATGTGAGGCCTGATCCTAATGGTCCACCCGCCACTACCCCACCTCACTCAGTGGTGACAGGTCCTGTCTTCATTCCTTCATATACATCTGCTACTTGTACCTTCTATGTGACAGGCTCTCTGCTGTACACTTTACAAGATTACTTTGAAGCCTTGCAACAACACGCAAGAAAGCTGCTATTGTTAGAGAGTGAAAGAATGACCTCTGATTCTACCCCACACTCCTGTCAGCAATGATGTCCTTTGAGGTGGTGAGATGATGAAATTTTGAGGCAGAAAGGATAATAAATAATAGAGGGACTGACAAGGAATGAATCCCCTGTTGCTTGTCTACATATAGCTAAATTCTCCTCACCTGTGTGACATCCAGACTCACCTAGAAAGCTCTTTTCCGGAACTGATTGTTTGCTTCTGTGTATGCTAGACTGCCCCAAATTGGAGGCATTTTAAAAACTATTATCTGGAGGAGCGGGAGGAAAGCTATAGCTGGTGCTTTCCATGAGAGCGCCACCTCCTAGCTACAAATTACTCACTTTAAACCCCGCATTAGGCAGATGCCGCTTTGCCAACCGGGCTCTCAAGGTTCTTATTCTCCTCCATGTATATGCCCTTTATGCCTGTAAAGTCGGGTTTTGTTCTGTGACTATGTAAATCAGAGCCAAGGGAGTTTCTTTTCTCTCTGTGACTGGAACCACGGTGAGGCATTCTCTGCAATCCAGCACTTTATACACTTCTCCTCTGCGTGGGCAGAAAACAAAGCAGAGGGAGCTCTTGAATGTACTTTTCACCTGGCTTAAACAAGAGCTTTGATTTCCCCTTCCTCTTAATCATTATGAAAGCAGGATTCAGTTGTTGTTGTTATTGCTTTTAACTGTTACGGGATGCTTGGATTTTAACGCTTTAGATTATGGCTGAAATGATCCTGCAGGACATCAGGAATATAGTAGAATGCTGGGTGGTCTTTTAGTTTAAGCAAATTTTCTGTATTTTGTTTGTTTGTTTGTTTGTTTGTTTTAAATATTATACCTCTGGATGTTGGCTAATTATAAAAGCCAAAGAGATATTTTCTTCACAAAACCAAAGCTGGTTGGAAAAGGCCTCCCCTCTTACACATTTATTCAGCCAACATTTACTGAGCTTCTACTGTATGCTCGTGCAAAGACAGATAAAAGAAAATCTTTGCCCTCAAGCCCTGGAAGTCAAGTGGAGAGGCATGAGAAAGTGGGCAAATGCAATACAACTCCCAGATGGTGTTGAGCTGCATCTTTAAGGACAGGCAGTAGTTAGCTGGATGAAGGGGGTGGGTAGGGCTTGTTGTTGTTGTATTAATATAAATTTTATTATTTTTTTAGAGCAGTTTTAGGTTCTTGGCAAAATTGAGTATCAGGTACAGAGATTTCTCATATACCTCTGACCTTATATACATTAACCTCCCCCATTATCGAAATCCCCACCAGAGAGGTGCATTTATTGCAATCGATGTAACTACATACACATTCTATGGGTTTGCACAGATATAAAATGACATGTATCCATCATTATAGTATCATACAGAGTATTTTCACTACCCCCCAAATCCTCTGTGTTCTACCTATTCATCCCTTCCCTCTACCCTCTCCACACAGCTCCTGGCAACCACCAATCTTTTTTGTCTCCATAGTTTTACCTTTTCCAGAATGTCATGCATAGTTAGAATTACACAGTATGTGTGAAGAAGAAGCCTTTTCAGATTGGCTTCTTAGTAATATGTATTTAAGGATTCTCTGTGTCTTTTCATGGCTTGATAACTCATCTCTTTTTAGTAATGAATAATATCCTGTTCTTGGATGCACCACAGTTTATTTATCCATTCATTTACTGAAGGACATCTTGGCTACTTTCAAGTTTTGACAGAAATAGTTATTTTAAGTAGATGGAGTAGAACTCATAAAGGCACAAAGGGATAAAAGCAAGGTCCTTTTTGAAACCTGTAAGTGGCATTTAGGGTGTGGGGGATATTGCATGGACAGTGACACAGAAAGTTCACCCTTTATTTGAACGATTATTCCAAAACCACTATGTGGATTACATCATTCTAGTGGCACGTCCATCATCATAGTGTGTCACTTGTAGATTTTGCCTGGAAACAGATATAGGAAGATCCTACTTATGTATAATTCAGAAGTTTATTTGGTTAATTTTGTAATCTTACTTAAAAACAAAAAGCTTCTATTGGGATGATTTTAAGTTCTGGGTTATATTGTGAAAATCCAGTCAAGGGAAATAGTAACTTGTGGGTTTGAGTACAGTTTGGCTCTCTTATGACTCAAAGAATCGTGTGGTTTTGGTTTTTGGTGGGAAATCCATTGCATATTTTGGACAGGAGCCCTACTTTGGAGGCCAGTAGTGGTGGTGGTGATGGTGGTAATCCATCTAATTTAGCTGAATGCTGATGAGCCACCCTTCACTTAGAAGTAAACTAAATAACAAATTAGTCACTATGAAAACATAGTGTATAGCCTCGTTAACAGGAAAACAATTACTGTTCCTGTTCAGTACTTTATGAACTAAGTAGGGTTTACACGACAGATGTAATTATGTCTTTAGAACATCTGTAATCAATCAGATCAATATTTCACTCAAAGCATCTAAAGACACCTCTTCTCCCCTGACAGAGATTATTTTATCTCTTAATGTAATAAACATTGGTTGATTTTGTAATATTCTCTTGAACGAACTTTAGTTATTGATGAGCTCCATAAGTAACTGTGTCCCTGAGAAAGTCAGGTCCTCACAGTTTGGAGATATAACATTTATTTCATTTGCGGAAGCACTTTGAAAAGTATAGGGAGTTAGATAATGCTAGCTATCATTATTCTACTTTTTACTCCCCACCTGTTTTTTCAAGACAATGAAACGGCTCAATGTATCTTTGTCTTATACTATTGAACTTTCAAGAATTCTTGTCATAATATTTTCAATCCTTTGACTCAATTATCCCAAACCCAGGGATAAACCCTAACTGAATAATTTCATAGAAATAAAGAGTCTCGTCTCCACATCTCAGCCATTACTGTGTTAATTTCAATAGAGTAAGAAACAACTAAAACAAACTAAGTTGAAGCTACTTAAATATTTACCATTATGGAAATATTTACCATTATGGAAATAACCAAATGTATGAGAGAATATCATGCTATTAACATGATAGTTGAGAAGGTTGATATAGAAAGATGAAAAGATACTTATGATAGACCATGTGAAAAATCAGAATATGAATTGGCTCATGTACACAAACATGTGAAATGAACAGGTCTATGGAAATAAAACTAAACTATGACATTAGAATTTGGAGGGCCTTTGGGAGATAGAATGTATTGTGCTCTTTTTTCACAGAAATGCTTCTTAATATTGATGTGACATCTTGTCAATGATTTTAAAATTAAAGATTTGCAAGCCTCTAAACCAAAGAGTGCCACAAAATTTCATATTAGGGCAAACTTGAAAAAACATTATTTCTCTTAGGGCTACTAAAGGCATCATCACATCCAAAGCACATCTGTTACATGTTCTTGGTTTGTGGCTGAGGGTTATTAATACTTGCCATCTAGTGGTTTAAAGTTGGGAACAGACAATTTTGGTTTAATTTGTGGTTGCTATTGCTCATGTCCTTGTTTTTGAAGATGATAATATTTATTGTAAAATTAGTGTGCATGTGGAGAGTGACCAAAAAGCATAATATAGTCAGTCCCTCCCATTCTAAACCTGCCCTGAGTAGCCTATAGCTATTTGTAAGATTCATGAGGGCAGAATGCACAGAAGTCGGGAGCTTAGGCTTTGCAATGGAAAGACCTGGATAATCTACTCTCTTGTTTGTTTGCTATTAATTCTGAAGTGTGATGGGGGTAAGGGAATTGGTGCCTAGGGTCTTTTTTTTTTTTTTTGAGATACTTTTAGATTTATAGAAGAGTTGAAAAGATGGTACAGAATGTTCCTGTATATCTTCCTCTCGACGTTCTCTAATGTTGATATCTTCCGTAACTGTGGTACATTTATCAAAACTAAGATCTTAGCATTGATTAACACAATACTATTAATCAAACTATAGATTCTATTTGAATTTCCTCAGTCTTTCCATGAGGATCTGGCACACACCAGCTTGGTGACTTTGGACACATTTATCATCTTTCTTTTCTCATCTACTAAATGAAGATACTAAGAGTACTACTTCA
>NW_011888946.1:2624693-2637774 GCF_000151845.1 Pteropus vampyrus | reverse complement strand
TGAGGATCTGGCACACACCAGCTTGGTGACTTTGGACACATTTATCATCTTTCTTTTCTCATCTACTAAATGAAGATACTAAGAGTACTACTTCACAGTGTTCTTAGGAATGTGTAATGTAGTATGAGTGTAGGGCATGTCAAGTGCTATTATTTTTACAGTTTTTCCAGTACTGATTCTGATGCTATGGGTGTTAATCTTGGTGCTGAGACTGAATGAAGAAATACAGGAAAAATGAGTTTTCAACTGCTTAAGGAGATATGTTTTCATGCAATAGTAGTAAAAATCATAGTAAGTAAATACTAAAGGGGTGATAAAACTATGTCATTGCTCCTGAAATAGAATTGTTGCCATTTTATGTCGGCATCGTTGGGCTGCATCTAATAATTGATGACTTATTTAGTAATTGGCAGCATTTTTTTCATTGTTAGTGGTATATAAAGTAATGGTGCATCTTACAACTGATGATTGTTAATAGTAATATGTAACATTTTAAGACAATATTTGCCATGGACCAGGTAAAGGATAGAATGGGTTATAAGGATTATCAAACATAATCCTTAGGAGAAGTTCTGTGAATTTGGAAAATTGAAAAACCACTGGAGAAATCAATGAATCGTAGGGCAGTGAGGTTATAAAGAACTCCCTAAGTCAGACTTGAGCTAAGTTGCTAAATAAGGAGAGTCGATCTGGATAAACCCCAGAAAGGACAGAGATTCCAGGAGGAGATATGCTGTCAGTATGATATCCTGCTTGGAGAAGTTGTGGTGTAGCATAGTTATTTGTGTGGCCGTTCTGGCTATTCATCCCTTATTGGTATCTCTCCCACCTTCCTTGTATTCGTTTAAAGGAAGGACCTGGCACAGCTTTTCTTCAGTTTGATTTTTTTCTCATCCATTTTGCTTTTAAATTTTAATTGCTTAAAGTAGAGTTTCTTAAGTTTGGCAGTATTGACATTTTGGGCAAGATAATTCTTTTTTATGGCGGGCGGGGGGGCTTTGCTGTGCATTGTGTGAGATATTTAGCATCACCCTTGACCTCTACACACCAGACACTAGTAGCATCTCTCAGTTGTGACAACCAAAAATGTCTTTAGATATTGCCAAATGTCCCAGGTTGGGGATGGGGTGGGGCAAAAATATCCCTAGTTGAGAATCATTGTCTTAAAGAAAAGAGCATATCTGCCATTTCATTTCCTTTTCCTTTCTTTTCTTCGTGTGTGTGTGTGTGTGCGTGTGTGTGTGTGTGTGTGTGTGTGTGTGTCTGTGAAGGAAGAACATTCATAAACGTTAGGATTTTCTTTTAAACAACTCTTTTGTCTTGCCAGTGGATGACAATGATGTTGTTGTGTGTAAGTCTAACAAGCATCTACTCTCTTGTTTGTTTGCTATTAATTCTGAAGTGTGATGGGGGTAAGGGAATTGGTGCCTAGGGTCTTTTTTTTTTTTTTTTTGAGATACTTTTAGATTTATAGAAGAGTTGAAAAGATGGTACAGAATGTTCCTGTATATCTTCCTCTCGACGTTCTCTAATGTTGATATCTTCCGTAACTGTGGTACATTTATCAAAACTAAGATCTTAGCATTGATTAACACAATACTATTAATCAAACTATAGATTCTATTTGAATTTCCTAAGTTTTTCCATGAACCTACTTTTTCTGTTCCAGGGTTCCATCCAGGATTGCTCATTGCATGTAGAGAGAGCATAGTTTTGTTTGTTTGTTTATTTGTTTTTGCTTTTTAATGGAAAGAATATAATGTATTCCTGGAAAACTGCTTATTCTCAGATTATGACAATGAGCAGAATTTTCTAATAGGGACTTATCTGTATTAGAACTCGCTGAACCAAAAAGTTCCTTTATTTCTGCTTAAAGTAGAAAGTGGAATTGACACTCTCTAAGGCAAAAACAGCTATCACACTACATATTTTCTAAACCTTTGAAAAAATTGCCTAAAGGTGGCTTTTGTCTTGACTCTCAGTATAAGCCATCCTCATTTCATAGTTTTTCTATAAATGATAAATGCTAATGGAGTGAACCAAAGGTACAGTCCCAAATTGCTGTTTCATATTTAGGGCAAGCTGAATGGTTCTTTTCCAATTTTACCTGATAAATACGACATGAACACAAAGTGACATGGAAAAGTTGTAATCTATTGAACCTGGTAAATGCGAGTTGTAAGTAATTGCAGTTTCTTCTTAGTCTCATTTGCTGTTCAACCATTTCTCATTATATGATCCTTTAAAGTCAACCTGATTCAGGAGCAGATCAATACTAGGGAAATCCTTTTATCTTCTTTTAGGGCATAAAATTTAAAAGATGCTTAAGTCAATATTCCTTTTAATAATGTGTCATACGGAAATGCCTGGGTTCCCCCTTCTTGTTATATAATTAATTGAGCTGCCGACCACCCACAAGGTATAGTCATTCCCTCCCATAATTCTCCTTTGGCCTAATTGCCATTCTGTTTTCAGTTCTATTTGTCTTTAGATATTTCTTTCTTCTGCAGTAGTGTTGAGCATGCTTTGTACTTAGTTTTATCTTTCTGTGCTTTTGCTTCTAAATGTCAGCATAATTTTTCTGCCTTATAATATTGGAGATGTTATAACCATCCATCAGCCCAATAGAAGAGCGGAAAAGATTAGATATCATTTATCTGTATTGGTTGTTCATTGTAATGACCCAGTGGACAACATGAACAGATAATCTGTTGCTTTGATGGAAACTAATTATTCTTAAGCATGACAGCATCGAAATAGCTTTTGTGACATTGTTTTTAAAAATGATGGCTACCTAGTCATTATTAGTGCAAGCAGAGGTTCAGTCATGTTCTCTGATGATTTCCCTACATAAGCAACACAACAGTTTGGATCTTTTATTACTGCTTTACGGGAAAAGTTGAACTAAAATTTAAGAACTTTAAAATTTCAACTGACATTCAAATATACAGACTATCCAATAAAAATTTCTTAATGGGAAATAATTGACCATTTCCTAGAGAACAGTAAAAGAACAATTAGGAGATAATTTTTGCTAGGAGTTAATATAGCTTGATTTTTATTTCGCTGCTGGTGATTGTACTAACCATGAGGTTTGAGGAATAAAGTTGCCATGAATTAAAATTCATTTCTGGTGGAATTTCTCAAGTGAAAAGCATGATTCTATGATTAATTCTTAAAATAATCTAATTTATCAGCACAAATTGTTTTATGTGCATTCATGAGCAAACTTTAAAAAAGCCACAGTATACTGATGTATTTCTATTTTTATAACCTGTTCCCAAAATACTTTAGAATCTTAATCAATATTGTAAGAAAGTATTTGTATTATTGATGCCTCTAATAATCAAATCGAGATTTGTATATTATTATTGGCTCACAGCAGAGATGCACTTTAACTATAGTGTGCCTTTGTTTGAGAACAGAAGCACGTTAAGCAACTTCTCATGTCTTTGTTTCCCTGTGTTATAATAGGTTTTGAAAAAGCTTTAAGGTTTGGGATGTTTTAGATGATGATAGACATAGCTAGTATATTGAAATACGTTAAACGAGTTATAATTACACAAGTAACACCGTAAAAAAAAAATGACCGCTGTAAAAACATTTGGATAATGCTGAAGTAGTAGAATAAAAAATAAAAGTATCTTACCTTCTGTGTATTCTGGTTTCTGCAATCCCATTCCCTTCCTCAGAGAGTTGCTAATATCTTTCCAGGCTTTTTTTCCATGTGCTTATGTACAAGTACGTACACACACACACACCTCTATGGATTATGTTATAGGTAGTCTATAAACTTTTCTACAATTTGTTTTTTCACTTCAAAATATCTTTTGAGTATCTTTTCACATATGTATATATGACTTTTCTTTTTGAAAACTGAGCATGCCACTTTTAACTATTATATTGCTCTATGAAATAATGTTTGCTTTTTCACATTATCCTGATTTTAGGAAGTCTCCTAAAATCAGGATATTGTGAAATTGGAGTAACATCTCAGTTTGAACCTCAGCTCGTTAAACAGCTGACTTGGGTTGATCCCTTGTGAATATATCTGAAGAGGAAAATCATCCTATGATTACAGAGGATATGAATCCCTGATTTGGTGCAGGTGTGTGTGTGAAATCTGGCTTTGATACAATAGAGCGAGTCACCTCTCTGGACTTCAGGTTCCCCATTTGAAAAGGGAAGCTGGGGTGGATTGGGCCTGATTTGGTCCTGTCCTTGTCCGTATCTTACATCTTGTATTTCTGTTTTCTGAGCTAAAAGTTACACTTGACAGGGGATAATTCTTCTGAGATTTGTTATAATTGTGTGCTAGTGACGGATGGCCAACATTTTAAGTATGCACACGCAGGTCTATTTTTACCCATAGTGGGCATATGCATTAATCTTTGAAAACACCGCTTGGAATGACCCTTTTCATCGTTAAGGTATGATAGTGCTAACCAACAAAGAGAGAGACAGCCTGCTTCTCTCATAGCCACCTAGAAAAGCTTCATTGGAAGATTTACTTGTAGTTATAACTTGTTATTACAAACTCCTAAATATTATTCAAGATATACCCTCAACTATCATTTAAAACTGTAGTTCACTTTAGAATCTATACTGTATAGATGATGCTTACCAACAGGTGTCCCTTTATCACATTTACTTTTGTCACATTTACTTGCAGAATGATGGGTTCAAAAACCATGAAAATAATATCAGTGGCTAACATTAATGAGCACTTACTGTGTTCATTATTTCAAGGAATTATTTCAAGCACTTTAAAAGTCACTCACAACAGCCCTATGAAATAGTTCACAGGAGAGGAAACTGAGACTCAGAGAGGATAAGTAATTTGTCCAAAAGCACATAGTTGTAACTTTGTGGTGCAACTGATGTGCAAATTTCTATTTAAGGGAAAAAATTGAGGACTTAACTGAATAGTTGCTTAGTTATAAAATCACTAAAACTTTATCTGAAGTTGGTGACAGATCTGGCCATATGCAGATGATAAATGTTTGTGCTTCTTTTTTTATGATGATGCTGTGAGGTGTCTTGACTTGAAAGTGGTCCCTTGTTTCTCAGGCACACTGATGGTGCTGTCTATTGGAGTTGATCCTTTAAAAATATATAAACAAAGCAATTCCTTATATTCTTTCTGAAGTTACAGATCATTCACGCTGACTTTAGCAAAGTTCCTGCCCTGGTAGACAAGCCCTGGTATTGGAATCTGCAAAGTTGATGATTAGTTGAAACAGTCTGGATTGCAGCCACAGGACATCTTGTAGCACAATCAAGCGCTACTTCATCATGCCTGGTGACAGGAGTTTTCCTGCTAAGTTTCCATCAGGAGCAAGGAGCCAGGGGACAGCTCAGCAGCTAATTAGACAAGGCAACATACAAGGCTAGTACATGCCAACTTCAATAGGCTGCAGTGGTGGATCTGTCAAACGAATCTGTCTCGCTCTCTGTGCTTTATACCCATTACTGTACCTGGTTGAACATTAACACTCAGAAATCTGCTGATTTTCTCCAATATCCTGGCCCTTGCAGAGAAGGAGCTGAAAAGGAACTGTATGTCTTTAAGGTAGTTCCATGCTTCATTATCCTGAAAAGCATCAATCTTCAAGTCATTGTTAAAGAAGCATCACAAGATGTGGAAATGTTGAGGGGATGGGTGGAAATGCAGTGTATGGACTTTTTCGTGTCTCCACTACAATTTCCTTCCTTTCCCGTCATGTTTGTTTTGAAAAAAGTCAAAGACTTAAAAAAATGGAAATGGTTTCCCTGTTGAGACCAAAGCCAAGAGATTGCAAGTGTTTCCTTCCCTTTTGCTTCTGTGTCTCCTAAAAGACTAAGATTAAAAAAATGTGTTAGATGCTCATGTGTTTTTAACAAATTATCAAAATATAAAGGCAGACACACTGAAAAGTTTGTAAACCAATATCTGGAATATAAAGATAATATTAAAAAATATTTAAGCACATGCAGCAGCAGCAGTGGCAACAGCAACAGCAGCAGCAATAAAAGCCAAATATTTTATACCAGGTTGAGATATATTCCTGACCACTTAAGCAATTAACTCTACACAATATGTCAGTATTAAAGATGTCAATTATGTGTGTGTTTTCATCAGAAAACCTCAAATCAGTCTCTACAGCTGTGATAGAAGAAGCAGAAGATGCTGAACCTGGAAGGATCCTCATGGAGTCATCTTGTTCGATCCTGTCACTTTATAGATGAGGAAACTGAACCCTGGAGTGAACATACCCATTGGCACTGCTCTTTCCTGTAGGGGACCCACTGCTTTTTCTACAATACCATGCCGTTGTGCAATAGGACTTTAGAGGTAGAACTTCTTTCCATAAGCTGAGATACTTGGGGCCAAATCCACCCCAGAATCTTAAGGGCTGGAAACAATGACTACAAAGAGCCACTCCAGCCTTCTACTTAGAGTCTGCCTGTAAAAAATACCTACTTTTGTGTTTCTGAGTGTGAGGTTCTGTCATTTTCTGATTGTAAATATTTTCAGGGAAAAAATGTATTCAGAGGTGTCATGATGTGTTGTTGTAATTTGTTTACTGATCTTCTGTGTAGCACAGTGAGTCCTGCTAGTCACAGAGCAAGTAGTAACATGGTTAATAGGAAGCCCTGATTCACTGCTAAGTGAATACAAATTAAAAAAGATAATAACATGGTAGTTTGTTGTCGCCGGAGCTATGGATCTATGCAATATGCCATCCTGCTATCTGAAAGCAGAGCCAAAAATCTATGAGTAGGACTGACAAAAGATAGGCTTCTTTTTGCTCATTTTCAACTTGGTGAATAAAGTCTCCAGGCACATGATAATGTTGGAATAGCTAGTAGTTAATAACAAAACCACATTGAATGTGGAAACTAAAGACTTGGGTCCTAGATTTAGTTTCCTAATTTCTGGTTTTTGATCTTTCTCAAACATCAAATCTCTTTGGGCCTTAATCCCTACAGATGTAAAATGAATGGATCGAAGTAAACTTATGTCTAAGGGTATTTCCATGTCTAATGTTGAATGATCTTCTAATAATAATGGTTTCAGTATTATTGCTATAAAATATTCTTTGCTCTCGCTGTTTAGTTGACTTGTTCTTGTGGGTCTAGGTTGTAGCTCAATGTCGGCCAATTGGCATTGCTTCATCTCATGTCCACAGATGTGACTCCTCACAGGGCAGATTTTTTTTTTTAAAGAAAAGTGCTATTCATGGAAAAAGATTGTACATAGATCAAGGCATATCGCTTGTCACAACTGAGAGAAAATGTCTGAAAATACATGTCCTACTAAGTGTTAATCTCATATAAGAAGCATGGAGGTAAACAAATTCTATTTTTGCTGATCCCAGAGTTGTGTAGTGAGTTTAGATTTAGTCAAAAGCGAGGGCTGAGAGTGAAGGGCTGTGCTTGGAATGAAGGCTGAGTGGGTGAGGTGAAGAGACATGGGAAGTAAAGCTAAGGAGCCACTTTAACTATGATCTCAAGACCTGAAGGTGGAGATTGCACACAGAATTTTTGTTTTATAATTTTGTTTGTTTTTTGGCCTGCAGTGTTACTTGGAACAGTTTCTTAAAAAAACAAAAACAAGCAACAACAATAACAACAAAAACAGACTGAGTTGCCAGTATGGGAAGGTACAGATTTCTGGCTTCTCTTGAAGCATCAGACAATTTGACAACACTGGGTCCTGAATCTGGCATGTCAGCAATTGGCTACAGGTGTGCAGGGGCTACCACTTTTAGATGGACATATTGTGTTTCTGTTTTCCACAGTCCCTACTACTCCCTACTGCCAACACTGAGGCCTAGTGTCAGTTGCCATTTACCGCACCCTTGGAATGTTATTTTCATGTAGTAAAGTTAAGGTAAAAAAAAAAAATCTATTTCTTATAGCTAATTCCCCATTAAAAATAGGAAAATAAAGCTAGACTGAGTAGGAAGCGTACTTCTTACATTTAATCTGCTTTACATATTGATGTTATATGTTTTTCTTCTGTAAATAACTGAGTTTTCAAGTCCTGTCCTAACTTAAGCTTTGTTTTTGATTTAATCAGTAAAGAAAAAATATCCCGCTAAACTAGAGAGGTACAAGTGTAACATGTTAGCCTAAATCCTCTTCCCACCCCACTATATATTCCAGTTGATTGTAATTCCTTAACCAGTTTGAAGCAATCAGAACTAGAATTTTGAGGTTCTTCCCTATGTGTAGGTGGGGTTAGGGGAGAAAGTGCAGGAAGGAGACACTGATGTGAGAGTGGAGATTCTTTCTTTGGCCTCCTTTGCCTGGAAGCCAACTCACCAAGTATGCCAAGGAATGCCCTTGTGGTGAATTTGCAAGAGAAACCACTGTCTACAAGTTAGCTGGCTCTAATTATTTGTGGTTCCCAGTTTAACCTGGAAATCTTTTCAGAGAAATACTTTGGGGTTTGAGGTTTGCTGTCTCAAATTCTGAGGGCACCGGGAAAACCTGGAAAGACAGCTGCAATGACCTTCATTAGTTACTTGTTAGATTAGATCCACAGAAGCTGGTCTTGGTGTGACTTTTCAGTCCAAAAGGAATACCTTGACAGTAACCCTAATTAAATATCCAAGTCTTGAGCTATGCTTTTGTTCTTGCATGACTTCTTTACTCTTAACTTTTATGTTCCTCCATTCTTTAATTAATGAGACTATGAATATTTCAAAGGAACTACACAAATGTGGCACCATTAAAATACTAGTATAAACATGAAATTGGATTATGAAATTGGGCATAAAGACAAGTCATAACACTTACATTCTAAGGGCAATTTTTATCTATTTTGTTTTCGGCTGCTCATTTATTCCCTCAAGAGAAAACAAAATCTAGAGATATTAGAGTGAAACTGTTAAATGACTGTAGAAATTGGCTTGTTTTCTGGGACTCTTGTACAGACGTAGAAACAGTTTTTGTGTGTGTACATACTGGTGGGAACTTGATGCAGTCTTTGGTTAGGAAAAAGTCAAGCTCGAGACTCAGATAAACATGCCGACATTTCAGTGCTCAGCGAGCGCTTAGCCCTCTTTGGTTGGGAAACGACATGAGAACAGCCTTTGTTTTTATATTCCAGTTCATTACTGGTGGGACCATAGCCAACAAGAAAATGCCGTCAGAACAGCTTCAGAATTCAGACAAAGAATCACGTCAGTTCTTATTTTAGATGAACTGGTTCAGCCATTCCTCCTTTAGAGAAGTAGGGTGGGTTTCCCCTGGTGAGCCTAATTGAAAGGACTTGCTTCCACTTGAAAGATGTGGTAAACATCTGGCAAAGTGAGGGGAGTTTGGAACTATGTAGAAATCTTGGAAGAGACCAGGAGCCAGAGGCATAACTAACTAGATTCAGGCCCAGGGTCACTGGTTTCATGCTTGATTCCTCCATTCATTTCACTTTGACCTTAGATATGACTTGTTTATGTGTTTCCCCTCTGCTGAATGGGAATGATGAGATGATGAGTCACATTTACTGCTGGGACAATTAATTGTAAGTAACTAAAAAGCACTTTGCAAGCATGGGCTTCTACTGGGGCCCCATTATTCTTAAATAGCTGGAGAAATTTTGGTAGCGTACAAATTTCAAGGCAGTAACATAAGGAAACATGTCCTTCTGTAATTTCAGGATAACTGTAAGCTTTTATTATTAAAGGCACTTCATGGTAGCATAAGGAGTGCAGAAGTAGTAGGTAAGAACAAAAATATTAAAAAAGATTTTCATTTATTCATTCATTCACTCGACATAAATTTATTGAGGTCTTTCTATGATATATGCACTGGATTGGAAATAGTAATTAAATACATATAGTTCTTGCCCTTATGAAGCTCATTTTTTTTTACTGAGGATTTAGAAAAGAAAATAGTATTGAATGACATGGGCAAGTAATCTCTTGTGTCTCAGTTTTTACATTTGAAAGCTGAGGATTATACCCATCCCTGGAATTTATTCTAGGATAAATGAGTATTTCATATGAACTACACTGCTCCTGAGAATAGTGAGATATTTATAGTAATAGACAGTATCTTTATCGCAAGTATATATGTATATATATGTATATATATTTTTTAGAAAATCTAGATCATTGTATAATTAATCATTGGAGGAATTATTGTTAACTGTTGGAAGACTTCCATAGATAGAGGTAGGTTTGAAAAAAATAGACATTTTAATAACTGCACATAATTATAGCCTCACATACAATGAGGCATCATTGTAGGCTCTAAAATAAATAAACAAAAAAAAAGAAAGATAAAAAGAGAGCTGGATTCTAGTCTTGGCTGTGCTACAACTTAACTGAAATCTTGGAAAACTCATTATTTTATGGGCTTCAGTTCCTTTATCTATAAAATGTGTTGGTGGTAATACTTATATTTGTGGCCTATTCTAATTCTAAATTTGATAATTTTCTATAGAAACATTATTGAACAATAGTAGCCAACAAAATATAGTGCTAGTGTTAATTTCTTTTAGGTGGGGACTAAGCCATGAATCTATGCTAATGAGCATCATTTGTATGTATTGGATAGAATAACAGTATCAATGAGGAAAAATATTCTAGACTAGACTTAATCCTTGATAGAAAGGTTAATATATACATATATATATAATCAGTGTTGCAGATTACCGTGGATAGTGTTGCTTAAGAAAATTGGTAAGCAAATCATACCACTGATGTAGGTGGGTCATTTATGGACTGAGAATAAGCCCTATAGTTTTCAGCAATGGAGAAGTAGCCTCTCAGGGACTTTGACTTGATGGGTAATATGAATGAGATCTGAATATACCCAGAACTTTTCTTCCAAGGTTCCGATCTCTATTGTCTCTTCTGCTCTCTTGGCCTCTCCGTGAGATAGGTGTGGGTGGGTGCTATTTCCCTATCTCATCTTAAACAAGAGCACTGGGAAAACCAGTGCCTTTGATTGGAGCAAACTCAATCAGTCAATGAATATTCATTAAGTATCTGACATTGTTTCCCAGCATTAGTTTTTAAACGTATGTGTGAGGATGTCCCTTCACTTGGTCCAAGGAAACTCAATGAATTAAGAAAAAATTAAGCTTCTATTGCTTATCAGTGTGAGGGGTAGTAGGAACCCAGGCTCACCTACTTTTACTACCAAGCCCAATTTACCACCATGACCCATTCCTGCCCTTCAAGGCAGCTCTTCCTGTACCCTGCTCATGACCGGTTGGAGTGTGGTAAGGTGAGACCTCCATTAACCAAGAAGTTTGATTAAATCGTTTTCTTATTAACTGAAGGTCAATCAGGAAAAAAAAAAGTTTCAACCTGGCTGTTTACATAAATTAAAAAAAAAATCTGAGAACAATAAAAGATTGCAAATGGTTTTAGAATGGGGTAGTCCTGCCTCTGCCATCCCATGACATTATAATGTTTTACATATCACTTAGACTCTTTCGACTTTAACTTTCTCATCTGTAAAATGGGAGGATAGTTCTAAATTATCTTTGTGGCTTCTTTGAGTGTTCTTCTTTGAGTTTCATTTTGATATATTTGCAAATACATGTAAACTAAATATATTTGCAAGCCCAGTTATCTCAGGGGAGTAAGACAACAGGTAATTTTAATTTTGCTGTTTATTTATTTGTTGTAACTACATGATGAACATATATTGCTATGTTAAAAGAAGAATAGTTATAAAAATGAACGTTGTGAAAATAGAATCACAGAGGTTAAAAGCTGAAAAAAGTTCACAGATCTAGTCCAATTCACTCATTTTCAGATTGAAAAACTGAAGACCAGAAAGATAAGTCCCTTGCTCAAACTCTGAACTTGTTAGAAACAGTCTTGGGACTACCAACCAAGTTTCTAGTTTCTTAGCCCAGTACTTCTTTTACTATAGCATATTTTCATTGTTTTTTTTTTTTTTCTTTCTCTTCAAAAAAAAAAGAGACAAGCAACAATAATAATTGGGCATTTTTATTTAAATTCCGTTCATCAAGACCTGGTAAGCACCAGGCCATAGCCAGCAGTGATGTCTTGCCCTTTGGGGGTGATCTATTGGAATCCAGATTTCACTAATAGACCTGTGGCCAAAGTTCATCTGCTGTGTGGAATGGTTAGGGTGGCTGCCATGTTTGTGTCTCTGCTCTGCCGTGTGCATTGTAGGAGTTTTTAACGTAAAATATCCTCATGATCATAACAGAAATCATTAGTAATAAGTTCAGGAGACTAAAGAAGGCAAAGGAGCAAGGAGAAAAGGTACATGGGAGCCGAGGAGGAGGAAATATCAGAGTCCTAGGTTTGGTAGTCCAGTGATGTAAGTGCACAGGATGCCCAGTTAGAGTTAGCAATCTCCATGTGTGAAAACTCAACGCTTTCTTTATATTGCTTTCATTAATTGTTCTGCCCTTGATTCTGGTGATTTCAGATAGAAACAGACTTACTTTTGTCAGTTGGGAGTTAACTGATTTGTACAAATAGTTTAATTGCGTTCACTACCCCAAAAGAGTTTCTTCTGGATAATGGATAACAAGCAAATGTTATACAGAATGATGAATGTTTGCAAGTAGATGTGATGGGGACTGTCTACATGTAAATCAAGTTTGCCAAATACTTTTGGCTAATACTATGAACAAGTTTCCTCAAAAACAAGCCTATCTTTTTTTCTAGTCTTCATATGGAATGTCTATGAATAAATATTTCTTATGCTTTACATCTGTGTGGAAAAATTGCCTCCTACACAAGCCCCACCTTCCAGCTAGGTCCAAACCTCTCACTACCAATGTTATCATTATATTTGGGATTCCAGCTGCCTTTGGTTATGAGGATTTCATGCAAATATGAACCAAAGGGAGCAAAACATAAAATGCTGCCATTTTTTCCTTTCCCAATTGCCCTGAATTAAATAACAGTTTATTCTGCAGGCTTTCGAATCACTCCCACAAAATTGGCAATCCAATACAATCAACACATTCATGCTAATCCACCCAGAAGTAAATACACTGTGGTAAAACTGTGACATTTGCAAAGACCATAGCTCTCCAATTACTGAAAAATTAACTAGGGATATAATGAGTGAGGGCCAAGTGTGATTCAGCGTG
>NW_011888946.1:2527317-2624643 GCF_000151845.1 Pteropus vampyrus | reverse complement strand
CAACAATAATAATTGGGCATTTTTATTTAAATTCCGTTCATCAAGACCTGGTAAGCACCAGGCCATAGCCAGCAGTGATGTCTTGCCCTTTGGGGGTGATCTATTGGAATCCAGATTTCACTAATAGACCTGTGGCCAAAGTTCATCTGCTGTGTGGAATGGTTAGGGTGGCTGCCATGTTTGTGTCTCTGCTCTGCCGTGTGCATTGTAGGAGTTTTTAACGTAAAATATCCTCATGATCATAACAGAAATCATTAGTAATAAGTTCAGGAGACTAAAGAAGGCAAAGGAGCAAGGAGAAAAGGTACATGGGAGCCGAGGAGGAGGAAATATCAGAGTCCTAGGTTTGGTAGTCCAGTGATGTAAGTGCACAGGATGCCCAGTTAGAGTTAGCAATCTCCATGTGTGAAAACTCAACGCTTTCTTTATATTGCTTTCATTAATTGTTCTGCCCTTGATTCTGGTGATTTCAGATAGAAACAGACTTACTTTTGTCAGTTGGGAGTTAACTGATTTGTACAAATAGTTTAATTGCGTTCACTACCCCAAAAGAGTTTCTTCTGGATAATGGATAACAAGCAAATGTTATACAGAATGATGAATGTTTGCAAGTAGATGTGATGGGGACTGTCTACATGTAAATCAAGTTTGCCAAATACTTTTGGCTAATACTATGAACAAGTTTCCTCAAAAACAAGCCTATCTTTTTTTCTAGTCTTCATATGGAATGTCTATGAATAAATATTTCTTATGCTTTACATCTGTGTGGAAAAATTGCCTCCTACACAAGCCCCACCTTCCAGCTAGGTCCAAACCTCTCACTACCAATGTTATCATTATATTTGGGATTCCAGCTGCCTTTGGTTATGAGGATTTCATGCAAATATGAACCAAAGGGAGCAAAACATAAAATGCTGCCATTTTTTCCTTTCCCAATTGCTCTGAATTAAATAACAGTTTATTCTGCAGGCTTTCGAATCACTCCCACAAAATTGGCAATCCAATACAATCAACACATTCATGCTAATCCACCCAGAAGTAAATACACTGTGGTAAAACTGTGACATTTGCAAAGACCATAGCTCTCCAATTACTGAAAAATTAACTAGGGATATAATGAGTGAGGGCCAAGTGTGATTCAGCGTGGAGGGAAGCAGCCTTGCCGTTCTGTGTCTAATCCTTAAGTGGAAACTTTCTATACATTTAAGAACTTCTCTATAAAAGAGAAGTGTTGTTCACTTTGACATTTGCTTTAAATAACAATGTTGCACCGCATTTTCTTGGTTATAATCTAAGAACTACCAAAGGGCTCCTAAGAGGTGTTGGCTTCAGCAATTTTCTGGACTTAACTAATACTAGGATATGCTCAAGCCTTGCAGGAATGTTTGTGCCATGAAACCAGAGTCCAGTGCGTCCAATATTTTTTTGGATGTTCATGGAAAGAAAAGGGAATTTAGTCTGTTTATCTTGTCTTGGATCCTGGAATGGGAGTCAGCAAATCTAGATATGCATCCCAGTTTTGCCCCGTTACTAATAATGGCACTAGGAAGAACCAATGTGTTCAGCACTGTACAAACTACTGGAGTTTTTATATGCGTTTTCGCCTTACATTGACCCTATGAGGCAACAAAGGCATGAGTTAGTCATTCTCGTTTTATAACAAGGAAGCCAAGACTCAGAAAGGGTGTTAGTTGCATGTCATCTTGTAGCAGCCACTTCCCTCATGTATCAAACAAGCCCAGGCAGAAGTCCAGAGAAGGTAGGTGCTTCACCTGTCATCACACAGCAAGTTTGATGCTGAAAATAGCGTAATTAGTCTGGAATTTCCAGCTCATTGCTTAGGTCACTGGACCATGCTGTCTCAGTGTGTCCAGCCTGGCCTGGGAGGTTAGCCACCTCACATTTTATCCCTTAGGCCAGGAAGCTGTTTCTGTGACCCAACTGGGTCAAAGTGAGCGCAGCCACCATAGATGGGTAGTCGAGAGAGGAAATAAAATGCTAATGATGTTCTTTGCAGGTATAAGAGCATCTCCTGTCCCTATAAATGGATGGCTTGGATAGACCACTCTGTAGTCATAATAAATAAAGACTTGCCACCACTTTAATCTCTCATCCCAGTCCACCCACAGGCTTCAGAAAAATGCCTGACTGAGCAGACAGCCTTACAGATTTCAGCTTGTGTCTAACCAGGAGGGGAAGAACATTCTGGAGGCGTGGGCCCTCCGGGAGAAGGCCTCGTCTGCTCCCACACTGCTCCTGGATTGTATGAAGGCAACCTGGACTCAAGGCTTTGCCTAGAGAGCATGGGGCATTCAAACACCATAGTGAGGACTCAACAGGAGCATTTTTCTGTCTTTCACTGAACACTCAAGTATAACCAAGTAAATTTTATTGAGCACATACTATGTGCAGGACCAAATCCAAGTATCTACAAGTGCTAATAATCAGTGGTGCAAACTTTTACATGCTGAACCTTCTCTTTCTCCCAATATATGAAATTCATTAAAAAATTTAAATCATAGTGGGAAAAGAAATCTATTTTTTGAAGACAAGAAGAGAAGAGAATGAAAGAGTTGTAGAAAATAGTTATTGGTGTTATACTTGTTAAAAAGAACAATTTATAAATTTGAACTCACTTGGTTTAAGAATAAAAGGTGCATTTTGTGCAATTTGGTTTGTTTACAAATGGTCGTGTTTGTGTGTTTTTTGATGTCAAACCCAAAAGTATGAAATCCAGAAAGATGTGGGATAGAGAGTTTCTCTCGGGAAAGTCTCTAGAAAGAAGTATTTTTTTCTGATTTATTTTTTAATTTTATTCCAAGAAATTAATTTATAAGTATATTTTATTCTTTTTTTGTAGTTACAAATAACCATATTAAAGATTGTTTTGAGTAAAAAATGTGATTGTTAGGAAAAACAAAAAACAACAAAGCACATATACACACACAAAACGAACAAAAAGGATCCCACAAAGATATCCCCAAATCCATCCAATTGAAGCCACTTCATGGTATTCTTTTATTTTTCTGCATTTACATTTAGTTTTCTTTTATCTAAGTATTATTTATCTATGACTTAGTAATTCGTATGGTGTTTTCCCTCAATAAATTCATTTCTATTTAACCTTAAATATTTATTACCTTTAGTTGCCTTCAGGGGGACCTCTGTATCCTCAGTTGACTTTAAACCTCCCATCTCCCCAACAGAGAGGAGCTCAGTGGGGGAGGAGACTTGAGCTTTCCTGTCTTTAGCAAATTCACACCTGTTGTGCACAGGAGCTTCCTCAGGTTTTCTCAGGTTTCCCTCGGGGCGGGGCGGGGGGCGGGGGAAGGGGGCTGAGGGAGGATGTGGGAGGAGGACAGAAGAGGAATTAGAACTCCACACAGGATAAGTTTAAACGTTTGGTTTCTGTTGCTCATTAAAGAATGACGTCTAACGTTTGACTTGTCTGTTGGGTAGATATGGGAAATAAGAGATTTTTAAAAAATGAAAGATAAAATAATTTAAATATAAAAGATAAAATAAGAAAACCAAAGCTGCCACCTTTGACTGAATTAAAAACTTCAAATCATGTGTGCATGTATTTTGTTTCTCTCTGTGTCTGCTCATTTTTCATTCAATAGTGAGTAAGTATTTACTATTATGTGTCATGTCCAAGCCTTTATATTGGGGATTTGGAAATGAATGATACAATCTTTGCATTATCTGGGCCAAGCATTTCTCACACATTGTTTCATTTAATTTTTTTCAACAATGCTCTAAGGTTCATATCTTCACCTCCATTTCAGAGAAGTAGAAATGGTTTTGAAAGTTGAAAAGATTTGCTCAAGGTCATGGAGTGAGTGAATGGAGAATTTAGAATGGCTCGATGACCCTGAAGTCTTCACCCTCTCACATTGGCTATGGCTGGTTATAGCCTCCTGAAGCATCTGATGCAAGATTGTGAGATTTTTGAAGAGCGGGAGCTCCAGAGAAGGATGGTGGGACGCAATAAGGATGATAAGGTCTGAACAGGAGAGGATAGAGAGAGCAGGACTGTTGAAGGGGGAAGGCAAAGGCAAGACCCAACAGGGTGAGTGTGGGGTGTGTGTGTGTGGAGGGAGAGGAAAATCGGGGGAGGGAGAAGGGGAGGAAATTGGCTAAGCAGGCAGTGTATGTGTGTGTGTGTGTGTGTGTGTGTGTGGAGAGGGGAGTTGGTCAGCTGGGGTAGGGGCTTGAAAGCCAGACCAAAGACTTTGAATCTGAAGCTAAATTTTGCATATGAGATTAAAATCTTTAGCTAGTAGAGCATGGTAGAGATTAAATTTTGGTGGGAAAAACCAACTCTCAATGCAGTCATATTGTAAGTGGTAAGAAAGGAGGTTATTCACTGATAGTTTCAAGGTCCATCTATAATCATCCATTCCTAGCTTCCTCTGCTGTTTCAAGGTGATTGCTTACTCAGGTCTTAATGTGACTTACACAGGCTCGAGAACTCCTCTTGGAAACATTTTGAGGATCTCATATGTAAGACCTGGTGTTGGTCGTGTCTAGAAAAGGGAACCAGAAAATAAAGTCATTTAACAGATATTTTCCGAGCACCTACAAGGTGCAACACATTGTTCTAGGCATGGTTGAGAACAAGACATAATGTAGAAAAAATGTACCTAGCAATATATGAAATCTTGACATGTGATGTCATAGCCATATAATGAAATATTTTCTGTTGAAATAAATTAATACGGAAAGTGGTCTATGAGACAAGGCAGAATTGACAAGTATCAAAGGGTGTCATGGATGCAGGAGGGGGCATTGACTGGGGGTGTCTGTTTAAGTTAGGACTAATGGAAAAATGTGCATGAAACTCTGATGAATTTAATGTTCTCTGTGTTTTACAGAAAAAAACTGGTAAAGGTGAAGACGATCATAATGAAGAAGATGATGGGTTTGATGATGCCTGAGAGATAATGAGTCTGACTAGTAGCTGCTCTTTTCGTTTGAGCATGAAAGCCCTGAAAACTGATGGTATCTGAAGGGCATTAAGCCAGCTGCAAACTAATATTTCATTTACTACAAATCTTCTTCATGTTAATAAACTTTGGCTAATAGGAATCCTTGGGGCAGAGAGGATACATCCTGAAAAGAAATATTGAAAAATTAGAGAAACATTCTTGTTGCTAATGACTTGGTCAACTGAGAGTGGGTAATCGGCCTCATTTCTGTTTGTTATTAGGCATAACATGTTTTATTCCTTAGTGTAGAAAATACGAGCTTTTGATATCACTGCTTAGTATAATTGACTCTTCTGAGTCCTGTTTGAACTTAGTGATTCATCATTTTTCAAATTAGTACAGACATGGTTAGTGTAATCTGAGGCTGTAATCAGTAAAACCTTCTGAATGCCTTCCACAATAATGGATTAAGCTGTCATTTGTAGTATCTCTTATTTCTGTTATTGTCTGAGTTTAGGATGTCAATTTAAGCTTATTAGTTTAATTTTTAAGATGTTTCTTTTTGCTTCTGACAGCCATAGGAAGCATATCCACTTGATGCATGCTGCCTTATTTGTTGAATTTGGCAGAAGTGACCCCCCTTGTAAAAGACAAGATACTCAAGTGTCAAGCGCTTACAGGGTCATCCATCTTCTTCGGCCCTTCCACCCACTGGGGCTGGACCACATGCACCCACTGTTCAGGCCCCATCTCTGCTTTCTCTTTGTCATTATACTGTTGTCAATTCTGCCATTTATTCAGTGATTAATCATCATTTGGAAGCTTCTGCTGGGAGCCAACAGAAAGGGGAGTATTCCTGCAGGTGGTTTCTCTCTGATTAGTCAAAAGTGATAATGACTTGCTGCTGGGGCTTTGTCATAAGGAAGGAAAGATGGTGAATTCTTTTTCTTTCCTTCTTTTCTTTCTTTTTTTCTTCCTTTTTCTTTTCTTTTCTTTTCTTTCTTTCTTTCTTTTTTTTTTGCAGAAACATATTAACTTTCATAAACCTGGGACATAAACTGAATTGCACAATGAACATTAGAATGGATTTTTAAAAAGTGTTCCCTAGTGAAACTGTTTTCCTTAAAGCACATTTAGAATCACAATTTGCTTACACTCATATCCTTAAATTTAGAGCATTAACATACATGTTTATGCCAACTTAAGTACCTAAAAATAACTCATTGGGAAATGAGGTATGTGATGATTTATCAGCAACCACTTCTTACCGAAGTAATATATTTAATGTTTTTACTTTTGACAACCACCAAGATGGATGATGTTGATATTTAACTTGGTGCAGTATTACTCTTTTATATTATTTATTTAGAAAAAAAATCTCTGACAATGAAAGCTTCAGTTATATGGTTTAAAGGTGACTGCTTCCATTAAAAAAAAAAAGGATTGAAAAACCTGGACACCTTTGAAGATTTTCTAAGGAGGCTCAGGCTCTACAGAAAGTGGGGGTGTCTTGTTTGTGGTGGTGAAGTACAACTAGAGGAGGAAGTGTGTCTTTGGGTGGTGGAGGGAAGTAAGAGAACTGGGCGGGGTGGGGGGGGTGAGGAGCAAGGGAATGTCAGCCTACTTCCAGCCTAACTAGTCTCTCCGCTAATAATTATGCACGCGATTTCTCAGTGAGCAGGCAGGGTTTCCAGAATAAGGAAAAAAAGAGAATGAGTATGAGTGTCCATTAACTTTTTTTCACTTCTCAGTTGATCAGTGTGAGAAGCATGAGTGGGCTCAGAGAGAATTACTCATTTCAGTCTTATTCCTGTGGGCAAAATCAAAGATCCTGGATGCTGCTCTGTGGATTTATTTATCACATTCATCCTCTCCTAATGTGAAGTTTCTCTCAATTGACATTGGATAAAAGAGACTAACCGTATCAAAATTCCAGAACCAAATAGTGGTAACTTACTTTAAGTAGCAAACTATAGTCTTCTCTCCACCCTCCCTCCTCTTTGACACACTTTTCTGGTGGTCAAATTTTTTCTAGGGTCTTTGCTCTCTGGATCTGAGGCTGAATGTGGCATTTGAAACCCAGGAGTGATCTCAGAAGGATCCTTGTGTGGGTGGAGGAAACAGTGGCCACTTGAAGCATCCTGCTGGTGTGCATGACTTGTGTGTGTGTGTGTGTGTGTTTGTGTGTGTGTGTGTGTGTGTGTGTGTGTGTGTGAAGTAGAGAAGGGGTTTCTCTCACAGGACAACTGCCTTTTGGGCAAGGAGCTTGGTCTGGTACTGGAGTAATTTGCAATTCACAGCCTCAGTCTGTCACTCCTTGACAGGCCAGTTTCCCACAAGACTGGGAGCAGCTGTTGCCTGACAGGGACATGGGCAGGGGTGATAGCCAGCTGCCAGCCTGGGAGGTGGCTGAGTGTCCTGTGGTGAAGGAAGTGCTCTTGCAGAAGATGGGTCAAGAGTAAGGGAGCCAGGTGGATGTGTGAAGGGTGGGCAAAACAGCAAAGCACTGAACACAAGCCTCAGTGTCCTCACCTGATTTTCAAGGCGTACTTCCCCTATCTAACCCAACTCTTGGAGACTTTCTCTATTCTTGGGTATAAGAGGCTGATGGCAGCTTGAGTGTAATACATCCCAGGTGGAGATTGCTCATGAGTAAACATCATAACCTACAGCCATGGTTTCCAAACTGTGGTTCCTGGACCAGCAGTTAGCATCACTTGGAAACCAGTTAGAAATGCAAATTCTTGGGCCCTACCACAGACCTACTGAAGCAGAAACTCTGGGCAGGGGGAGGTGATCCCTGGCTTTCTAGTTTAACAAGCCCTCCAGGTGTTTCTGATATATGCTAAAGTTTGAGAATCACCAACCTAAAGTGACCAAGCTATGACCCAATGGTATTTAGGGCATTTGTCAATGAGTTGAGACAAAAAGCACACAAGAAGAACAGGGTCTCATGACCTCTCTCATTGCTCCTCCTGAGAGATGACCTTCTCTACCTATAACTGAAGCCATCCCACCCATGGGTCTCAAGTTGCTGAATGCAAAAGAGTAAAAATAGACTTTAGCATTTAATTAATTAGCCAGAGTATTTCGACTTTGGGCAAGTAAACTGTTGAAAAACTTGAGCAGATGTGACTTCCCTTTCTTTTTTCTAGGACTCGTTACATTTTCCAATTATTCCCCTAGAGTCAAACTATTGATCTTTGGTAAACTAGTCTCCAAGGTCTGGGTAAGAGAGAAAAGGGATCTGCATTTATTAAGATCTGGCAAGCAAATTGGTGAATAAAAAGCATTAGGTGTAGGAAGTTTCCCAGTGGTTAGAAAACTCTGTCTTGAACCCAGTCGCTTGCCTCAGGAATTGGACATTTGATGAAAGAGAATAGTACCTTCAGAAAGTTAGCAATGAGTCCAAAGTAGTGGTCAGTACGTAACAGTCGATCCTCGGTGCATTCTTATTGAATTGAAACCTGTGTAACTTTACCTCAAGAGCGCCTGTTTATTACTTTTCATTCATACATTTATCTCAACCTTCTTTTGGTTTATATAGACTCTTTCAGTGACAAGTTCCAGATGAGGTAATGAATTTACCATCCACAGTGTAAAGGCATGTGTCCCTTTATTTATCTTAAAGTTTCATTCAAGGTTGCCTATCTAAAATCTTAACTCTTGGGTTTGGGTGTTGATGCTTCTGACTGTCTAAGATAGATAGTCTCTTTGTCATTGTGCAAAGATGAGTCAATAGTATTGATAGCACTGCCATACCACACCAGGTGAGAAACTCTCCAGGGAGAGGAATGCCATCTGACTTCATGCCAGGGCCTGGCTTACCTGTGCTAGAGTTGGTGCTAATCTCCATATTGTGGCTTAGAACTCATAATTCTTAGACCCCACCACATTCCTCCTGAATCAGTGCCTAAAATCCTACCAGGAAACTAATTTCTTTAGGTAAAACATTTTCTTTTTAAGTATTTTCTTTTACTGGATCTAACCTTCATAAAGGCAAGGAGTGAGACTCAATCATTTTTTGTTAGCCTCTACCACCTGTCAAAGAGCCTGAAATAATTGGCTTGCCACAACTCTCTGTGTGTGCATGTGTATATGTTCTTCGAGAGGGATGACAAGTTATTTATTTACATCTTAGTTTGAATGGGATGTGAGGGTGAATTTGGCTTTACATTTGAAGTCAATGACTGAGCCATGCTCTTTCCCTTCATGAAAGTTAAATCTGATAGGAGAACATACTTGCAAAGGAATTGTTTTACCCAGAGAAATGCATTTCCAATGGTGAAAGTTCAGGCATTTTTTG
The DNA here is from genome assembly GCF_000151845.1 of Pteropus vampyrus. NCBI lineage: Eukaryota > Metazoa > Chordata > Mammalia > Chiroptera > Pteropodidae > Pteropus > Pteropus vampyrus. The sequence goes on along the minus strand of NW_011888946.1, from coordinate 2,615,406 downwards.
ATCTGGCTGGTCAATTGGTCTGGCCAGACGGGCATCACCTTCTTTTCACTCCTCTGTGTGGTGTCTAGGAGGGACCTCATCACAGAGAAAAAGTTTTGTCCATTTACTGAAAACCAGGAAGAGCAGGGCAGCATGAGGCTTCTGGTGACTGGGAATAAAAGTTAAGGATATATTGAAATAACAACTAATATTTATTGAACATTTACCATGTACCAGGAATTCTTTAATGCACTTAATAGTTATCAACTCCTTTGATTCTTATAATAAATTTATGAAGTAGGCACTCTTAGTATTCCCATTTCATAGATGAGAAAACCAGTCAGAAAGGTTAAGTAACTTGCCAAAGGAAACCTAGCTAGTAAGTGGAAGAGCTAGAATTCAAACCCAGACAGTCTGTTTTCAAAGCCTGGCTCTGAAACAATATGCTCTTCTGCCTTCCTGAAGAGGAAAGGGGGCACAGAAAAGCAAAATCAGGGTTCTACTTCGAGATTTTTGCCAAGGATGAGCCCAATATTGCATAGCGCAGTGCTCCAAGGAACCAAGATTAGATATTGCTAGGATTCTGAGAGAGACTGTGTGAAACAAATGCTCTATGAGTGCCCTGTGTTGTCAGGTAGGGAAAGGAAAGGGTTACTTAGAGGGAGATCAGAAGTTTCTTTTCAACTCCTGCAGTGGTCCTCCCCTCTCCTGTTCACCTCTCCCTAATAATTTGATCAGTTCTCTGTGGAAAGCACTTAGTTGCTATGGTAATGAGTACTCTATAAATATTAATAGAATAAAGCCAAACAGAATATCGCCCCATTAACGCAGAGGCTCATGGAATTAGCCTTGAACATCGTGGTCTAATGATGTGCCACACAGACATTTCGTTTTAAATCCCATTGAACACGTGTGTTAGCTCTGGACCTCATAGTGATGAGTAACAAAGACCCAGAGTAAATGCTGTCATGCTGCTTTTGAAGCCTAACCCACCTCTTCTCAAGTGCTGCGCATGTCATATATGTTCAGTGTTTCAATGTTTTTAGTGGAACTTAGTAGAAACAACTGTTATTCTGACTACTTGATATTATATTTGATAACTTAACTCATGGGATTTTAGCATTGAAGAAATACAGATTCATTCGATTTAGAGCAGAAAAAGACCTTAGTGATTATTTAGACTAGGAGTCTCAAATGCTTACAGGGTTGAGGCAGGTAAGGAAAATGAGAGAAGCAGGCTGTGCACAAGACAATGTGAGTGGTAGGTACTATGCCATGCCTAGAGCTTAGACTCTTATTCTGGATGTGATGTGTTTGTTTACTCATTTTCCCTCTGTCTTAGGATTCAAAGTGATACAAAGAAAAGCAATAAAAAAATAAGGAATAGGATAAAGGGGAGATAATAATAAGAAAAATAAAAGTAAGGATAAGGTTAACAGACACAATGATTTTAAAGTTCTGCGTAGTTGCTAAATGCACGTCTCTGAGCTTCCTAGCAGCCAAAGGAAAGAAAGGAACATAACTAAATATTCAGGAGAAGCCCAATCTACTTAGTTCTGAAGGCTGAAGACTCCCCATGGACTCCCTTCTTTGAACTCTGTCCTTTTCTTTTCTCTTGGTTCTCCTCTCATTTCTAATAAGTCCTCCTAAGTTGCTTTTGTGAATATCTTTCCTTCACTAATCTCTTTGGCCCTCTGACCTATGTTCATCTTAGTCTGTTCACCCACTGCTGAGGTTTCAACCACCAGCAGGCAAATGTTCACCACTCATACTTTCATGCCCTCATTCAGAGCTCTCTTCTAACCTCAAGATCTATAATCCAATTCCAGTTGCCTAGCAAAGTTTTTGTTACAGATGTCCCTCCAGTCATCATATCCCCAGACTAAATTTATTCTCCTTCCTTACCTTACTCTTAACCCCTTTTACTCTCATACTGGTTCCTCCTCCTGTTTTCCTTGTATAGTAAATTATACTACCGGCTCTAGTCATCAGGTTGCCCCAAACAGATATCTAGGATTCATAAGTGAGCCTTTTCTTCTCTCATTTTATATGCAATTGAGAAGGTATACTATTCTTATATTTTCTATGTCTGCGGTCCCCAACCTTTTTGGCACCAGGGACCAGGGTTCCTGTGAGAATCTCATGCCTGATTATCTGAGGTAGAGCTGAGGCGGTGATGCTAGTCCTGGGGAGTGGCTGCAAATACAGTTGAAGTTTCTCACTCTCCCACAGCTTTCTTCCCACTGTGTGGCCCGGTTCCCAACAGGCCATGGACCTGTACCAGACCATGGCCTGGGGTTTGGGGACCCCTGTTGTGTATCTCTCAAATGTCCAGAGCCTTCATGTAAAGCCCAGGTTCTGTACTATGCCTATCCCTATGCCTATCCCTCCAACCAGGCCTTCAACGACACCCTTCTCACATCTTTTGTCTCAGTCACACGGAAAATGACCAGTTATATAGAAAACAACACCACGTGAGCTATAAGCTGTCTCCTTCACAAGAGATAACCCTCTGCTAGAAACATTTCCCCCACCATGTCTTCCACTATGTGACTATTTCTAGTTATCCCAGAACCCTTCTCTTTCAGAAAGCCTTCCCTGAACTTCCTTCCCCAGGTTCAGGTTGGGAACCTTCCTCTGGCTCTAATACCAGAGATTTTTGACCTGGGATCCAAGGATCCCTGCATAATTCCCAGAAACTTTGGTTAAGAAATTTAATGGCTTATGAAATCCAGATATAAATGGGTTCAAGGACCAGGGGCTTAAATAAGTATTCACAATGTGGCTACCCCTCCATCAGTTTGCTTTGATTTTCAGCCTGTTGAATTCCTTTCCAGGCAGGCTTTCCCACGTGGTAGCTCATAGTAGGTTTATATCTACCTTAAAACAAACAAACAACTCAAAAATCTGCTCTCTGTCATTTAACAACTTCCTAGTTCTCTTTCAAGAAAAATGGAAATCGTTAACATGGTGTACAAGGCCCTACATTATAGCTTTTCTTACTTCTCAACCTTATTTTGTTTTGTTGAGAAGTCAATTGTCAGTCTTTTGTTGTTCCTTTGAAGTAATGAGACTTCTTTTTTTCTAGCTGCTTTTAGAATTTCTGTTTGTTTTTGGTTTTTAGCAGTTTTTGTATAATATATTTAAGGGCTTTTTTTGTTTGTTTAGATATTTAACCTGTTTGGGATTCATAGTGTTTCTTGAATCTGTGCTTCTGTCTTGTGTAAATTCTGAATAATTCTTGGCTTATTCCTTCACATATTTCCTCTGCCTTATTTTCTCTCTCTTCATCTTCTAGGATTCGATTACATATATGTTAGAACTTTTCACCTGTCCCATGTGTCTCAACACTTTTGTGTATATTCTGTGCTTTTTCCTTTCTGTCCTTCATTCTGGATATTTTCTACTGACCTACCTTCTTATTCATTTATCTTCTCTTTATCTTTGTTTAATTTTCTGTTTAAAACATCTGATGAGCTTTTAATTTCACTAACTGGATTTTTAGTTCTAGAATGTCCATTTTGTTATTTATTTATTTATTTTTGGTAGGTTCCAGTTCTTTGCTAAAATTCTCCATCCTGACCTCTCTTTTGCTGCATATATTGATCACTGTCATTATAAAGCCCATATCTGATCATGTTGATTCTGTATCACCAATGTGGTCTATTTCATTGTCTATATTTTTTTCTCTCTTGATCCTGTCTCTTGATGTACCTGATAACTTTTGATCAAATGCTAAACATTTTTAATGAAAATCTCCCCCAGAGAAGATTTAGTTTCTGACAGGCATTTAGAGTAAGAGTAGCTTGCATTAATCCAATTAGAGATCGAACTGGTTCCAGGTCGAATTTCAGTCTTCATGAGGTCTAGTCAATCCCCCAATTGCCCTTATTCCTAAAAAACAGTCCTTCAGAGGTCTGATCTGAAAGCCTGAGGCAATTACCAGATGTCTTCTCCTTGGTGTCCCCGAACTCCAGTTTTTATCTCCCTGGCATCCTGAGCCTATCATTTGCTCTCTTTAGCTCCTCAGCATCTTCTCTGTTGCCTTCTGCTCAGCTTTGACTGCAGTCAGCCTATGAGTTAGCAAATGCTTCAAGGGGAAGCATGGCTCCAATGATCAGCATCATCCTTCTTCCTCTATGCTTCCTTATCATCTGAGATCTTGGTCACTTATATCCTGAATGACTTGGTGGTTGTGAACCTCCATTTTTCGCCCCTAGTCTTGTGAGACTATCAAAATCTTCACTCGACCATTATTTTTTTTCCTTTGGTTTTTGCTTGGCTCTCAGCCTTTCTGCCTAAGTTGTGCCAATCAGCAAATCGGTAACTACCTGAGAGGATAAAAAGGTAGAAGTTGGGTTTATCTCAAAAGTGTCCCTTTTCTGTGGGATCTTGGCCCCTCCAGTCCTTGCCTTCATAACTATCCAATGACTTTAGTGGTTTTGTTTGTTTGTTTGTTTATATATTATTCAGCTTTTCTAATTGTTCCTGGTTGAGAAGGTTTGTCTACTCAGCTGATCTTTGTTTAGAAAGAGGCATCCTAAAAGTCAAGGAAGGCAACTAGAATTATTTAACAATGTTAACAATATATCAAGACTTACTGCTTCCTTCCAAGAGTATTAATCTTTTGAGGGTCTTTGTGAGAGTAAATGTGTTTTATAATTATGGCACCACTGCAGCACATATTTAGGAAAAGTATTTTGGGGAACAATTCTCATCCTTAACTAACTAAATAATTAACTAGCTAACTAACTATCATGCCAAACTAACATTTGTTGAGTACTTACTATGTGCCAGGGACTGTTTTAAGAGTTCTACATATACTACATCATTTATTCTGCACAACTTGGAGAGATGGATTGTTTTATTATTCCTCTTTTTCAAATAAGAAAACTAAGGTACAGAGACATTAAGTGGTTTTATAAGATTAGCCACCTCGTAAGTGGTAAAGCTAGAGTTTCAACATAGTCTGAATCCAGAGTTCCTGTTCCTAACCACTAAATTATTTGTCTTTCCATAATCATAAAATTATTACTTTATTTTAGTGGTGGCAAAGGAAAATGAGGAGTTCTGAAAGTATTTTGAGTACTGACAATGTCTTAAGAATAAGTTTATGAACTCAGTACAGGAGACAAATCTTATTTATATGCATAAACTCAGTTATGTTTGTTAGACTGCAGCTATAGTTCTTTATAAGTTAAGTCTTTTATGGAAACAAATATACAGACACAACACACACGTATATCTCTATGTATACATATGTGTATGCACATATATGTGAAAAACCCGAAATATCTCTACATAAGGATCAGTTTGTGGTGACTATGCTAGATAGAACCAAACTGATAGTTTATTGCCTGTCAAAAAGAAAGAAAACACAGTCAATTAGACTTGACATTCATGTCTTATTGGTTTATTAAAATCATGACTTTGAGAATAAATACTATACTTTGACTTTCTAAGCACATATGACTTGCATACTATTTTCATTACTTAGATCACAATTAGCCTTCTCAGGATGATACAAGGTCTTTTTAAAGCTGTTGTCCTTCTCATAGACAAAACAAAACATTGTGGATAAATCTTACAATTACAGCTATTTCCATAGTTTAAGTTCAGTCTTTAGCATGATTTAAACATTCAGTTCAGGTTTAGGTATTAAGGCCATCTCTCTTTTTTCAGGCCATGTCTCTGAACTTTTTAGGACTAGCTTGGTTTCAAATATTTTAGTCAATTGCCTTCATAAAAGACAACTATATTTTCTAATTTGTGATTCAGAAAATCTGGTGACCATACTTTTTAATCTTTTTTCCCCAACTTCTTTCAGGGGAAGACTTTTCTCTATGAGGAATCCATTCTGTTCATCTCTTATTAGTTAAGTACCTAAAAAGGTACTGTATTTATTGTTAAGTATTTTACATGTTATTATAATTAATATAATATGCAAGTTTTTGTTTTTGTCTTCATCCTCTAAGTGGAACTGAGTCATTATGTATCAGAGTGGCTTTGTTTATAGAAACTGTTTTTCAAGGAAACAAATAAATTTGTCCCCCATTCTTTTGTTTTTATATTTCAAATAAAGATGAGGTTTGTGTTTTTCTTAGCATGGAACCAATTTTTATATTAGTTATTTATTGCTGTGTATCAAATTATCCTAAAACTTAGAGGCTTAAAGTAAAAAAAAAAAAAAAAAATTTTCTCACAGTTTCTATGGGTCAGGAATTTGGAAGTGGCTTAGCTGGATGGTCCTGGCTCAGGGTTTCACATGAAGCTAGAGTCAAAATGTTGCCCAGAGTACCACTCATCTGAAACCTTGACTGGGGCTGGAGGATTCAATTGTTAGTGGCTCACGTTGGCAAGTAAGTACTGGCTATAGGTAAAAGATTTAATTTCTAACTAAGTGGACCTCTCCATGAGGCTACTAGAGTGTCCTTATGACAGTGGCTGTCTTCTCCCAGACAGAGTGATTTAAGACAGAATAAGGCAGGAACTGAAACGTCTTTTATGGATCTAGCTTTAGAAGTCATAAACCTTCATTTGCACAATATCCTATTGATATACAAGTCAGCCCTATTCACTGTGAGAAGAGACTGTATGAGGACACTAACACCTGAAGGTAAGAATCATTGAAGGCAGCTTGGAGACTGGCTTCCACAGTTATTCATTTAATAATTCTTAATTGAGTGTTCACTTGTCAGAGGGAAAGATTTGAAGGAATACCAAGTGTGGCTTTTCCTCCGCAGGCCCACTATAGGTCTTGGAAAAAGATGCTAGCAGTAAAAGACAATGTACGTTAACTAAACAGTGGTCATTTCAGGCAACAATATCTGTTGAGAGGTATGCCTGCATGGAAATAGTCAGTAAAGGCTTCAAAGGTAGATGATTGGTGCTGGGGTTGGAGGATAAATGAGCAACTGGAAAAAAAAAGCTTTGATTCTTTATTACTTCCTTCTCTGAGCTACTGTTCATTCCTAAAACAAAATACCAAACTATATCAGGTAGGGTTTTATGGTTCTGGTCAACTCAAGAAAGAGAAAGTGAGTTATCAGGGGAATGTTGGCATTTCTCCCAGGAGACAAGGATGGATGAATAACAAGATCTATGGATAGCAAGTGTCACAGCAGCCCTGGGGATCATGGCAGCAGGAATGCGTAGACAGGTTCTCTAGGATGCAACATCAAACAAATCTGCTTCATTGACCTTCCTCCTGAGTGCCCAGAAGAGGGTCTGATTGGTCTAGCTTGTTTCATGTGGCTACTCCAGTGCAAGAGATAAGAGGGCTCATGATTAGCAGTCTTCCAGAATCACAAGGAGTGGAGAAAGGCCGATTCCCTCAAAAAAGGAACTTTACAGAAACCAGAAATCTTTCAAAACCCAAATAGTTTTCTATTTAAAAAAATTATCTTTTTCATTTTTAAAGAAAATGGAAGTCTTATTGAGTCTCAAACACTGCTTGTTTATTTTTAATTTCTTTATGTTGGGGGTGATGCACATTTCAGAGACAAAAGTAGCAGAACAATTGCCTTAAGCCCTGAATTTTTTTCCCAGAAAGGCACCCAATTTATCTTGGGTTTCTGGTGTGTTTGGATTTGTCATTAATTTGCCTGAGATTTTCCAGAATGCTGTTCTCTGGAAATGACCAGTTATCCTCTCCTGCTCAGAAGCAACAAGGCATCCAAAATTTCCTGACAGTTTTTTTATGGTATTTCCCAATTTTCTTTCCCATGGTACTTGCCACAGTTTATAATTATTATTTATTATCATCTGTAATTATTAATCTTATTTGAAACAACTGTGCTTATCACCAAATCAAAATCTTGATTAGCATTTATTAAAGCAAGGTTTTACAACCTCAGCACTATTGAAATTTTGTTTCAGAGGGCTGTCTTGTACATTGTAAGATGGTTAGCAGTATCCTTGACTTCTTTCTAGATGTCAGTAGTCGTTTCTCAGTGTGACAACCAAAAACCATCTCCAGATAGCCCCTGGGCAAAACAATCTCTGGTTGAGAACCACTCATGCACATATAATTCATATATAAAGGAATGCATACATGAATGAATGAATTAACAGACTCATTCAGGAATGTGATGGGATTTCCAAATCCTTGAATCCTCGAAATTTTCAATCTTTGAATGAACGTTTGTCTGTCCCTTTGTTTATTCTGATTCATTAATTTTTTTCATTTTCCATTCAGCAGACATTTAGGCATTTACTGAGGATCTGTTATGGAAAGAAGTCAGGGTGCTATAAATTGTTTACAGTCTACAATGCTTAGAGGGCCTGTGCTAGGCATTATGGGGTTAAGTGTGAAAAAAATTATGATTACCTTCAGCTTATTGTGCCTCCTGGGAGTATGGTAGTTCTAGCAGCACATTTGGATCAAGCTTACTTGGCCTGTCTGCATGGCCTTCCTGATTCTTCCCTGCTTTTCTTTGTGTTAACTATTCCTCACAACCAGTTAAGATTCATCTTATTGAAGCCTGAAAGGTTTCAGATCTAAAAGGTTTCAGATCTAAAAGTCTCCCTACAGCTTCCTTAATGCACCTTATATTTGTCACTTAGCCTTTGCATCTACCATACTGCATTGGTGTTTTATAAATCTTATAAATATGTCTGGACTTCCTAAATAAATGTTTTGAAGAAGTTTATTAGAGTAGAAAAATTCTTAAATATAAACAGTTCTAATATAACTTCTGCCATCAGTGTAGTTTTGTGACCCTGGGCGGTTGCTTAATTGCTGAGGCTCACTTAATCTAAAAATGGAAATGTTTTTCCTGTTCTACAACTTACCTTCAAAGGATATTGAGGATGATATTGAGGATATTAAGTGAAATAATGGACATAAGTATATTTGGTAAATTTAAAAGCATTATACAAATGTAACATGCTGGAATTACCAACATTCAGAATAATAAAGTTCTTGAGGCAGAGACTATGTTTTATATGTCTTTGAATCTACCATATGGCTGCATATCTAGTTGGGAGCTCCACAAATGATAGTTGGTGATGCTGATATGGTGTCTTGTGAAGTGTGGATCTCATTCATTATATAAATTTGTTATCTGTGATTATACACGAGCCAATAAATAGTTGTAGAGTCAATTTGAATTTCAGACAATCATCGAAGACATCTGTATTATTGCTCATGCATATGCATGCTGACTCCTTCTGAAGCTATGAGTTGTAAATATTCTATATGAAACATATTTTAAGGACCTAATGATGTCTTATAGATTTTTACTGATAACTTTAAAGAATAGTTTATCTTATACAGAAATGCATTAAATGAGTTGAAAATTCTGGTAAGATTTCACTCCGAAGTATATAAAGATTAAAAGTAATGTATTTTTGGCACTTGGATAAATTCATTTTCTTTTTTGGTTTTATTATAAATAAAGTGACAAATCCTCTAGAGTATAGTAAGAGGTTAATCAATCTAAAATATTCATCTTCTCCAGCTATTCTTTGAGTTTTAAAGATTGTTTTAACCAATGTATAAACTCAATTGACTAAAATTTTTTATTGCAAAACTCATAGTTGTTTTTGACTTCCTGTTATTGGCTCATTTCGTGGTAATGCTAAAATTGAACACCATAGTAACAAATTTGTTTTACTAAAAATATTGAGATAACACAAATAAGACATTAAGCAAACCCATGCATTAGCTGAGTTGACCTTTCTTGAAAAATAAATACGAAGGAAATATTTTAAGGGAGTCCTTTTTTTCTCTCAATTTAGGGCTCACTTCTAGTCAAATACTGCTTTTGTTTACAAAGAATTAGGTTAATACCTGTTAAATGTGGCAGTAAAGTTTTACTGCATATAATTAAGTTGTAAAACTAAATGGACTTTATGGGTATAATTTCCAATACAAGCTTTTATATTTTTTAATGAAAAATAGCTGACTAGCTCATGTGACTAAATACTACACTAGCTATAGAGCTTTGAGAAATATTCAGTTTTTCTAGAATGGGAAATTCAGAATGAGTTTTTTAAAAGCTCATTTTTTAAAAAAGTGATATGTACTATATTAAATTAGTATAGCACTGAACTCTTTCTCTATATAAATTCAGACTCAGAGAACATTTACTGACCATCTTCTGTGGGCCAAACATCGTGTTAGCTTTTTTCTCATATGTGGTCACTTATCTTCAAACAACCTAACAATGGCATCTTCATTAGAGAGAAGAAAAATCTGAGGTTCTTTGAGATGAAAAAACTTGCCTACAGTTACAAAGCTAGTGCTAAATCCGGATTACAAACCCAGATTACCTTATTGTGAAGTCAGTATTCTTACTGGTGCATGTATTCAGGATGATGTGAATCAGGGTCCTATTATGCTTGCATTATAACCTTTCCCAAGTGTAATGTGCTTAGGTCTGTTGACCTCACGCAGGAGCAGCAGACGTGTTTATAATCTCTAAACGTCTATAAAATTTCTCTGAACTTGACAAAATAACTTACTCGTGGCATGCTTGTTTGAAAATGTTTATTGGCTATTTTGTTTCAAGATGATGGACTGAACCTGAGATTTTTATTGGTCAAAATTGGTGAGTTTTTCCCTACATTATGATACAGAGGGCAGTGAGTTGAGTTGAAGCCAAAACCTCCTTTATTCAATCAGTCTTTCATTCATCCATATGCTTCTGTTTCCAAATGAAAATACATCTGGTTCTGTCAAAAGGCCAATTTAAAAAGGGGCACGTCCATGAGATTAAACCTATTTCATGATGAGAAACGTGTGAAAATTTTTTTTTAAGTAACCAACAATCTTTGTTTCTTTGTCAAAACTAGCTAAGCCTGCGATATAAAATATGTTGAGAGCTCTTAGAAAAAGTTAGGGAAGGGGAGGGGATGTTTAGGATGAAGCAGTTGAGTTGTCCAGCTCTAAGGTGACACCAGCATTTCTAACACAAGAGGCAAAATCTACTTCAATCCATCAGGAATTAGACCCAAAGGATCTAAATCAGGGTTCAGAACTAGGACCATGCTTCTAGACAAAGGCAAGTCTCAGCATCGGTGGATGTTCCAGTGGAATTAGGTAGGTAATAGTAGATATTAATTTCTTGTCCAACATCCATTTTGTCTTTCTTACAAATGATGACAGAAATTGATACTTATCTCTAATATGCATGTTTCCCCATCTTCCAGAATTAGAATTTCCAAATACTAGTGGGATACATGGCCACCCAGCCTCCCTTTCAGCTAAATGTGGCCATGTGACTAATGGGAAGCAAGTAGAGTGATATATGGAACTTTTACAAAGTGTCTTTAAAGTCTCTAGGCTTTCTTTCTTCTAGCTAGTTAGACTATAGATGTGAAGGATGAACCAGGAGCATCCATTATAGACTATGAAGTGTGTTACGGACTGAATGCTTGTGACCTTCCCCCACCAATTCATATGTTGAAGGCTTAACACCCCATAGTGTGATAGTATTAGGAGGTGAGGTATTTGGGAGGTAATTAGGGTTAGATGACATCACAAGGGTCGGGTCTCATCATGGGATTAGGAAAAGAAACCAGAATTCTATCTGCGCACATACAAAAAAGAGATCATATGGGCACAAAGCAAGTTGGTGGCCATCTGCAAGCCAGGAAAGGGGTCCACACTAAGAAACAAATCTTCTTTGGTCTTGGACTTCCCAGTTTCCAGAACTATGAGAAACAAATGTCAGTTGTTTAAGCCACCTAGTCAGTGGTATTCTGTTATAGCTGCCTGAACTGATTAGGACAAAGTAGAAATCCCATGATAAGGACAGTAAAGGTACAAGGTAAAAGGAACCTGAGACCCTGGCAATTGTGGAGCCACCAAACCAGCCCTGGACTGCCTACGTTAATATGAACTCAATCCTAACTAATACACTAACAGAATCCCTATATTATTGGGAGTGGTAAGGCATTCAATAATAAAACTGTGTTTCCCAGCCTCTCTTGAAACTACATATGGCGACATATCTAAATTCTGGCCATTGAAATAAAGTGTCAATTGTGAAGGAATTCTGGAAAGTTTCTTTTAAAAAGGTATAGGCAGCTGGAGAAAGTCCTTGTATCTTCCCTCTTTCTTCCGTCCTACTGCTTGGAATGTAGCTGTGGTGGATGCAGAGAGTCCTTGAGGAATAAAATAAGAGGAGTTCTTCTGTCTTTTCCAAAGTTCCTTGGTGACTTTGTAAAGTCAGCTTATCAATATTGGACCACTTACTTTTAGATTTCTTTTACACAAAGAAACAAAACTTTTGGTATTAAGCCTCTTATTTGGGGTTTTCTGTCAGGTGCAGCCACATCTAATCCTGTCTGACACAGAGGTTTATTAGCATTGGCAAGAAAGTATAAGAAACATGGGTCAACTGTAGAGACTTGGGTCGTGGGGCCTGTGTATTCTCCAGTTGGGAAACTGAAGTAAAAGTAGCAACTTCCTGGCAACAATCTGGCTGACTAGTCAGGTTCGATGTTAGATATCTAGACCAACGTATGAGTGTAGACTATCTGGGCCCTGCTTATTGGTGGGTAGGAGCAGCTAGTGTGCTGCCAGCCCAGGTACTCACTGCTGGACACAGCTGGGCTTGGGCCAGGATTTTAGTGCCTAACATAGGCTGGGCAGAGGCAGAAGCAGAGGCTGACATAGCCTATGCCTCTTTTAGACACTAAGGCAGAACCAATATGCTGGACCTTGGTCTCCTCTGAGGGCTGTAAGCAGCTGGATGACTCTCTAACAACCAGGCTTGTGAGACTCAGCTGTGTCATGTGTGGACCAGCTGCATCCCTACTGGTCCTCATTTCCCCTGCATTGAGCTCATTTACTCTCTGGGGATTAATTTGATTGTAAATACTCTGGACTCCAAAGTGTGGGAAAACTGGAGACACAAACAACAGAACTCTTAATGTTACAGCGGCAGAGAGTAGCATCTTTCCCTCTGTTAGCCTCACATAAGACCTGGCTTGTAGTTCTGTTGCTGGGGACATTTCCTAGTCAGAGACACTTCTAGGCAGTGACCCAAGGAGCTAGTCTGCTGCTGAGAAAGGAGAAGGCAGGTCTGCGTGCTGGAGTTCAGAGAACCCTGGGCTCACATGAGAACAATCAGCCCAGAGCTTTTGCTATCAAAGAGGTAAGACGAGTGGAAACATGCTATGAAACGTAAAAAGCCCTACAGATTATTATAATTGTATTAATGAAGAGAATCACAACAACATCATCCTCTTTCCTACTGTTACTGAGACCATGAGGTACTGACCCCCTTCAAAACACCCAGAGATGGCAGGATGCCCTCTCGTTAATTTTCCCCCAGCCCGCTTCGAGGCTGCCCTTTGGATTTAGTTTAACCAAAGTTCATGTAGATTATAAAAAAAATTGGGGGAATAGAAACATTTGGAGTGATTTGATTCAGAACTTATTTCTTCTCAGGGGTGATCTTTTCAGAATGCTATTGCAAACAAATGACAGCTCAGTATACCTTCAAAATCAACCATTGTGTATGATACATATTAATCACATATCCCACTAACTATTATTTACCCCATTTCCAAAAGTGTGTTCTACTGTTAATAGGTGTTGTGTGGAGAAATGGTGGTAGAATAATTTTGGGAAATATTGGGTAAGCATAGCTGAGCTGGAAAATCGTTATTGGGGTATAAGTCTAGAGGGAGGGGACTGTCCAACACACATATCCTGGAGTCAAGGTTTTCATTGCCCCCCATAAAGAATCTGACAGGGTAGACGATAATTTCCTCTGCTCCTATTAATCAGAGAATAGGGCTCCTCATACCTGAGCTTGTCTGTTTGAATGCTTTTTCCTGAGACCAGTTCATCTGGGAAAATGACACAAAGTCAAAGGAAGAGATGAGATGACTCACGGCGGCCGTGGTGCTGCCCTAGCCTGATTGTTTTGATGTTTTTCTGTGCCTGACACCCTTGGTTTTTCAGCCTTCCATCTATTCTGGGAGCCACTTCATGTCCTCTCTGTGATCCCCTTTTCTCAGGGTAGGCAGAGTTTGTCCTGCTGCCTGCAGCCAAGCACATTGATTAACGCAGAACTGACATGAGTTTATTGCTGGGCTCTCAGAACCATTAATGGGCTAGTTTGCACTGTGATTTTCCAAAAGATGGTCAAGAATGTGACATTTTTCAAAAGTATTTGTTCTGGAAGCTCTGCCTCCACACCCCCTTCCAAATCCTGCCAATATTTCTTAGGGTTGGTGTTCACAGAACACGCTGGTGAAAAAGCTAATTTAGTAAGTTATTGCTTAGCTAAGTAAGAAGACAAGACATCTTGACGGTACAGAAGAGTTAATTTAACTAAAAAAAGGTGAACAGTTTTCTTCTGCTCTATAATAAATCCAGGATCTCATAATAGATTATATTCTTATCACGGTTTATAGTTAATATTTCTCTGAGGACCACTGGCTCACATACATTGTCTCCTGTATATATCCTCTGGGCTGGTAGTGAGATCCTGGGATTGCAATGGATACATGCCGAGCACTTTGTAGAAGCCAAAATACATCTTATTTTTACCTGATCCATCACACCTGCTAATGACTTAGGTCAACTGGGTAAACAATGTGGTCATCCATAATTAATTTTGCTGTTCGTTATAGACAATTATTTTAACCGCTGGATCATTTGTATTTTTATACAATCTGCAGTCTTCCAGGAACATACGAATGCTTAATGGGTTGTATAATGTGCAATCCCTGACCCATGATTAACATGCTGTTTAATGAGTACAATTTTAAGAAAGCTTGAAACTTTAGGTCCCTGGCTTCTTCTACAAAGCCAGGCACCAGAATAAAAGTTTGCAACAGTAATGGGTTTTGAATGTTTTAAATGGAAGATTATTCTCACATAAATGAGACTCTCTTTGCAAGCCAGGAGCATTCCCCCCAGCCCACTGCCTTCCCCTCCCCCCCTCACCTCCCTACACACACACAGCTTGCTGAGACATTAGTGAACAGACTTGTTAACAATACTGATTTCTGGTTTCCAACCCCAGATTTAGGAGATCCAGGCTTGGTGAGGCATGAACTTTTCCAACAAATGCACCGGGGAATTTTGACACAAGTGGTGATGGTTCACACTTTTGGAAATATTAGACTAAAAAAATTTTTTGAGGTTTATCGAGTATGCAGGACTTCCCCAGTTGGGGAAGTTGGAGGCCAAGAGATTATTCAGAACACCCGAGCATGCTGTTTTTCTCTGGTTTCTCTAACTGGTTATCTTTCTTGAGGAGCATGTGATCTCACAAAGGCTGAACGTGATTCAAGAACCAGAAGAACTCGATATTTGTAAACAATCCCTTAATGTAGGTATATAGCTTGTTAGTGGAAGTTTGTCTGGAATGGGAAGTTTGTCTGAAATCCTGGATATGGAAGGCTGTAGTATAGCAAAAACTGGGCTTTCTAGGTTCTGATAGGTTTTACTTTCTGTAGATGTTATCTTTAACACCTAACTATGTCCCCACTTTAGCAGTTCCAAAAGCCATACTGAAATATGCTGTACCTGCTCTTGCCTCTGTGGCTGCCATATTTTCAATAATTTTCTGTGTCTTTGGCCAAATACACTAAGCACTTTATTCAATCTGATAGGCAGGTGAATGTGTGTGTGCCTGAAATGCGGTGGAGTGAAATGATGGTCTGCTTTTAATTTACTCTAATTCTTGACCCATCCCATTGAAATACCAGGGGAAAGGTAAAGGTCAGTGACAAGATCACTTATTCAATTCCCTAACAATTTCTGAGTATTTGGCTTTGTTTCTTACTGGTAACTGTGAGTTTAGGGTTATTAGTAGGATTAAATGAGATAAGTCATGTAAAGTATTTAACATGATTCCAGGCATATAGATCTCAAAAATGTTAGCCATCTCTTTTCCTCCTTCTCTCTTACTTTCTCTCCTGACCCTCCTCCCCTATCTGCCCCCTACTTCCTTCTCCACAGTGACAGACAACTCTAGAATTTCTATTTAGGAAGGAGGCTTGGGTTATCCAAGGTTAGAGGACGAAAAGGAGTGAGCTAGAAAAATCGTATTAAGATTGAGTTTACCAAGTGCAATTTCTCTCGGATTATGTGTTTATCTGGGATTGCTGAGGATGGGACATCTGCAACATCTGCAGGCTGTCCCTTGACACCACCAGGTACTATGTCAAGGACCTTGGGAGATACAAAGTTGATGGAGACACTCATTTTCTTTAAGGAGTATGATCCAGGGAGACGTTTGTGGTTTGTTAGCTACTCCATAAATAAGGCAACTTATATTACTCATGTTAGAACAGAGTTACCCTTGGCCAGGAGAGCACAGAAGAGAGAGCAATTAATTCTTGGACAATGTATTATCTCTATATTTAGAATCAGAAAAAAGGACCTCCCTGTCTGCTAAAAATAACAATAGAGTTGTGTGTATCTTGCATCAAGTAGATTATTAGGGAGAATAGAAGCAAAGGCAATACAGTGTATATCAAAGCGCATCGGTACGATCAGGAAGAAAGTGGTAGCGGAAAGAATCTGAAGAGCTTCTTCCCTACAGCAGAGTTCTGATTTCACAACAATCCTTGTTAAGGGAGTTCTGCTCTTTTGAAGGTAAAGTTGAGAGATACCAGGAAAACCAGGTTTGTTTTTAGTTGCAGGCAATAAATTATGTGGGAAATGCCAGTTTCAAAATTCCTTCTTTCTACATGATTCAGTGTGAGTGAGACAGAATCGTTGTTGACTATCAAATCCATCTCGAGGACTCAAAAATCATTAATGTCCAATAATACTGATTTATTTTCTGTTATACCTGAGTCTTGCGGGTTTTGTAAGTCTTTCCTTTGGCAGAAAATTCAATAATTTGTTATCACCGAAGGTAAAGTAGTCTAAAAATGTTTAGTTTGGTTTTGATGTTACGTATCTTTTGTGCATAAAATGCTAGTTGTGTCTCTATAATTTTTCCCTGGAAAATTAATTAAGTTTCTTGTTTCTGAAATTTATTACATGACTATGTTTTTGTTAGAAGTCTGGTGGGAATTCTCATTTATTTTTGGTCGTCACTTTATGGGAACAATTTCCATGTTAAAAATCGCAGAATGAAGAACCATAAGCCAATAATACTATGATACAAAAGTTTTTCTAGCTTATTTGTTCTAATGAAAATAAGATGGGCGACATCAAAACCTGACAGAATTTAAAAAATCTGCTTCTTGGAAGTTTTCATCTTAAAAAAAAAAGTGCTGATTATCAGATACTAAGCTCTATCTCAAAGTATTCTTTATTGAATGACAGACAAATACTATGTTGTCCAGCAGTCAAAAAACCTATGAAATGATAATATTCACTGAGGAAAGCTCACAGGACACATATGCATAAAATTATTTTGAGAGAACTAGAGGAAACTGCATTTTTAATGGCCTCAAAATACAAATAATAGAAAGCTGAGTTAGCTTGAGACTATTTCAATTTGGATGCAAAATTGCAGTCTGTTTAAACTTAGGGGATTTTTAAGAGGACTGCTACAAAAAGCTTCTCTAAGACAGATCCTCTTGGCGTCGGTTTTGACTGACCAGGCACACTCAGTCTAGCCCAGGTAGGTTCCAGGTTTCTGATTTCCTTCTGTCCACGCACTTTGAGATTCGGAGTACTTTTTGAGAAAATAGCGTATTTGGAAAATAGAAGAGGTTAAATCAAGGGAGCCAATGGCATACTATTAATGCACTGTGCGAATCTCTTAAGATTTGAACGGAGGGACCTGGGATGGAGAGTCTCAGTGCTGAACTGAAAGGTTTCTCAGCATTTGGGGCTGCGGGAATAAGCATGTGTCTACATAACGTTCTTAAGTTATAGGGTATGCTGAGAGGCCTCGAGGAAGCAGGAAAAGAGGGACTCAGAGAAGCCCCAGGGAACAAAACTGCCCTGGCTTGAACTGCAGACTTCTCCATCCCTGGAGAGATGCTGGGGCTAGTCTCGGTCTCTACTGGGCACAGAGGAGGCTTTAACGTCACTTCCCTTGCTGCTCACGGATTTTGTGTGCTCACCTGAATCCTCACAAACATCCCTGCTACAGGTTTGCCTGACGTGACTGTTTTTTTTTTGTTATTTACAATTATAAAAGTCTGACCAGGACACAAATGAGGTCAATAGTGCTGTGGCTTCTTCTTTAAAAACACACTATTTTAAACATATTCATGATTTTTATAGCAGTAATTTGCAGCATTGACTACGAAGGTGGGGTTGGCCTTTCAGAACAGAGAGAAAATTCTCTTCTGTTGGAATTAAAGAGGAGTCGACTCATCTCATGACCTTTGAGTGTAGTTTACCAAAAGCCAATCAGGCCATCTGCCTTTACTGAGAAGTGTAAGATCCAGTCGGTCCATTGCAGCTCTGTTGGGGGAGACAAAAGTGACACCTGAAACAACCAGAAAATAATTCAAGGCAGGGAACGATTACATGGTACATTATGGGGTACTGACTAGATGTGCACTACCTCTGATGAGGGGAGATCAGAACAGAATGGACCCCAGAAATGATTGAGAGAGGCAGGAGGAAAACTGCAAAAAACAGAGGGCCCAGTCTCTGAATGTGCATGGAGCGAGGGTGGAGGAGGGTGCCGGCAAGTGCAGAAGGGTGGGAAAGAGCCACGTGTGAGGATTCCATGTGTGAGGGAGAGCTGGATGTCTCTGCAAGTGGGGCCCACGCCTCACCCCAGGCCTCCGGTCCTCTTGGGCAAATAAGACATAGGAGATGAAAATGCATTAGAAATGGACTGCAAGGTAAGACATGGCTAGGACTCAAAGAATTATTCTAAGAAGGAGTTCAGAGAAGAAAGAGTTCTTTATGACATGGAGGGAGTTGAAACAGAATGAATATACTGAAAAATGGTAGGAAGGAGAGTGTTTTGGAAACAAAACTGGTGAAGCCCATGGGCCAGATGATGAGAAGTGTGAATCCAGACTTACAGAGATGTACAACAGTGGTTCTCAAATGTCTGGTGATGAAAGCTCTTTCTTAATAAGAAATATTGCAAGCTCAGTGAACAAAATAGATGAAAATGATTAGTTCTGGGTGAAGTGGAGGAGTGGGTCTGGGACCCACCTCTTATTGCCAGGCCCTCCACCCTGCCCCTGAGGCTTGTCCATAGTACATAGGTGCTCCTCTGAAAGTTGCTTGAAAATCCAGAGCAATAGAAAGTAGGGAGTCGTCACAGAGTCAGGGATGGTGAATGAGCAGGTGTGCAGCTTCATAACAGGGAGAGAATAAAGAAAGGAGAACAAAACAAGCGACTGTGAAGGAACTCAGGTGTGAGGGGCTGAGGGCTCAGACTCGGAGTTGGGAGTGGGAGAGGTAGAGGGAATGGAGAGAAGACACCTGTCCTACTTCCCATGTCTATCAGAACTGATCATTATACCTTCTACTGCCCCTTGACTTTCGTTTCTAGTGCTGATACTCATAATCTTCTTCAGAATATTGAGTGAGGTGTCTTTGGTATGTCCCTAAGCTGCCATCTTTATGCTGGGAATAAAGAAATGTTAAGAAAGGAGCAGTGCCAATTGCTTAATTCTCGGGGTTCAACTCATAGGTGTTCCTTCTAGAAGCATACCTGTCTCTCCTCTTCCAGATGTAAGCCGCCTTTTATGTATTTCTGACATTTTATGGTTTCCTACTTAGAAAGGAAGTGTGCTTCCCAGGGGGTTATATTAAATTGAATTGATTGTCAGGCAGCATTGAAGAGTTACAACAAAAAAGAAAGCAGGTAATTTTCATCTCTCTGGCTTTTTATGTTCATGGACATTTTTTTTTTTTCTGCTTCCAAATTAAGTTTCTATTGGTTTTGTCCAGTTATCTCAGCTTTCCATCCTAAAACACTGAGCCACTTGAGCTGATTTCAGTGTGTGGTGAGGTTACAATGACACAGACCCTAAGGGGAAACTGATGGGCTCCCCTATTCATCAACATCCATATTCATTAACCAAGCTGAGCTGATGGAAATATCTTAGCAACCAATCCACATTTGCCATTATTGAAGTAATTTGGTGAATGGGAAAATAACATTGGTCTACAATGAAAAACTAATAGGCGAGGCTCAGACAGTGAGTTTCTAAATGGTCAGATTTACATTGTAGTTAAGAACCTCACTAAGGACAGTCACATACAAAAAGCAGAAAAAGACAAAACAAAAAACCAAAACAAAACAGAACAAAAAAACTCGACCTTTCAAGATGGCCATTATGAGCTCTTAAAATATTAAAATTCCCTTATGAAATTAAAAAGGGGGAGGGAATGCCAAATGGACCAAAAATTTCTAAGCAAACATTCTGAAGCATAATTCTGATTGTGCTGTTCCTCTGCTCAAAAACTGCAAGACAAATTTGGGCCTCTATATGGTGTGGCTCAAACCTGCCTTGCCAGCCACGTCTCCACCCATAGCCTCCAGGCACCCGATAGCTACTCACCATTTCTCAGGCACAGATCCATGGTTCTACCTCTGTGCCTTTGCCCTTGCTGTTGTGAGCTGCTGGAATGTTTGTGCTCCATCCTGCCAGAATCCTATGGAATCTCCACGTCATGGTTTATGTGCCACCGTTCCCTTCTGGGAAGAATTTTCTCCAGTGTCCTTGGAGGAGGTGCTCTCCTTTCTTTGTCTTCCTTTAAAGGTGTGAACTGTGCTTGGAGGAAGTTCCCCACCCACCACCACCTTGTTTTTCTTTTTCTTTTTTTAAAAAAATAATTGGATGCATGACTTGTAAACTTCTAAGGCAGAGATTGATAAACAGGTAAATAGTGGAGAAAAAGTGGATTTTGGGATCAGGCTGATCTGAGTTCGGATTTTAGCTCCAGGACCTAGTATCTGGGCTTAAGCAAATTCTATTTCTGCTCTGTGCCTCCCTGTCATCTGTTAAATGGGAGTCACATAAGCTACTTCCCAGGGTTATTGAGAGAATGTGAGAACAGGAATGTAAAGTTTGAACTGACGCCTGGCTTCTGGTAGATGCTTACTGAATGTTGGCTTGCCTTTGGTATACTCCGCATCATTCAGCATAGTTCCCAGCAGTGTGAAGGTGCTCAGTAACATTTTCCAAATTTAATTACATTGAATAAGCGATTAGATTTGGGACTTTGCCAGCAATATCTTTTCAGACCTCTTAGTACTACTTAGTGCATCTAAATAATAATTCGCAAAATAGACCAGAAAGTCAAACACCATGCTTTACCTTTTTTGTAGGGTGGAGGCTCATTTACTGAGACACAGCAGCCAAACAGAAAACATGACCAGGCCATTTCCTCCTGCACTTCCTGCCTGTCTTAGAGATTGGACTTTTTTCTGGAGAGAGATTTTGCTGGCTTATGAGACCCTCTGATGGGGAAACCATAAATGGTATGCCAAGTTAGGGCCAGAAGACATGAAGAACAGGCTCTGGTCTGCGCGTGGGCTCTAGGGTGATGTAAGCCTTCTGCCTCAGTACCCCTGGCTTCCTGGCGTGGTTCAGATGAACCAGCACTTCATAAATCTCTAATGGAACTTCTATAAAGTGCCTAAGCCCAGACAATGTAAAGTGCCTGACCCATCCCTAAAAAACAGCTTTCTTCAGAAGTCTGGCATTTTATTGTTAGCAGTTTCCATACAGAGACTTTAGAATCATAAATGCACACTTATCTTAGATTTTCGGATTTTTAAAAAAGTACTACTTGTTTATTGTAGACAATTTGAAAAATACAAAAAAGCATATGGCATACCTGTTAACATAATTTTTATATTAAAAAGTGATTATATACTATAAATGCTACTTTGTAACTATATTGTATCTAAACAATTTATTGTATTCATTTTCCTATGTCAATAAATTTTCTTCTACAGCATCAAGTTAATAGCTGCCTAGTATTTCATCACATAGGGGTTCCAAGTCTTATTCTAATTCCCTAGAGTTGGAAATTTTTAATAATGCTTAAATAAATATCCTTTTTTATACACCATGTCACATATTCTTTTTGGGTATATTCCTAGAAAAAGAATCACTAGATAGAGTGCATATGTAAATGTCGCCAAATTGCAACATTTGCACTAATTTTCACTCTTCTATTGTTCGACAGTCAGGTTATTTCCAATTTTATTACTGTTGTAAGTTTTACTGTGAAACTGACCTTGAACATGAATTTTTTGGAACATTTATTGTTTTCTCAGAGTAAAATCCTTAGAAATATAATTGCAGTACCAAAAATATAAACATTTTTGAAGCTTTCACCCATATTGCCACATTTTCTTCTAGAGAGGTTGTTTTAACTACATCTATTGATTAGAATTCCATTTATTTCTCAGGATGCTTGCCAGTATGTGACTTATCATTAAAAAAACAAACAAACAAAAAGACCAAACAACAACAAAAAAACTTTTGTTAATGATACAGTCCAAGAACAGTAGTTTAGTATTTTAATTTGTATTTCTTTGGTTGTTAATGATCTTGAACATAATTTTATGTGTTGTTTTCAGCCTTAAGATTTATTAATAATGTAGCTCAGCTTTACAAGTAGTTTAAAAAAATATTAGAATTAGACCACAAAACTTCTATTTTGGCTGAATTACTTATCTTTGATATCATTAATCAAGAACTACTTATTAGCACTGACTACTAAGTAAGTAAGACCCTGTGACAGCCACAGAGAGGATGCAAAGCAACAGATGAGAAAAGATGAGTTTTTGTCTCTAAGAAATTGACTTGCTGAAGAGGAAATATACACACAAATAGATAATTTACAATGAGAAATCTTATATATTTTATTTAATATTTTTAATATCTAAAAAATATTTGATAATATAAAGTGATTTGAGGCTACTAAGAACAAATAACATAGATTTAATAAAATCATTAAGACAGAGATTAAAGAATGGAATCTACCTTAAGCTTCAAAAAAAATTACTAATTACGGTGCATAAAATTTAACTTCAAGCTTCTTGGCAGCCGGAGGGAAATGTGAAGGGTCATGTAGCTGTCATTAGCTAATGAAAGGATGTTTGCAAGTGTATTACAAAGGATAAAATCTTTCTAATATTGTATTAGCAGAAGAATTCTCACATAGGTCTTTCTTCAAGAAGCATTATTGAACTACATAATGAACAGTGTCTTTGATAGAATTTTATTGAAAATTCAGTCCCCATGTGACCATTTCTTACAGTAAAATAAAAAGAAAAAAATGAAAGCATAGTGTTACATTGTAGTCTTTAGTAAATATAGAAATATTAAGAGAAGTTAGATGTACGCCTTCCTGATAATTTAATTTAGCACAGGAGTAGAGCTTTGAGAATCTAGAGTCAGAATGACCAGCATAAATCTTTGGCCAACCTATTTTAAAGTCAATTGTTTCAAATGGTATTTTGATAGGCTCTGTACCAATGACTGAAGGTGATTAAAGATGACAAAAACACAAGATTGTTAATGCCCAGCACCCAAAGTATAAGTATCCAGTTATTGATCAAAACTAGTCTTCTATGTTTCATTTATTCACTTTTGCATTTTAACATGTTTAATAAATATAAAGTCCTTCTAGGCAAAGGGGACAACATATTCAAAAGCATGAATGTATAAAAATACAGGCAGTGTCAGGGTGCAGGATGTTAGGGGGTAGGAAATGTAAAGTTTACTAGGCCAGGTTGTGTGGGCTCTATCCTGTAAATCTATGCTGTCCAATATGGTAGCTATTAGTTAAAAGAGCTGTTTATGTTTAAACTAATTAGAATTAAACATAATTTCATTTCCTCAGTTGTGCTAGCCACATTTCAAGTGCTCAATAACCACATGTGATTAGTGGCAATCGTACTGGAGAGCACAGATATAGAAAATTTCATTGCTGTAGAAAATTCTATTATATAGCACTGTTATAGACAATGGAGTGCCTTGAAAGACTGTTAAACAGTGGAGTTACGTGACCAGACCGGTGTCTTAGAAATAGATGAAACTGCAAAAGGAAGTGAGAGTCAAGTTGAGAGAAGATGAGTGACAGTAGTAGTGAAGAAGTGGGTCCAATCTAGAACATTTGGAAAGTAGGAGCAACATGACCATTTAGATGGATGAGGGCAAGTAGTTAAAACTGACAATGACATTTCATGGCTGTGTGGAGAGCGGTAAGTGATACTACTCATGTAAACAGGGAACAGAGGAGAAAGTCTATTGGAAAAAACGTCAGGTTTAGTGGTGGACATGTCGCAGCTAAGGTAATTATGCATCTCTATATGCACAGGCAGTTTAATGTCCACAAAAGAGAATATATCTTGCAGAGAGATGTGGGAATCTTAAGTATATAAGTTGACCATATAAAAGAATATCAGCTAATAGGGATATAGGACTTATAGTGCCAGGTACTGTTCTAAATGCTTTGCATATACTTTAACTCCTGTAATCTTCCCTAAAAATGTATGCGGCAAGGCTTACTATTATTAATCCTATTTTATAGGATGAGGAAATTGAGGAGCAAAGAAGTTACATAATTTATTGTACAACCTCATACTAGTAAGTGGTGGATTTGAGATTTGAACTCAGACAAATTTCTTAACCAAAAATCTGTACACAAAAATCTGACAGGCTATAAAAGGTGGATTTGAATATTTATGGGGAAAATATACCACAAAATTCTAAAAATTAAATCACATTTTATTGCCTAATAAAAGTCATTTTTACAGAAGAAATTAAGTAGGATAATTTGGAGCTGGTTAGAAAATTTAAAACCCACGATAGCTGTTTGTGTAATATTGGTTGAAGCCATGGGAGTCAATGTGTTTGCCATGGAAGAATATGAGGGTGGGGAAGAAAGAGGGCCCAGAACAGAACCCTGGAGAACACTGATATTCAAGAGGTGGTTAAAAGCAGAGGGGTCAGTAAATAAGACTGAGAATCAGGAGGGCGTGTCATGCCAGAAGAAAAAGGAAAAAAAGTATCCATTAAAAAAGAAATGGTTAGTGGGAAGAAAAGTTTTCAGTGACTTTCCCAAGCTGAGTTTATTGTTGGTTTTTGTCAGAACAGTTTCCATGGTACAGAGGTTGCTGGAGCCAGATGGTAGTAGAGGGAGAAGTGCATGGGAAGTGAAGAGTGTGGGCGTCTTCTGGAAACTTGATGGTGAGGAAAAGGGTGAGGTTCTAGGCATAGAAGTCCCAAATATTAACGTATATAGAAAAAACTATTTCATCTCTCTGAAGAAATGGGCCACTAGAATTCCTGGAGACTAGTCTATAGCTTTTCTCAAAAACAGCTTCGTAGCATCTCAAATGCTTGAACAAGGACTTCATTAAAATCATAGAATCCTGAAACTTAAAGAAGATTTATGCAATATATAATTACTGTACAGTCAACATATTTTAACTTGAGAGAAATGACAAGGAGGATCATGACACATCAATTCGATGCTTTGCTGAAGTAAGAATTCTGTCTGTGTGCATGCTGAGGCTGCTGAGAAGCTGTCCATCACTTTGCTGGTTTGTGAACCTAGCACACAGCCCAACACCCACTCCCACGTCATGTGAAGTCTTTAAAGGCATTGTTTATCTGTGGAAAAAAAAAAGTCCATTAGATAAGATATAAAACTCAAAAAGGTAGTTTTTTTGCAGTGTATAGGTGGTGTCCAGACACATTGTGTCTAAATGCAAATGGGATTTAGGAGACAGCCAAGAACTTGAACCTATTTTCATGATTTTGACCTTCTAGAAGTTTTGGGAATGCATCCCTCAGGGATGTCAGAGGCCCCTGGGCTCTGACATCCCTGAGGGATGCATTCCCAATAAGTAGGGATACATTCTCAATAAGTAGGGCAACTTTGTATTTTGGGTTGCCTGGGATAGTCCTGATTGACTCCCGTTGAACTGGATAAAATACAAGGTCATAATATACACAAGTAATACTACAATGAATTCAATCAGATTATGGGGAAGGAGAGAGGGGCAGACAGAGGATATCAGAGAAGCCTTTGTAGGTGTGACCTTGAAAAATAGACAGGTTTCCAACAGGGCAGAGAGGAAAGAAAGGCATCTTGACTGGAGCATGGTAACAGCACAGAAGTGTTTGCCTGACAGAAAACAGAGAATCTGAATTCTCCCTCAAACTACACTCCTGTAAGAACCAGTCAAATCTAAAGAAGTTAAAAAGAAAAGCATAATGCAACAAAGTTCTTCTATGAGATCCATTGCCTTATTTTCAGTTGTCCGGTTCTGACCATTTTAAAGATGTTTGTTAACATTTGCATATTTTTATTAAGTTGTTTTCTGTAGAGAATACTATTGAGCAGTTGTATTGTATCATGATGGCACCAAAAACAACTTCGACCCATTCTTAGCTTCCAATCTTTTAGAAGTCAAAGAAATTATAGCTCCCTTATCTAGCTAAAGAGGAGATAAACTTAATTTAAACCATAGTGTTTAAAGGTTTCCTCCCCATTGTAATTATAAGAATTATATTTAATATTTATGTAACAGATATTCACAGCTTTTTGGGAAAACAACTCCCTTCACAAAAGGTGAAAAAAATACTGCAAATATTTCATTATGTCAGTTTATTTTTTCTGAATCCCCAACAGTATCATTTTCCTCAAAATTAATCCTGATTATCACTAAATGTTCTTTACTTACTTGATTCCTGGCTGCTTGGCACTACTTTATTTTTAGTCTTTGTATATTTGTGTATGTGAAGGTTTAGATACCCTAATGAATTTTGAAACTTTTTAGATGAAGATGCTATTTGCAAGATCATTGTTAGAAATCCTGTTAGTGCGGAATATCTGGTAATATCTCAGTGCACAAAAAGTCATTATAACAAATATAATTAGATGTGGGAAATTTGATCTAGACCTGCAATACAAAGCAAGCTTAAAAATTTTTTTGCATTAAGGTAACACTGGAATCAAAATGGGCCCATTCTATTATTTCTATAAAGTCTGATGTTCTAATTTCCATGATATACTGGTATTATTTATCCACATATGAAGACATTAGAGACACTGCTGATAGCCTACACATAGGACCTCAATTCTATTAGAGATGGCAATGTGCCTTACCTAAAAAAAACTACATTACCCATATTCCCTTGTAAGTGAAAGGAGTAGCCATTGACCTCATTTTGGACAATGAGATATAAATGAAAGTTACTTGGTGAGGCATCTAAGAAAAGGCTTTTTTTAAAAAATTTTTTTTTTTTTTTTAATTTTAAGGAGGCCTAATAAGTAAACCAAATAAGAAGCCCAGTAAAAAAAAATTTGCCATTGTTTTTCTCTTTCTTCCTGGACTGCAGATATGATGATAGTGATGGTGCTGCCATCTTGGACCATGAAGCAATAAGCATGAAGACATACAAAGGATGGCTGAGTGAAAAGATAGGAGTTTGGAGGCATGGAGTCTCCGTGCCAGCCCTGAAATGGCTTCCAGTGAAATATTTGTTGCGCGAGAAATATAAACCTTTATTTCTAAAGCCACTATTTATTAAATGTTTTGTAATGAACAGCTAAACCTTTTTGAAACTGATAAATTCTTGATTGATAAATCATGGAGTGACCTAATTTTGGTAACATTTATCCTTGTGATTTCTTTCTCCTTTGAGAAATAGTCTCAGCATCTGAGGGCAATTGTGAGGATTAAATGAATTAGTACAAGTGAAGAGTTTGGAATGGTGACTAATATTCAGTTAAGTGTTGGCTGTCATTAGAATAAGTGGGTACAGTTTCCAGAAAAAAGTCATTCCCTTTTCAGTATTTTAATCTAGGAGAGATTAGGTGAAATGAATATTAGACTTATTATAATGTTTTTATTGGTAGTAGTATATAACTTATTTTTAATTATAACAATTTTATTTGTTCAACAATTGATTTAAGATGGTTCACAGCAGAAAAACATGCACCACGACAATCAAATAAAATAATATGTGTCCGGGGAAATTAATATTAAAATAGAAAGTAAGGAGAGTGAAAAAAATAGAGATCTGAACACTATTCAGCCCAGTAATACAGTAGAGGAAAAGTTGTAAATTTAACTCAGAGGTTCCTGGTGACCACAATGAAAAACGAGTATAATTAAGTAGCATTAATGCAATAGATGCTTACTAAATGTCTATTAGGTGCCAGACAATATTCTAGGCCCTGAAGATGGAATGATTAGAAAAGCAAGTATGTGCTCTGTGCCATGGAGCTCATGGTCAATAAGGAGAAAAAGACTTGAATTTAATAATCACACACAAACAGTTTTCGATGTGGACAAGGAAAAAATGTATATTCTTTAAGGAAAGCAAAGCTTTTCCTGGCACTTCGCTCTAGACAAAATTTCTCACATGGAGCACTTCCAATCCAAGCCCTGGTGATCAAGTGTAATTCTGAGGCTATGACACACCAAATTCTACTTGGTTCCAATGGAGCCACTTCCTTCTCTGCTACTGAGTTTCTGGTTTGTTTATTTGTTTGGTCGGTTGGTTATAAAATACAGCTATACAAGCAAAACTATTAAAAATTTTTTTACATGAGATGTAATACAGGTATGTCAACATAGAGTAGAAACAAACTTCTTTGCTTTTACTTAAATTTATTTTTATAAGCCTTCCTGTAAAGTTTGCGAGAAACACATTCTATAAGAAATAAAGGCTTTTCCAGGCCAGAGAGGTTTGCCATTGCCTGAGTTAAGACTAAATAGAGTTTATCTACCTAGTTATCTGGCATCATCAAGAGTGAAGTATTACACAAATTTTCTAGATAACACGAGCTGACTCCATCAAGTGCCAGGACTTCAAAGTTGAAAAAGGAAACTTGTCTAAAATGCCTTTTTGAGTGATGCAAGAGCCATAATTAAAAATATCTGTTTTGTTAGCAGATCATAATGTAGTTCTGACTTTGAGCTGTTTTCTTTTTTTCCCTAAAGGTCAAGTTGAACTTTCCTTCTATTCTTTTGATTACTTCTATTAACACCCCCTTCAGAATTTGCTGCTACTTCTAACTTGCTTAAAACTGTAAAACAATCGTGTTTCCTAAGATTATGTGTCAAGGAAGATCCAACAAACTGAGTGAAGGCCCAGGCTTTGTGACAAGCTGTTTTCCTTTGAAGATTCTAAGACACCCCTTATTTACTTCTAAATTTCACATTATTGTCTGGAAGGGTGGAGTTTCTCCAGGGGCTAGAGTTATAGTGCCTCTTGAAGAGTCTGTTTGAGAATCAGTGTAAAGGAGTGGTTCCACTACACATGATGAATATGACTGTTGTCTAATTGTTTCCAACCTTGATGAATAATCCTTAGTTTACTACAGAATATGCAAAGGTGTTGGTGGGAGATCATTGGCAAAAAACCAAACTGGGAATGTTTATGGAGCACCAGTTACATGTAGGGCTTGGTGTTGGTCCTGTGATCTGGGCAATTTTTGTCATCAGGTAGAACATACAGCTTTCAGGGGTTTTTAATGAGAGGGAAACAGCCATCAAGGCTCAAAGCAGCCCGGAAACACTTATTTTGGAAGCACTTGTACCACAACTAAAAAGAGAAACAGAAGATTAACAATGCCTTTGCCCAGGAGGAACATGCAAATTCATGAAGCAGTTCATATTTCTTAACTAAGCAAATAAAGGAATTATTAACTCCAGGAAAGACAAAAAGTTACACAAGAATGTAATTAATTATAGTATAACATGTGGCTTAGCAGTTAACAGTATTTACTTAATCATAATAACTAAAATACTTAAAATGTATTAACCCTCAAATTATGATGTAACTATTTGGGAGGATGAGAGAGGTGAAGGATATAGGAGAGAACCAAAATCTTCCTCTACCATAACAAGAAGTCAATAGATAATGTCTGTAACTGATAAATTAAGAGGTAACAGTACTAGACTAGTCAGGGGGATCGCTTCGTAAAATACAAAAAAAAAAGAAAAAAAGAAAAAGTCTAACTAGTATGGTATACACCTGAAACTAATATAAAATAATATTGAATGTCAACTGTAATTGAAAAATCAAAAAAGTAGAAAAAGGTGAAAGGAAATAAAAGGATCAGATTTCCAGGTATAAAACAAGTCCTGGGGATGTGGTATACAGCATAGGGAATATAGTCAAGAATATTGTGATAGCGTTGTATGGTGTCACATGGTTGCTAAACTTACTGTGGTAATCACTTCTTTAGGTATATAAATGTTGAATAACTGTGGTGTACACCTGAAACTAATAAAATTTGTATGTTAGCTATATTTTAATAAAAACCTTTTTAAAAAGAGGTAACAATATGTTTATGCTATGTAAATATTTGGGGTAAATTAGAGAAAAAAATTACTAAGGAGCTGTTGCATCTGGGTGAGGTGGGAAAGAAAAGGAACTGCTCTTCTTAGTGATAAACATTTTAGACGATTTGACTTTTGAACTTTGTTAAATTTTTAAGCTAAAAAATTCATTTAAAATTATATTTTGGACAGAACAAAAAAGAGGATTGAAGAGTGAAAGATCAAGAGGGAATGATTCCTTGGGAGCAGCAGTTGACAAAGCAAATTACAGAATATACTCAATGAGAATCAGATGAAACACGGGAGATAAAAGGCTTGGGACCAAGAGGTCCCAGTGAGGCATTCAGAGGAGAAAGGCTGCATCCAGGAAGTCCACTTACTCACAGCTGCTTCCAGGCCCCGGTGCTCACCCAGCAACAAAGCCACTTCTGTCTGAGAAAACCACAGCAAGGCAAGGCAGGGAGCAAAAAGCCTTTAATTGGGGTAGCGAATGAGTGGCCCTGTGAACTCCAAATGCCTCCAGCAGGCTGGGGCATGCTTTTCCTTTTCTCCCTTCTTTGGCCTATCAACTGATGGCCTTGCTTCCAGGGCTTCTCACCAGGCATTGTTGGTCTTTTGGCTTCTCCCTCTGCTCTGGGTGCTGAGCTATCTTTGTGCCTTTTTGCTTCCATCCTGAGACCAGTGTCTCATGTTCTCACCTCACTCTCCTCATTAAATGCTTCCATCAGGGTTCCACTTCCTCAAAACCAGCTAGGTGACTGGGCAACTAATTTAATAATTCAATAATAAAATCTGTGGTAACAAAAGGTTGATACACTTATTTATCTGGGAAAGTTGGGTAGTCGACATCTGGGAGTGAGGAATTCGGGGTGAACATCTCCTGTGTCCCTGAAATTGTTCTGTGGAAAAACCATCTGTGCATAAGGCCAGCTTCGATGCCCCCAGCTAAAGCTTTTGGTATTGATCCTGCCCCACTTTTATCTTGTCTCCCTCAGCATTTTGAAAATCCAATTCACCCTGCGCTATTTTGTGCTTGCTGGTCTATGATCTCCTTGAGGGCTTGTCATGCTGTTGTCAAATGACATGATATCTTTATTATCTTTTGTTATCTACACATGTCCTTATTAACTCATTTCTGAGACCTTGACTGAAATGGTAGCAGAGCACTCTGGTAAGAAACTTGTTCTAGTCATGAGAAGGAGCGCTGATGGGGAAGGAAAATATCAGTCTGTATTTCTGTGTGATAGCCATGAGAAAGGAAGAGGATCTCTCCCAGAGCCAGAGAGGAGGAGGCAGCCCAAGAAGGCTGAGAACTGGTGCTCAGCAAGAGTAGATCCCCAGCAGGGTGGACTTTCTCCAAGGTCGAGGTCATACTATATCTTTGGGAGCCACCAAACAATTGCCCACACATGATCATTCTAACAATATAAAAGCTCGATTGATTCCAAATTTGAAAAATTGCAAATATTTTTCTTTGGCTTTAGATGGCAAGCCACATAAGGTATATTGTCCAAGTAATACTTCAGTTACATTTTGCCTCAAAGGACTTTCGCATTTACAAAGAAATATTGTCAATTTGTGACCTAAAAGTAAACTAATGAAGTACATATTTTTTGAGTTTTTTACATCTGTCAAAGAAGAGTTTCAGCTAGATTTGAAAAGTTACTTTTATTATAATGGATGATGCTCCTACTGTGTCAGGCCAAAAATTCAAATGAATTGGAATTTTAAAACAAGGGACTCATGTTTCCTTTATATGACATAAATAATATATATTGAAAATATTTGTGTTCAGGTTGCTGAGGCATGCTCTATGAAAGTGTTATGAGTGTAGATGTAAAAATCCTTTAATATACATGTGTAAATGCTATGAATCATTGGCAGTATATAGAACTATTGAAAGAAACAGAAGACAATGAATTTAATGATCTTGTGTTCTTAGCCAATGTTCATTGGTTGAGTTGTGGAAGAACTTTATAGAATTACCTTATTATTAACTCTGACTTTCTTGGAACAAAAGAAATGCTTGCCAAATATTCCATTATCAAAGATGAATATGGCAGTGTGATTTACATTTTCTCACTGATATTATACTGCATATGAATGAGCTAAATTTGAAGGTCCAAGGAAAGGGAAAACTTATTTGTGATGTAGCTGGACAGACAAAACAATTATATTTAAGGCAAACTTTTTATAGTATAAATTAAAAATAATAATTTTATATATTTTTATAAAATGAATCAATATACAGAATATTTTCACGAAAATTGGCTGTCACAGCTTAAGGAATAATTGAATACCTTGTTGATACTGATAAATTTAGAGCTGTATTTCAATTTATTAAGTACTTTTTTGAATTTGATATTAATAATCCTGAGTAAATACAGAGAGGCTGAATTTATTTGTACAGAAGTAGTTTTGAAACTGACATACTTTTGCTTTAGTCAAATTAAATATTCTTTGAAAAACAAGTTTTGACAATGTGAGTGCAAATATTAAAGGAAATTGAATTTTGGATAATTGTTTCAATTGTTTAAAAACTTTTAAGTATGTTTGGAACAACTAGATTCCTGTCTAATCTATTTTTTAACTATAAATTTTGTGAAATCTAAGAGTATTTATGAGTATATACATTGAGATATTCTGTAAATATAAAATTTACACTAAATTTTGAAGACAATATGAATACAAAATGTAACATTTCATTAATAATGTTTATGTTGAAATTATAATATTTTGGACATATTAGGTTAAATAAACTGTATTATTAAAATTAATCATATCTTTTTTTTTAAGTTTTTTAATGTGGTAACTAGCAAATTTAAAATTACATATGTTATTCACATTATATTTCGGTTGCATAGCAATTGCACCAAAGTCCCAACACTATGGGTTTCATCAAATAGTTCCAAAATCCCAGTACCAGTATCTGGTTATAAATAGCATAACCAAGATCAATGTCAATTGTCATGTAATACAAAGTTGTAAGTCACTGACCCACTTACATCCTCTTCCAGTTGTAAACTAGGGCATCTGCTTGTGAGACGCCTGGTCAGAATTCATGGTCATGAAACTGAATTTCCCTGAGAACTTCACCTGTCCATGGAGGAACAGCACTAGTGACCCTCGACTGGTTATCTTTTACTTTAGGCAACTGAGGTAAACACTGACTGGGAGGATAACCAGAAATCAAATTCTATTGGATTATGTCGGCCAGTATTGATGCACTCACCTGTGCCTGAAAACAAATTGACTCATAGTGCCAAGGCCTTTATGAGATATGACAACAACTGGTATCATTGCGAAAGTTCCTGAGAGAGAACAGAGACTAGTCAGAATCCATACATTTCTGAGCCTGCTTAAGGAGAGAGTGCCAAAAAGGGAAAAATAATCTGGAAGTCTTTCCCTATGTCCCATACCCACCTTTTTCATACTGTCTTCATGTCTGAATTTATGCCCAATTCAGGGTATTTGTGGCAATGATTTCTTGCATTTTGAAAAAAATGCAATTATTGGACTTAAGTCAGAAGATCTAGGTGAGAGGTCCCATCATGTTGACTGAATGAATGGCTTTGGCTAAGTTATACGGTCTCTCAATTTTCTGTTCTGGATAAGATGAAATAATCTCTAAGAAATCTAGAACCAAGGTTTGTGTTTCTAAGTTCTGGCAGCAGCTGAGACGTGGAGCCCAAACTATGTAAAATTCACTTAAAATCTCGACTTCATTCTAAGAATGTGAATTGAAAAGCCACCCTTTTCCTTTCTTCTTTGTTAGAAGGAGAAGAGTAGAATAATACCTTTGTGCAATTTTCTATTTATAGTCACTCTTACATTGTTTTTTAAGAGCTGCTTGGTGTTTTTCCCTTGTCAAAAAATAAAATAGCAAAAAGAAGGATAAAGGAATGCTGTTACCTTTCTAATCTTACTCTTTATGTGTGTGTGTGTGTGTGTGTGTGTGTGTGTGTGTATACATATATATATATATTTGGAAAAAAATGGCCAAGGAATCATTTCTTTTTCTCACTTATTTGCTAAAGCCTTCAAATGTTAGTCTGAATTAACTTTTAGTAGTTTTAGAAGTGAAAACTAGCTCTCCAGGGTAGATAATATTTATGCTAATTTCCTGCACATCAATGTACACAATTATTATAGGGCATGTGAATGATCCATTCACTGAATGAAGAAAAATTATTCCAAATGATTATGGATGAGTTAATCAAGGTAACCATGTCAACTTTCTTTATCCATTAGTGGTAACATCTACAGTATTTCACAATCATCATAATAAAAAAGCCAAATGCTAATGGGCCAGGTAATCAGACTTTAATGAAGAACAGTGAAAAATCTGCTTTTTAAGATAGTTTACAGTTTTCATAATCACTGAAGTGGTCAGTTAGTCCCAAGATTCTTCATATTTCATAATGTGTGTTTACAAATTTTTTCTTCACTTAAAAAAAGTTGAATTTTCCTAATCTAAGAAAGTGGAAATAAGTGGAAAGAGATTCCTCCTTTTAAATGAACACATATTTAAAAAGCTATTCAATTGCAATGGTGACTTAAAATGGAGGAAATCTATACTCATTTAAAAAACTCAATTATGCTTTTATGCTTTCCCTCCTATCTTTGTCCTTTCACTCAGATTTGGTAATTTTATTAATATAAGCTCAGATAAGTTAGGATTTGCAATTTTATTACAATTATTTATTATATATTGTGGTTTAAATTTTTATTTATTTTTTGATCCGATACCCCATTGTACTGTCATGGTGATCTGAGGTTCTGACAGCCACAACTCACTTTTGAAAAATAATTTAAAGTGGCCACAACTCACTTTTGAAAAATAATTTAAAGTGGTTCTCTACGAATACATCACTACACTTTATATCATATGACCTCATTACCCTGGCACCATTTACAAAATATTCTAGGGAGTGGCAACTAACTCAAAGATACATAGTTTTCTGTACTTGGCTGGTGACCCATAAGATAGCTTGACACAATAACTTTGTCCCAAAAGACACACTGTGCCGAATGTTGACTGGGAAACACAATCAGATTCTTTGGGAATCTGAATGTGAAAAATACTAAGAGATATAGGACACAGTAGAAACTAGGTGCAGAGAAAAAGCAATGCACAGAATCCATGAGTAAAAGTCCTCAATGAGCAGAAGCCATGAGGTGGATATGGAGTGGGGAGTATGTTGCAAGCAGGAGACGTGAATGTTTTTACATTAAGCCATGAGTATGGCTGTGTGGCTTTTCTGATGGCACCACTGTGAGACCTGCTGTTGGGTCAAGAGAGTTGCTATTGAATGACTGAGATCTATTGTTACGTCCGAAGGGAACTGTGGTTCTCTGTTGGGTTTGGTTATGTCAGTGGTTTTCAAAATGTTGCCTGTGGTTCCCCAGGGCTTCCAAGAAGTTGTTTAGAGGCCTCCACAAGGTGAGAGGAGGCTATCAAACATATAGGACACTCCCTGCTCCTAGCATCATCTACAGCAGTGCTTTGTTCTGTTTTGCATATTTTTTCCATATGAGTATTCATAAGAAAGAAGGGTTCTACTGTACTTAAAAGTTTAAAAATCGTTGTCCTTTTAAGAATTCACAATTTTCACATTAAAGAAAATTCACTTTAACTTTTGTTAATCGTCATCTTAAAATATAAGATTAAGAGGTTTATTTTTTCCTTCCTGACTCTTTTCTTTTCTTCTATGCAGGATTTTTTTAAAACCACTGACATTTTGTGATGAAATGTCAATTAAACCACTGACATTTGGTCATTTTCTCCCAGCACATAACTTTTAAAACTACTCTGCCATTTATTTTTAGTGCGATTGGGCAGTAGTCCCCAAATATACTGATAATGAGCATCTAGAAAGCTTTTTAATTAGCAGATCTCTGGGCCTTACCTACCATCTAAATACATACTTTTGAAGACTTGTTCCTGGGGAAATCTGTATTTCTAAAAGCCCCCCAGAAAATCCTGATTAATTTTGATTGTGTTTCCATTCAATTTATAGATGAATTGTGGGGAAATTTATCTCAACGACTTTGAGATCTCTGACCCATGAATAGGGTATATTCTTTTATTTATCTGTCTCCTTTAATTCTCAGTGATGTATTATAGTTATTAATTGTATAGGTCTTACATCTCTTTTATCAGACTTAATCCTCAGTATATCATATTTTTGATGCTGCTGTACATTATATTGTTATATTAAGTACAATTTCTAATTGTTCATTTTCAGTTTATACAGATACAATTGATTTTTGTATATTCATCTTATATCCTACAACCTTGCAAAACTTATTTGTTCTAGTAGTTCTTTTATAGATTTTATTAGATTTTCTACATACATGATTATGTCATTTGCAAATTAATACAGTTTTACTTTTTCTTTTCCAATCCAGATGCTATTATCTATCTATCTGTCTATCTATCTATTTATTTTTTGCCTTATTGCTAGCTAGACCTTCCAGTACAAATTATAAAGGAGTGAAGTGGACATCCTTGACTCATTCCTTTGATTTCAGTGAGGAAGAATTCAGTCTTCCATTATTCAATATGATAACTGTAGAATGTCATAAATGCCCTTTAAAAGATTGGGAAAGTCCCCTTCTATTCTTAGTCTGCTAAGAATCTTTCTTAATAGAAATGTATATAGAATTCTGTTAAATGTTTTTTCTGTTAGTGATGTTAGTTCCTTCCTCTTCAATTTTCTGGAAGAGCTTCTGTAGAATTGGTATTATTTTGTTCTTACATGTTGATAGAATTCACCAGTGAAGCCACTTGAGATTAAAATTTTCTTTGTGGGAAAGTTTTAAAGCATAAATTTAATTTTAAAATTGATTTGGAGGTATTCAGGTTGTTTCTCTTGACTAAGTTATGGCAGTTTGTATCTTTTTAAAAATTTGTCCATTTTATCTAAGTTGTTGAATTTGTAGTCATAAAGTTGTTCATAATATTTCCTAGCTATCTTTGTAAAGAGCTAGAAAAATGAAGAATAAATTGAACCTAAATTAAGAAAAAAGAAATAAAGATCAGAACAGAAATAAAGTAGAAAACAAACAAATAAACAAACAAAAAACA
Source organism: Pteropus vampyrus (assembly GCF_000151845.1). Taxonomy (NCBI): domain Eukaryota; kingdom Metazoa; phylum Chordata; class Mammalia; order Chiroptera; family Pteropodidae; genus Pteropus; species Pteropus vampyrus. The sequence goes on along the minus strand of NW_011888946.1, from coordinate 2,578,158 downwards.
ACCAACACCAGTGAAAGCTAGTTCTTTGAGAAAAATCAATAAAATTGATAAACCTCTTGTGAAAGCTGTGGTCATTGATAAGACCTTTTAAATTTTCTAATATAGGCATTTCTAATATGTTTCCTCCTAAGTACTGTTAGCAGCAGCCCATACCTTTTATTTTGTTTTTCATTGGTAAGTACTTCCAAATATGTTCTAATTTTCCTTTTGATTTCTTTTTAACTCATGAGATATTTAAAATTCTTTAGTTTTCAAATATTTAAGGATTTCCTGGAGATCTTTCTGTTATTGAATTATAATTTAATTTTATTATGATAATAGAATATACTTTGTATACTTGAATCCTTTAAAATGTATTGAGTCTTGTTTGATGGCCCAGATATGGTCTATTTTGGTAAATGTTCCATGTGCACTTGAAAAGAATGTATGTTCTCCTCTACCATGGAGTGTTCTCTAACTGTCAGTTATGTCAAGTTGGTTGATAATATTGTCAGGTCTTACATTATTGGGGTCTAGAAGTTCATAAACTTTTTCTGTAAAGGACCAGATAGTAAATATTTTCAGTTTTGTAGGCTATACATTCTCTATCATAACTTCTCAAATCTGCAATTGTAGCTGATAATGCATAAATGGGTGTGGCTATATTTAACTCACAATGAGCTGGATTTTGCTGACTGCTGTTCTATATCTTTACTGGTTTTTTAGTCTAATTTTTCTATCAGTTATTGAGAAGTGAGGGTTATAGTCCCTTATTACAATTGTAGATTTACCTGTTTCTCTTCATGTGATTTTTTGCTTCATGTGATTTGAAACTCTGTTATTAGGTGCATAAATGTTTAGGATTGTTATATCCTCTGAATGACTTGTCCCCGTTATAAGTATGCTAGATCTTCTGTATCCCTGGTAATACTCTTTGATCTGAAATATACTTTGATATTCATATAACCACTCCAGCTTTCTTTTGATTAGTGTGAGCATGGTATACCTTTTTCCATACTTTCTTATAGTAGTCTGTCCCCAAGTAAAGCTCATTTCCTACTCTGCCAAGAGGTGACCCACCTATACATGTCTGGAAATAGGCCTGAGATTGTCCAACTCCACCAGTGTCTGGTTGGGTAAGTCTGATTAACTGAGACATGAATTAGCAAACCATTGTGGCTACACATTTAATTCATAACCAGCTTTAATACATAATAAAACAGATATATTTCACTGTCTGTATTTCTATTCATTCAAAATTTGGGAGGAGAAAAGAGAAGTGTTTCTCTTTTGGTCTGCTAAAACTCATGCAGGAAGATAGTGTAGGGAAGAGGATATTGCCTGGACATTGGCTTTTGTTGTCTCATAAAGTGCTGATTCTGAACACTATATTTGCTCTTCATGTTGTTTAACAAAAAGCAGAGCATCTTAATGCTACCCATTTGGCTATATCAAAAAATGTAAAAATGCTGCTTTCTATTAGCAAGTTACTTTTGCAACAGACATTTCCTATATTTTATTACCGAGTAAGACAAGCAGGATCCCCCTGTTCCCGTGTTACATTCTATCACTGTCCTGCTTTGTCTCTGAGTCTTACCACATGCAAGCTTCACCCAGAGGTCCAGGAAGGATGTGCAGGACATTAACAGAGTGAGGCTCAGAGATGGGGTGAGTCTGAGGAATAGGGTAAAGAGGTATATGGTTTGTCTTTCCTGGAAAAAAAACAAACAAACAGAAAGTTTAGTGTTTTTTTTTTGTAATCATATTAAAATGAATAATCCTTTAATCCAAAAGCCTAAACAGCTCTGTCAGATATGTCACACGTCTTTGAGCACAAGCTGACTGAGCCACCCTCTCCGTATCATGGTCAGGTCCTGTCACTTGGCCCCAAGGTCACATCTTGGAGCCTGGGTGATCGTGCACACTTGACACTTTCTGGGGATGATTCTAAAAACCATTTGGGGGCAAAACATACTAAATGTCCAAAGATGGTGACAAAGACCGAAACCTTCTAGAGAGCACTCGTAGCACCAACCCAGTTCTCTCCCCATGACCTAGATTCCAAAAGGCAACCATAACTTACACTTTAGGTATTTATTACAGAATCTATTGAGATCTATTTATTCATACACTTCTGTGGAATTTCTTAAAATTTGTGCAACTTGTAAAATTATAAGATTCGTCGTCTAGGTACTTTACATCAGCCTCATCACACAAGTGGCCATTCTAGGTCTTGTGTTTCTATTTCCCGGGCATTGTTTAAATATCAGCCATATAGAAATTCAGATATCTCTTAATGAGGCAATCTGTATGGACTTCTAAGCAGAGACTTCAGTTTAGTGTTAACTCCTTTCCAATTGCAAATGATGTGAAAGTTTCCCTAACAAATGACTGGGTTGGTTGGAAGATGTCAGCTTTAACTTCCCTAAAGAGAAAAGCCCTCTAAGCTTGTCCAAGGCCAAGTGCACTCCACACCTTTACAACATGAGAGAATCAACCTGTTCAATATGTTTAAAGGGAAAACAGTGAAATATAAGTTGACAAGAGGAGAAGAATATCCACAAAGAGAGAGTGAGCACAGAGAGAAATCAGAACCTCAGAGGAAGGAGCTGTGCTAGGTGTCACATTTTATAAATGTTAACTAGCTCTTCTTCTGACATTACTTATCTGATATGATTTGGAGAGACAGTAAGGCAAAATGGACAGAAAACTTACTGAAGCCTAACATTCTTATAATTGCATATAGCAAGTGGCTTATTAGAAAAGTTTATTTCTCCTCAAAGTTTCTGTGTAGCCAACTGATTTTGATTGTCCCAGGGCTCCACCCTGGATCTTAGTCTTATCCTGCTACCTGGCACTTGGAGATCAAAGGAATGGAAGGTCCCAGCAAATAAAAGTGCGTCAATCCCAGTAAAACAGTTCAAAGAAGGCTCTTGTGAAAATAGGTCTATAGAGGATTCATTTTTATATTAGGAAAGTATCGCACATGGGATATATGTTGTCTACCCTGGTTTTCCAGAGAGAAATGGCAAAATAAGACCAGTGAAGGACAATGCTGAACTCAACCCCTAATCAAAGTCAGGGTCAGGGAGGTGAGACATTTGTAAAGAACAGAAAGATTATACTGTCTAAGGCTTTTGACTGCTTCTCCTCTCCTTTCAGAGATGACGGTTGGTACCCTTTTGCCAGGAGTGGTGTATGCAGAGAGTTTCACAGAACCAGGAAACTTCCAAGAGGGATAAGAAAGGAGAATTGTTTAGACCCATCCAGGAAAGAGACATGATGGAATACTTGAAGATCTCTGGTTTTCATTTTAGTGTATCCTGTGTTAGAGAGCCAATAAGGACTTAGGACAGAAACTTAAGTCAGGAATCAAGTGTGGCGATTAGACTAAAAATTTGCCTGTGCCAAACCTCTTAGGAATGAAATATATATCTGTTCAATGAAAGAGAATACATTCCATATAATTAGGAGATAGAACACCAATAAATGAGAGAACACCAACATGTGGGAACTCTAAAAGTACTCCTAAATGTGAAGTCCCTTCCTTCCACCCCTGCTGAGACTCAGCCCCAGGAAAATAGCAAGGTGCAAAGGTGTTGACTCTAGGCAGTTAACAAGTCCACTAGTGTTTCTACATTACTCACTCTTAGTCACCAGGCATTCACTAAGTGTCCACTGTGAGCATGAATAAGACTATGGGTTGTTGGTTTGTGTCATTCCCCGATGTGCCTGCCCTCTTCAACTGCTCCTGCTTCTAATGTCTATGTCATGTTCTTGTAGCTCCTGACAATGCAACTGGTTTGGGTACTAACAAAGAAGGCCAGAATGAGCTCAAGAGTATTGCATTATTGCTGGAAGAGTGTTCCCATTAATAAAAGCAGGCATTGTGTAATGTCATTCATACATTACTGTACATGAGATGATGCAATGTAATACTGGCCCTCAATTCACCCAGAGCTTATTGGGAGAAATGAGACTGGTCATTCCAAGTCCTTGCATTTTTACTACTGAGAATCATAAAATGTGAGAGCTGGAAGGAACTTTAGAGAATATCTCACCAACCTCCTTTGTTTTACCAGTGGGGAATCTGAGGCTTATGTTATTCTTCATTGAATTTACCAACTGGAATCCATCCAAAGTGCCTGTTTCTGTTCACAAATGCAACATTTAAAAACAGATTGGGTCCTGTGCTGCCTGCTACCACCCTTGGTAGACTGAAAGACTAAGAATCAAGAATAGTTCCAAGTTGTCTAATGCACTTTGTCTACATTATTATTATCCTGGTTCCAGAAATTCTCTTCCTCAGGGTAGAGTGATGTGGGATAAAGGTAGGGAAAATAAAAATAATTTTTTAAAAAGAATTTCATCTGATTAATCACTGCATTAAGGTGAGCTTTCTAATCTTAGATCTCAGATCTCTAGGGCATGAGCCCAGCCCTTTATGTTTCATGCAGAGCTATGAAAGTTGTCCAGGTTTGGTAGCAATCTCAAAGGCATGTTTGTGTTGGACCATTTAAAAAATGACATAGTCTTCGCTGGAGTTTGCACCTGTGTGTTTGTCTACCTTCTGACACATCTCCTTAATAAGGAAGCAGATACAAAGCGTCTACCATTTTGAATTAGTTTAGGCTGGTAGTCTATACAACATCAAGACATGGATGATGTAGTTCTCAAGCCACTTTTTGCATGAATTATTTGTGTAATTGTAGAATGGGTTGCAAAAACGCTTTTTTAAGAATTATTTTTGGCTTTAACAGTCTTTGTTCAATGGAAACATTTTTGGCTTTCTGTGAATTGGCCTAACAGAAAAGTCATGAACAGCATCATTTTTCTCTAGGAAAGTTTTCAAATAAAGAATTCTATGAATATCTTGGGTACACAGGTTAAATGAATCTACCGACCCAGGGTTGGCCATCATAAGTGACTTATAACCAATGACATATTTGCCAGGACCAAGATGCTCAATAAGACTTCTGAGAATGCCAGAAGGGAGGCTGGAAATTAGCAGAGCTTGCTTCTGTTTTTGAGAATGGCCCTCCTATGTTTACATAATACAAAGCTTTGGAAATAGAAAATTTTGGCCAGAAAGTTAGAGGCCAAGAGAAGAAATAGAAATTAAATGAAATGCTTCCTCTTGCCTCCCCCTCAGTCCTGTAAAAATAGACAGAGACTTCCTTTTCCACTTACAGATGGGGAGAGTGCTGCTTTGCAGTTAGAGCTGAGTTGTGAGGTTGAGGCAAGCTGGGTGAGTGTTGACAGCTCTATGCTATAGTCTCCCAGAATTTAAGCCCCATCCCCAAGAGAGTGTTTGGATCAGGAAACAGTATGACCTCCTGGGCCACACGTAAGAGTAGGAGGAACTCGGCTCAAGACCAGAATATCATTTTTTTGCAAGCCACAGAATTTAGCTAGACTCTTCTCCTACTCACCAGAATCTGAGTGTTGAAACTCATCTCTGCCACTTACTACAGAGACAGTAAAGTGTATAAGAATGGTCTTTTGAAAGATCTGTAGGCTCAAGAGAGGAGAATGCAGTTTTACTTCATTTATTAATTTACTTAATAAACAATTATTCAACCTTTCCTAATCTTCATAATTTGCCATGTTTGTAAAAAATGGAATATGAAATGACCAAATCTTGACCCTCGATAGTCAGGGAGATAAGACAGATCCGCCAATAATGATGATAAAAAGCAGACTGTAACATGGCTCCTTTAGAAAGATAGGAATAAAAACTTAGAGGAATTCAGAGCTGAGAAAGATCTGGCTGAGCTGGGAAGAGCAGGGAAGGTTTCATGGTGGAGGTGATAGCAAAAGTGGTGAAGAAAAGCATTCTAGGTGGTAAACAGCACGTGCAAAGACCTAAAAGCATGGGGTTATGTTTGGAAAATAGTGAGTCCTCTATTTAGAGGCAATGTAGAGGATGAGATGAGAATAACAGGATCTAAGGCTGAATGAAAGGAGTCTAGACTGTAAGGCAAGAGAACAATGAGAAACCACCATAGAAATGAACTGTGTTGTAGAAAAATTTATCTGGCAGATGGGTTTTGAGATTAAAGACAAGAAAGAGGAGGTGATTCAGGAAGCTATTACAATAGTCCAGACCACAAAAAATGAAAGCCCATATTGGGTGGAAGGGATAGAGAAAGAGAGGCAGTAGAAGCAAAGTGAGAAGGCAGATAGAGTGTGGCACTAAAGTGATAACAGATGAGACGTGGGGCAGGTAAGGCAGAGCACACTGTCAAAGATGGCTTTGCGAATTTTTATCTTATTATTTAGCTTGTTTGAAGATTTAGCTTTTTTATTTCTCTGGGTTATGACAAAACCATTTTTATTTAGAAAGGAGGGCTTAAGAGTAGACTGATTGCCATGAGGTATCTGCTCAGACTCATGCCTGGGAAAAATAGTAATTCCCCAAGAAAGAACTTATTATCTGAGCAGTAGCCTCAGAAAATGTATGAGGGCTACCCGGTGAAGGGCTTTCCTGAGGGAGACTGATACAGAAGAGGTGCAAGGCAGAACTGCCTTCAGAGAACTTACAGTCGGGGAGGCAAGAATAATACAAAAAATAATAACACCAAACCCTATAAGAAATTGTGTAATTAACAGCTCAACATGTAGTCCAGACTGTGAATGACATAGATGCTTAGAAGCAAAGGAGAACAATAAAGGGTGTCAGGCTTCTCGGAGAAATGGTACACAAGGTGTTATGGTTGCGATTTGGAAGGACAGAAGAAAGACGGGGAGGAGAGCTTTGCAAAGGAAGGCAGAGTCTTGGTATCGAACGGTCGTGTTTATGAGTGAGCGAAGAGACTGAATTGGACTCCTCTGTTCCGGAAATTTAGGAACATTCCCAAGCTCAGTCATCTGGGAGATATGAAGGGTGCAAAAGAAAAGAGGCAACAGCACAGTGCACTACTGGGATCAGTGATGAACTATACTTGCATAGTCATACTGTACACACTGACTACTGACAACTGATTGAACGATGTTATAATTTTGTTGTAGAGTGATGGGAGAAGGAAAGTTGGATGTGTGTGTAAAATAGCAAAGTCTTATTTTCTTTCCAGGAAACCAATACATAATGCTTAAAATTAATAAAATCAATAAATAGCACTGGAAGCATATTGTTTACAAATATAGCAGTGCCTGGCAAGAGTGGATTGAATGGATTGAGGGTGGTAGCATCTGGAGTGCAAGAGAATGGTGTTGAAGTGGGGGGCAGGCAGAGGACTGAGTTTTAATTATACTATATGAATTTAACAACTATACAATGAAATGTTACAGTTTTTGACAAAAAGAAAAATTAAAACAAAAAATGTCCGATATTCATTCTGGGGAACAATCTGATGGGTAATGATTTGAGTGACTAAATAAGATAGGACACTTGGATCCACTTTGCCACCTTTGATGGGGACCAGGATAGCTTGCTGGGAAGCCCAGCAGGTTGTGTCTCAGCCAGGCTGGCTCCCTTTGTTCTCCTTTTTTATTTTCCTGCTGGCCCCTAAATTCATCCTGCTCGAGTTCCTCTCTTGTTTAACATTGCCTTAGTTTCCCACTTGGGGTTTTTCTCTCCACCTGGTCCAGGGTCGCATGGGGAGGGATGTTTCTAGTTCCTCACTGCACTGATGACCTCAAGGAAAGAAACTCCAAAACTTTCCATTTCTTCTCACTGTAAATTATTATCTGGAAATAGCAAAGTGATCATAAAAAGGATTAATGTGAGAAAGTGATAATGTTGAACCCATCTTAAAGGGTTCTTACACTCACAGTCTGGATCTGTAGTTCCTAATTCTCTGTAGTTCCTAATTCTCCCGTCTGTTCCTAGTTTTCTGGCCTGAACTTGATTGCTCCATTTTTATTCTAGATGGCCCATCCAGTCAGGAAAAGGAGAAGAGCCTGAGTAGAACAGTTAAGTGTCACAAGTGGATGATTTGCATTTCTGGAGATCTCCCAAGTTGGGGAAACCTATTTAAGTGAGCACTAGTTCTACAAAAGAATGATTCTTCCTTCTCCAGACTAAAAATTATCATCAGAGTTCTGGTTTATTTTGAACATATCCTTCTCCTTCTCTAGTTTCTTTCTGCCCCTCTACTCAACTCCCCTTCAAAAAAGAAAATGAAAAAAGAAAAAAGAAAAGGTCTTTAACCTCTCCAGATCTGAGATAAGACAAGGAGAAAGGTTCATCAAGGTGGTACACTTGGAAATTCACATCCTGCTCTGCTGGATATGTATGCAGCCAAGTCAGAACTGTGTTCTCAGTTCAGGGAGGAAATCTGCAAATAATGTTAGTCCATATCCCGGTCCTCATCATTTTCCAGTGGCCCTTTCCTTTAAAAAGTCTTTGTTTTCAATATTAGGTTTCTGCTGAGAGAAGCAAAAGGTTTTCTTTTCCTTTTTTCTCTTCCTCTTTCTTCTGCTTGCATCTACGCAGCTCCAAACCCATGCTCTGGGGCATTTGAGTTTACAAAGGACCTTTGTCTTTCGCAGAGCAGTCAAACATGGGGCCGGCCCTCTGTTAGGCTGGCTTCTTATTGATCAAAAGCCCCAGGCACTCAGGTGGCCAAATTTCTTATCTGGCTTACTCATAGCCAAAAATCAGTAATAAATGGGACATAAATATTCAGCAATCACTAATAAAAGCCCACACTCCTTTCTCAGTCTTTGGGATCCCTATTTCTGAATGGCATCCACTTTCATCTCAAAGAGGTGCCAATAGTTGAGGAACCAAACTGTTGGAGCTCAGGGCTTCCCAGGGGCATTTCTCTGGCTCTGACATGTCATCCTGTGCCTCACCTCACCTCTCACAGGAGAGTTTGATGGAATTAGGACATACTTTTCTATGACAAACATTTTTGCTTTCTTTGTTTTCTGGTTCTTCAGCAGAGTGAGCGAAGGAAGTAGGGCAAAGGATCTCAGCAGAACAGTCAGCCCTCCAGAGGCCTGTGCCCCTGCAAAAGGGAGTGAGTGTGTAGGGAAGTCAGCAAAAGGGGCGAGATGTCCTAGCGAGCTCCTTCTTGTATCCTGTTCATCTTCCGAAACTGATTCTGGCAGCACCCAGAGCAGAACAGTGGGCACTTCCAGAAATATCCTCACTGATTTCTTTCTGCCACATGTCCAGTCACTGTGCATGCCAAGGGAGGAGGCCTCAGGAAGAAGCTTCAGAGATTGGAGGGAACTGCAGCCTGGGCCCTGACCACCAGCAGCTTCACTCTGCTGTGAAGGACATAGACAGAGGGAATGAGAAGGAGAAGAAGAAATCTTCTAAACAGAGCTTCTTCTAAAATATGGATCCGCAGGTCAATGAGAATCTTTCTGGTTTTCTCCCCGGACCAGTCAATAGTTAGGCCTTTTCAGGCTGGGCTGACACTTCTTCAATGTGCCTGCTCTGGGATAATTTAATGATGACTCAAGTTTATTTTGACCTTGAGTCTGTCTCCACAGGAAGAGCAGTAGCATTCAAACATAGTGTTCCTTCAATATTATGTTTTCCTAGTTTAGGCTGATTATCAAATAGCTCTTCCCTTTTCGGACCATATTTAGAGACCTTCATTGTGAGGCCTATGAGATACTGGTTTTGGATGGACTTTATTAATTGTAGTCTCCTGGAAGCATTCCTGGAATGTAATGAGAAATAAATGAAATTCTACTACTTACATCACTATTATTTATGTGCTAAGTATGATACATTTGGGGTGGATACAGACGGATGGATGGAAAGGAGTCATTTTTTGTAGCTTCAGCAAGCAGACATTTCAAAGAATTATGAAAGTATTTCCCCAACAATCTGGTCTGCCAGGTCTCCAAACTGGAATTAGAAGTTGGGGATTTCCATATTTTTAAAGCTCCTCCTTCATTCTCAGTTCTATTCCAATCTTCATTGTGACACTTGAGGTTTGTTCTGAGAGCCCATACATGACTCTTCCTGACTCTTTTCTAGAGCGAAAGCCCAATTTTTGCTGATAGACCATCACCAATAGCAATATTATTTTGAGATGGATAATCCTTATCTTGATGGCTGCTTTCTAATGTAAACAGAGAAGAGAAAATAAAAGAACACCATTTCCACACCATGTCAGGGAGGGATAAACAAAAGTGTGACTAGTGGCTATAGTAGACAGTGCTTTTGCACGCTCAATTACCTGCCTGAGCTGTTGGCCTGCTTCCTGGCTGCTTTCTTTGCATTGCTTGACCTTTAGACTAATACCATTAAAATACATCCCCAGTACCACATAAATGGTTTTCAATGGCCTGGCTGCTTAGGGAAAACTCATTGACATGCAGCATACAGTTACTTATGCATGTGAAAAAAGAGATTAAGAGTCCTTTTTGACATCAGCTTGCTAGGATCACATTTTGTTATGGCCCCTCTATAGATTAGTGACCTCCCTATGGATTGTTGGCCTCAAATGACATTATAGCATCTGGCATCTCCTTCTCTAGCTACCAGGTAAGGAGACGTATCCACGACTGAGAAGTTCTCTGCCCTGGGTTCAGTCTTGGGCTCATTGCCAAATCATTGGTCGATGGAAAGAGTGGCATGCTGTTCCGCTACACTTCTATGCTTGTCTGGATTCATCTGTGTTTTTCACCATATTCTTGATTTCATTTGAATCTAGATACTGGAGTTGCATGCTTTAAGAACATGAAGGCTTTTCCCCTTCCTTTATGCTCTCCTATCATTGTCTCCCTACAAAGGAAAACAAGGTTATAATCCTGATATGGATTCTGACCCTAAAAAATTGCAGAAAGTAACCTGTGAATTGAGCTGTAGCATTTTGGTATTCACAGAATGCTTCATCCATTCATGTACATTTTAGATAACAAGTTCACCTCATTCAATTGTTTTCATCTATGCCAAACATTAGGAGGAAACAAATGAATGTATGTCCCTACTACTTGAGGAAATTATTATAAGATATAACATATAGAAGGAGCACGGGAAAGGTATAAAGAATGTGATTGTGGAGAGCTGCTCATGTTCCACAGGAGATATGGCATTTGAGTGGGGCCCAGAAACAAAGGAAAGGGTTATGGATGATGGAGAAGGGCATGTGTCTTACAGAAGAATGTCCATCATGTACACGTGGCTGTTGAGGACTACTTCCTGCAAATCAGGAATTGTTTACAGAGAGGCAAGACCTTGTGAACCTCAAAAAGTGTCTATTGTAGTCATCTCATACAGAATTGACTTAGGAGTCAGTTTACAACCCTTTCCATTTGAAAACAGATTTGCGAGTGCCGGACACATGGAAATAACAGGCAATAAGAGCAAAGAAGGGCAGTTCCTCTCTCATTTTTAACATTAGCCATCCATGAGGCCAGAACATCTTGCCCATGCAAACTTATCTTCAACCTAACTACATATGAAAAAATATACACATTATTCATTTGTACAATCTACACAAAATACATGCAATAGCTGACACATAGTATAATATAAAAAATAGATATATTTGTGAATTGATCATATATTATAGTATATTATATATTATACTATGTAATATGTTACTAGAGTCTTTATATATTATATGTTATATGACCTGAAATTTTCCCTCCCTTTCCTGTTATGGTTATACCATATTTGTCCATCATATTTGTGCTGATTATTCTCCATTTGCTCTAGTTCTCTTTCAAGATCCATTTTCCCATTCCCTGTCCTGCTCTGTGGACCATGTATCCAAGCTCCTTTGCTGGCTGGCTTGCAGTTGGGTTCAACAACAGGAGGCACTGCAAGGACCCTGGAGAGCTGGAGGGAGAAGTCTCAGGATGTGTCTTTCCTGCTCCTTCCCAGCTTCTTTCCACCACAGCTATGGCTTCTGTCTTAGAGGAACAGCTTCGATTCTTCCTACTCCCTGGTAGCCTCAACAACCTTGTTTATTCCTTCCCTTAACTCCACCCTCAACTCTATATATTTCTGTCATGCAAGTCTCTTCATTTGAATTATCTGGGGTGTAGGGTGAATTGTTTCTTGCTGGTATTTGCACTAATACAATCTTCCACTCTTTTGTTTAAAAAATTAATGGCAAAAAGAAGAGGAAAGCTTAAGGTGTCCAGATATTCTTTTCTTTTATATCTGTAAATTTACTGGGAAATTATACTTTAGAGGAAGTTGAGTAGTTATACAGAGTTTGACCTTACTTTCTTCTACTCTTCAATAAAATTAAGTTGCTTAAGAGATGAATTATATTACTGCAACTCAATACCTCAAAACCAGATTTCTAACCTACACTTGGGCCTTATGGAGACTTCTGCAAGTTTTCACCATAAGATAGATGAATAATAAAGTAGGTAAGAGAGATCATATCTTTATTCTTGAAATTTCGTAGTTCTACAAGGCTGTTTGCAACATATGCAGAAGCCATTTCGTCCAGCCCCATATCGTTAGGTAAAGATGGATTCCATGCTGGGAGTCGTCTTGTTGCCAGTAGGCCAGGATACCTTTAGTACTCCAAGTTACATTTGTTTATCTGTTCTGGAACCTTGCTCTGCTAGGTGCTAAGGCAGTAATTACAGAAAAAGGAGAAAGTTCACCTCCATGAGTCTCCATACTCAATTCCTGTTGCTCTCTGCCTTGCCCACTAGGCTCTGGCCACATGGTCCTCTCTGATCTCTGACGTGCCAGAAGGCTCATCTTGGATCTGCTTGGAATACTCTTTCCTTCACTTTTTGCTTAGAACACTCTCTCCCATCTTTCAGGTCTGTGAGGATCCATGGCAACAAGTCCGATTGCCTTTATGGTGCCCATAATATCTTTTTATAAGAAAATTGTAATTAAAGTGTTTAAATGTTAAGATATTTCTTTAATATCTATTTTCCCTATAAAACGTAAGTTCCATGAAATCAGGGATTCTGTCAGGTTTGTATACTTCCATTTCTCTAAAGCCTAACACAAGGCTTAGTATACAGCGGGTGCATAACAAACTTGATTGAATACTAAATGAATTAATTCGTTTGAAGAACATACAATATAATGGGCAGAATGAATGAAAAAATGAATTTATTACTAAGACATTTCAAATGTTGGAGCAAAAACTCCCATCGTTAGCAATTCAAGGTTAGTAAGATTGTGATGGTGCTTTCAGGGGTCTTTGGTCTAAAAAAATTCCCCCAAAGTTATCTATCATTTATTGAAAGCAGCCAAAAACAACAGCAGCTTGTTTCTAGTTTGTGGGAACTGGCGGTATGATTTCAGATGACTTGCTAAGCCTTAGAGTTGGAAAAGGAATCTAGAGTGAGACATTATTATTGGCAGGTGTTCAACCCTCTTTCCATCTTATCTCCCTTGTATTTTCTCCTACCCTTTGTTCCATCTCATTTTTACATCTTTCCTGTCATTGAAGTTCTGTGGGCCCATGGACATGGCTTGGTTATGGTGATGCAATCTAAAGAGAAACCTATTCTTGCTCTGGTGGAAGTAAGGATTACATGCTAAAACTCATAAGGTGTTTCTACTTTAGGTCACAGATCTTGTCATAGGATGGTGGTTACTGGGCTGAGAGTATGAGCAGAAGGAAATAGACCACAGTTCTGGACATCATATTTCACTTTTCCTTCTGCTTCCAGAACTCCATCCAGTTTGTAGCAATCCTGGTTGATTTGACCCTGTCTCTTCTCTTCCATATCTTCAACCACTTAAAAAGGTTATTTCGGGCTCTTGCCATCTCCTTCCTGAATTATTGCAGTTGTCATTGCACTCAACTCCCAGATATCAGGAATTATAATTCCCAAAGCTTAGCTTCTATCTTACTGGCCAACTCAAAATTTGCGATGCCTTCCAGTGCTCATATGAATTTCTGGCCTCTCAGCAAGCATTCAAAAACCTTTTGCAAGCTGTCTCCAAAGCCTCTTTCATCTCTAATGCCTTCCAATACTCCTTGCAAACACACCTTGCTTCTGTACCTTGAACACTTATTACCATCCCTGTCTCACTCAGTCTTGTATTTCCAGGGCTTTGCACACCTTGTTCTCATTGCTGAGAAACTTTACTTCCCTGAGCCTCTTCTGAATACCTCTTTCTAATTCTTAGAATCAGAATTACATTTTCTCTGCTTTGCAGTCTCAGGCAAGTTTTCTTATAAGTCATTTATAATTTGCTTTGTTTGGTAGTGAATTGTTTGTTTCTGCCACTGCCTATGAGCTACGCAAAAGCAGAAACCATGTTTTGTTTATACAATCTCTATATGATTTTGATTTTCCAGGGCAGTGACTTTCCAATCTTCTTGTTCCTATAAGTTCACTAATGGCTATCTGACAATATATCTGTTCAGAAAACAGTCCCACAGCTTTTATTCATCTTTATATATCCCCGTTACACAGAAAACACTCAGAAATTGTTTGATTGTTTAATTGAATGAACTAGGTGACTCCTTAAGAAGCAGCATTCTCCCTGATTCAATGATTCAATTAGAAAAAAATATATTTATGTCTTTGTTTTTCTCCAGATGTCCTGGCAGCTGGGGAAAATTGGAAATAGAAAAACAACACCTCTCCATAAAGAATAACGACAGTTGAGGTTTGTTGTGAGGAAGAAGGAATTCAATGAATGAAATCAGAACCATTTAACTTTTGAGGTGCCTTCCTTCCCTTCTGCTTGCTTGTATCATTGTGTCAACACACAACAATAGCTTTCTCTCCTTGCCAACAAGGCCTCACAATATCTACCTATCATGCTGAAAACAGCATCTGAAGCACAACCAGAGAACAACACCGCTTCTGTATTAAGAGCCCAGTTCTTAGCAGCTCTAATCACTTCCAAGATAACATCTTCCCAATTCTCATAATATCCCTGGAGGGAAGGAGGAGGATTTCATTGTTATTGGCTCTATTTTGCATACAGTAAAAACAAGGCAAGCTGAGGTTAAGTGATTTGCCCTTGGTCAGGTGTGAGTCAGACTGAGACAGTAGGAGAAGCTTCATCATTCCCAAGCAATTGTTCTATCCTCTTGATATTGTCTTCTGGGCTTGGGAAGCCTGTAGAAGTTGCTTGATCCAAAATGGTTTATATGGGAAAAATGAATTGTTTTCTGGGTTGGATGCTATATAACAGATATAGAGACAGAAATATAAATATAGAGCTTTATTCACCATTCTTGTAACTGGTGGGGAAAAACTACAGCGGAAATGCTAGTTGGGCTATCCTTACTTCCTAAAATATGTAGGCCACTGAGTCAGAGAAATCTTATGTAACAAGTGGAAGGGGAGTTGAAAGTCTGTAGTTAATGTGTTTTTGTTCCTCACTTGTGTATGCCAGGCACTGCTAACCCCTGGGATGTGGCATTGAACATGGCAAGCATTGTGCCTGTCTTCAAGGCCATCCATTCTAGTGAGATTACACACATTAAATGGAAAGAAACTAGTACAATGATCATGATGGATCAATTTTCTTCTTTTTTAAGAAAGCTGGGCCTATACATTAGAAAAGTTCTTAACTTTTTTTAGTTCCCAACTCTCATCAGGAAATTTAAAACCCACTGCAATCTATCCTCAAAATATCTTTCATATCCATCCATCTTCAACAGTTCCTCTTCCTCTTCCCATAAACTTACAATACTCCAGCCCTATTGTACTCTGATTATCATTCATGGGCCACTCAATTTTATGTTTGCTGAAATGAGCTGAAACCCTTGGCTTCTCAGTTGACAAAACTCAGACTGTGGCTGAGGTTGGGAGCCATGTTGAAGAAGAGATTAGGTCACCTAATCTCTCCTGGATGGGAACACGTGTGAGTTAAATGAAGAGGTTGGGAGATGGCTGTTATGAAGTCTGTTACTGTGGTTATACCCCCTTTGACATTTTAGCCAGTGTGGTGGAAAGAATACTGGATTAGGAGACAGGGGACCTGGGCTCTAGTCTTACCTACATCTTGAGTAAGTCACAGAATGTCTTTAACCTCAATTTTCCTTTCGAGCACATAAGTAGATAAGATTAGGTGTTCTCTGAGGACTTCAGAGTAAGTCTGTACCTATGGTTCTTCAACCTGATTTCACTTGTATAAAAACATATCTATGTGTGTGCATGTGTGTGTGTAAGGGCACAGGGTAGTAGGATAAGGGAGAGCGATTTTTTAAATTGGACCAGCCCTTGGGAACTACTTTTTTTTCCCAACTATGCGTAAAATCAGTGCTAAGGTAGAGTTCTATGTTTATTTTTCTGTTTCTACATCAGTTATATTGTGCCAAACCTGGAATACAATGTGTTCTCCCTGTTGTAAATACTTCTGGATCAAGCAACTTCTATAGTTTTCCCAGACTCTGAAGACTTTTGGTTAATTCTCCTTTCTTGGACTCCCAATTCTACCATTAGATGCATTGCCACAATGCATCTAATCCCCAAGAGGCCTAAATGGTTGTCCGCTGGGGAATGTCCAAAATGCCTGTCATCCTGGACCTGGTCACAAAACCTCATCAGCTCCCCCAACGTAAGCCAGTGCCGGCTTCCAGGTCACTTAGTTAAATCTTGATTTTACTTGTTCATTTTTGAGGAGAGAGTCCGTTTCCTGGGCTTTTACAGCTTTCAGGCACACACAGATTGAGTCTTCAGTCTTGCTCTTAAGACACGAGACTGTTTTACAACACTCGTGGCCCAGAACAATCTGATTTCTAAACTAAAGAGACATGTTGCACACTTGCCAGTACCAATTCCTTACAGCCAATTGGATAAGAGAATCACTTAGTGACTCTTTCAAACAAATCAATGGGAGGCGTTTTACAGAGACTGTATTGCAGCTAACATTTACATGTTTTCAGGTACTTAAAATCTGCTGTTTCCAAATGGAGCAGATCTTTCCAGTTGTTCTTTCCAATTGTGCCATTCGTTGCTTTTAGCCATTTTTAAAGCTGTGTCCTTGGTAGTAGATCTGAACCAGGCAGAAAGGTGTGTCAAAAATAACTTATTGTCCAGTAAATGGTGAGACAGGCTTTAAGTTACAGAAGTTTCCAACTACGGAGCTCCAGAAACCAAGTCATCCTTCTCAGGGCTCTGCCAGGGTCATTTCCAGAGCCAGGAAAGGAATGACTCAGAAATGGTGCTGGTTTCGGCAGCGCAACGTCTTACCTTCGGGCTCAGAAATCTAAATCCTAATTCAAGAATGTTGTTCACTTAGCATTGTTTTTGTAGGCAGGGAGAGTAGAATTGGGAGAATTGCACCTTTTATCTATTGAGTAGGGCTTTGCTTTCTGCATTTGTTCCCAGGTCCCCTTGGCCCTTTGCTTTGTACAGAGGCCATAGCACAAGAGTCAGGTTCCATGGGACCCTCAGTGCCTCCCCTTTAAACATAGATTTCTGCACTTTGTGAACAGGTCTGGAATGCAATTCTCTTTGGAAGAAAAACAAAACTGTTGATTGATACAAGGTTTGGGATTATATGTGGAAGGCAATTTATTCATACCACCTCTTACCACTTATTATCATATGGAGTTTTGAAGTCTCGGTGCCTTTTCTTACTGCCCAACAGAGTGCAAAGAAGAAAGCTCCTTGGCCAGCAGCAACTAACAAAAAGCATTTTGGTCTTGGGTTCTTAATTGTTAGGGACTAACACGCCAAGGTTGACTTTTTATTAGCATGTCTCTTTTCCTTTAGGGAAAAGTTTTAAAACAGTCTATCTCCAAAGGTCTTCCCATTGCCTGTTCTAGAGATGACTTGTGTTTGAATTTGGCCAATTAACATGACAATGTCTATGACAAGATCCATTTCCAGGGGAAAGAGCTCTTCTTTGAAAGGCAGTGTCTGAGGGTGTCTGAGACTGAGAAGCAGCTTCTCCTCTGGGACTATTTGGATTTTATGTTCCCGAGCCAAAAAAACATTCTTTAGCATTGGCTGACAAAATGGGTTTCAGAACAAGAGTTTCTAAAGCTGCAGTGGAAACTTTAATTATGCAGGTCCTGTCAAAATCCATCTGCTTAATTCAACTGTTTCTGGGTAAGGTACTTTTTATTTTTCCAGCAGTATTACTTGATGACTCTCTGATAGGAATATGAAATTAGCTTTCTTCATAAGCAAGCTTTATTCTTTATTCTTTTCAGCATTAGGGATATTTGTGTTAGTTGTGGTGTCTTCCTAGAGTTTATTTGCTTCATAGCTGATTTGGTGGAGATATTTATGTGACTTTAGAGCTGAGAGGTAGGAAGTGTCATTTAAGGAAATGCTGCTGGAGTTTCAGGGTGATAATGACTATGTGATTGACTAGTGCACATGACTTACAAGTAAAGCCTTTCTATAATTTTATAAGGAGAGGGGCATCAAAAATTTCTTTGGTTTGTACAAGACCCAGATACTTGACACGTTTGTAAGCGCATCCATGGTCGTATCTATTTCAGTGTGCCTCATCTCAAGAGTTGGAAACCCTGTATTAGGCAATATTTACATTTATGATGAATACTCATAAATTTGCTTTCGGGGAGGGATGGGGTAGAGGTTTCGAGGTGGTTGCTAAATGTATAAATATTGAATGTGCCAGCATCCGGGGCTTTTCAGCTTAAATATGAGACAGCGAGCCTTATGCAAGCCACTGACTTAGTGAAACTATTTGTTGTTTTAGGGTGCTTGCCTGGATAATAAGCGATACGACAAAAATGGAATTTTCAAAATCGATGATGTCGTGTGTATTTTAAATAGAGATTAAGAGGAACTTAAGATGATGATTCTCAGTGTTGGGAAAACATTAGTGAAAATATATATAAGAAAGTAGACTTGTTAGTGATGAGAGCCTTACTTCTGCATGGGGTCTGCAACCAAAGGGGCTTTCGAAACAAACTCCTCTACCAGTTCAAATACAGAACTCTACTAACTTCACTCGGTCTTCAAATCAAGAAAGTTTCATGACAAATGTGAGAAAACAGCTCTCCGGGAACTTGAAATTGGGGAGGAAATAAAAGGTATTTTGTAGGGCTACTTTCTGCATAATGAATACTCCTGTGATAGAGTGATTGCTCCATGTGAAAGATTTGCTTTCCTGGGCTTGGCACAGGATGGTTTTCGGTTAATTAAGAGCATCCCTTGCTTTTACATTTTCCCAGTTTTTCAAACCCTGACTCATGTCACTCCTGAGGGGTAAATATGTGCAGGGAGAGCTTGCCGACAGGCATCAATCACCCTGCACTTTTCCCTTTTTCCTGCAGTCTAGCTACTGCACCTGCTGTTGCACTCATTTGCTTTGGAGGCTTGGGGTAAGCATGGCTGCCTCTTGTTACAAAGCTATGATTCCTTCCTCAGCCAACAGGGTTTGGGATTTTCCCAGCCTCACAACACATGTCTTGGAGGCTATTCTAGTTTTCCATTCACCTCCTCATTTAAGTCTTCAGGTCATCAAAGGGAAAAGGAAATCACTTGATCATTTTCTTCTAGGAACAATTCTGATTTACTACGAGATGTCAGTGACTAAATTAACCTTTCTGTGCCTGAATTCTGCTTATATGTTGTTCTGATCTCAAGGGCCCACAGCCTTTTAAGAGTTGTCTCTGGATCTTCAGTGTGCATGTTAATAATTTATGGTGTTTTATGAAAAATTCTTACTCTAGGGTTCTATTCACAGATCTATGATGAGGCCCAAGTATTCGTATGTTAAACAGGCTCCCTTGGTGATTCTGATGCTTGTGGTCTGAGGACCAACTCTGAGAAACATTAGTGCTTTAAAACTTTAATGTGACAGGAACTAAGTAACCGATGAGTCCAAAATTCCTTATTTTTACAGATGAACAAATTAAGTTTAAACAAGATGATAAGCTCACAACTAATCAGTGGCAGATCTGTGACTAAAAACTAGGTCTCATAACTTTTAGTTTATGAGGTTCTAAGTAATAAGGTAAAATATAAGAACACAGAAGAAGAACAGCTCGGGGTTTGTGGGATTAAGCAATGTGACTGCCTTCAGTATGG
Organism: Pteropus vampyrus; assembly: GCF_000151845.1. Classification (NCBI taxonomy): domain Eukaryota; kingdom Metazoa; phylum Chordata; class Mammalia; order Chiroptera; family Pteropodidae; genus Pteropus; species Pteropus vampyrus. The sequence continues at coordinate 2,558,301 of NW_011888946.1, read as the reverse complement.
GAATTTGAGGATGTCACGGAAATACAGTAGTGTGAGGCCCACAGATTCTCTGTTGACTTATCTGGAAGAGTCTTTGTGGAGGCTGTCAAGTCTAAACTTGCATTTGGTTCTTAAAATTCCCAATATAGTATCCCTGCCAAGTAGACATCCATTTGGTTGAAGAACTTGTTTGACTGAAGACTTCTAGGGATGGAGATGTTCTCGACCACCCTGAGCCTCCACTTCCCATCCATTTCCTAAGAGCTTTGAACACATTACAATTACCTCTACACTGAACTGGAAATCGTTCCTCCTTACCTGTAGCTTCTACCACTGATGCAGTTGCTACTTAAAAAAACCACATATGTTTATTTATTTTATTTTTAATTGTAGTAGAAATTCAATATTATGTTAGTTTCAGGTGTGCAGCATAGTGGTTAGACATTTATATAATTTATGAAGTGATTCCCCCAATTAGTCTAGTATCCACCTGGCACCATACATTTTTATTACAATATTATTGACTATATTCTCTATGCCGTACTTTACATGACTATTTTGTAACTATCAATTTGTACTTTTTAATCCCTTCATCTTTTTCACCTAGCCCACCAACCCCTTCCCATCTGGTAATCACCAGTTTGTTCTCTGTATCTATGAGTCTGTTTCTATTCTGTTTGTTCATTTATTTTGTTCTTTAGATTCCACATATAAATGAGATCATATGGTATTTGTCTTTCTCTGTTTGACTTATCTCACTTAGTATAATACCCTTTAGGTCCATCCAAGTTGTTGCAGATGGCAAGATTTTATTATTTTTTCATGGCTGAATAATACTCCATTGCATATATGTACTGTATCTTTTTTATCCATTTTTTTTTTTTTTTGATGCAAACTTAGGTTGGTTCTACAGCTTGGCTATTGTAAATAATGCTGCAGTGAACATAGGGTACATATATCTTTTCCAAATGAGGGATTCGAATTCCTTCACGTAAGTACCCAGAAGTGGAATTTCTGAGTCAGAAGGTGGTTCTATTTTTAATTTTTTGAGGACCTTCTATATGTTTTCTATAGCGGCTGCACCAGTTTGCAATCCCATCAACAGGACATGAGGGTTCCCTTTTCTCCACATCCTTGCCAACACTTGTTTTAATTGATTTATTGATGACAGCCATTCTGACAGGTATGAGTTAATATCTCATTGTGGTTTTAATTTGCATTTCTCTGATGATGAGTGATGTTGAGCATCTTTTCACATGTCTAGTGGCCATCTGTATATTCTCTTTGGAGAAATGTTTATTCTGATCCTTTGTCTATTTTTTAATTAGATTGTTTTTTTGGTGTTGAGTTGTATGAGTTCTTTATAAATTTTGGATATTAATTCCTTATCAAATGTATCATTGGTGAGTTCTTTTTTTCATTCAATAGGTTGTCTTTTCTTGTTTTGTTTTGTTGATGGTTTCCTTTGCTATATAAAATTTTTTAGTTTATTGCAATTCCATTTGTTTAATTTTTTCTTTTGTTACTCTTGCCTGAGAGATATATCGGAAAAAAAAAATATCGCTAAGAGCAGTGTCAGAGAGTTTACTGCCTATGTTTTCTCTCAGGAGTTTTATAGTTTCAAGTCTTACGTTTAAGTCTTTAATCCATTTTGAATTTATTCTTATATATGGTGTAGGAAGGTGGTCCATTTTCATTTTTTTGCATGTTATCTGTCCAGTTTTCCCAACACAATTTATTGAATAAACTGTCTTTCCCTCAGTGTGCATTCTTGCTTCCTTTATTATAGATTAATTGACCATACAGTCATGAGTTTCTTTCTGGGCTCTCCAATTGATCTATGTGTCTGTTTTCATTCTAGTACCATGCTGTTTTGATTACTATAACCTTGTAGTATAGTTTGATATCAGGTAGTGTGATACCTTCAACTTTATTCTTCTTTCTCAAGATTTCTGTGGCTATTTGGGATCATTTGTGGCTACATATAAAATTTAAGATTATTAGTTTTAGTTCTGTGGAAAGTACCAAAATGGTATTTTGGTAGGAATTGCATTGAATCTATAAAGTGCTTTAGATAGTATGGACATTTTAATGATGTTGATTCTTCTTATCCATGAACACAGTATATTTGTATCTTCTTCAGTTCCTTTCTTCAAAGTCTGATAATTTTCCAAGAACAAGTCTTTTACCTCCTTGGTTAAGTTTATTCCTAGTTTTTTTTTTTTTTTTTAATGCAATCATAAATGGAATTTTTTTTCTTAATTTCTCTTTCTGATAGTTTGTTATTGGTATATAAAGATGCAACTGATTTCTGGGTATTAATTTTGTGTCCTGCTACTTTACTGAATTCATTTATCAGTTCTAATAGTTTTTTGGTGGAATTTTTAGGGTTCTATCTATATAATATTATGTCCTCTGCAATAAAAACAGTTTTACTTCTTCCTTTTCAATTCAATGGCTTTTATTTCTCTTTCTTGTCTGATTTCTGTGGCTGGGACTTCCAATACTATGTTAATAAAAGTTATGAAAGTGGACATTTTTGTCTTTTTCCTGATCTTAAAGAAAATGCTTTTAACTTTTCACCATTAAGTGTGATGTTAGCTATGAGTTTGTCATATATGGAGTTAATTATGTTAAGGTATATTCCCTCTCTTCCCACTTTGCTGAGAGTTTTTATCATAAATAGATGCTGGATTTTGTCATATGCCTTTTCTGCATCTATTGATATGATCTGCAGGTGCTACTTTCAAGAGAGATTCAGAATAAATCTATTCTGTTTTCTACATATAATGATCATGCCCTTTACCTAAGCCTTCTTTTGTCCAGGCTGAATAATCCAAAGTCTTCGGCTACACTTTGTATTACTTGGCTTTCAGTACTCTTTTCATTCTGATTATTTTCCTCTAGATACAGTTCCGTTTGGTCATCTTTTGTATTAAAATATAGCACCTGGAATAGTCGCAATACTTAGTGTTGTTTGACCAGTTCAGAATTCACTGCTTCTAGACACTTTGTGCCTAACTATAAACACTAACAACACATAATATTTTGGGGTGGGCCAATCACATTCAACTCATAGTCTATTAAAAATCTCAAGTATTTTCACCTGTGCTGCTAAAATCATGTGTCTACTACCTAGTTTGTGTTGGTGATATTTTTAACGCCATATGCTTTACTTTCCATTTATCCTAGTTGAACTGAATTTTGTTGAACTCACCCTACTGTCCTAGATTATAGGCACCCTTTTAAGATTCTGACTTTGTCATTAATCCAAGATGATTTGATTTTATTCAGTCATTCATTGCACAAATATTTATTGTAAACCTACTATATGTCAATCATGATACTGAGGGTTGTGACCAAGATAGACATATCCTTTCCTTCATGGAGTTTATAGTCTAATAAGTTATACACACTAGTCACCAATAATGTGTACCTTCCATGTTATGATGAGAATATAATGGCATGTTGTGGGCACTTGTGGCAGGGGCAGAAAGGTCCAGGGGTGAACGTCTAAGTCCAGTCTTGGTGGGCAGTCATTAGGGAAAGTTTCCTCGTGAAGTGACCTCTGAGTGGAGAAGTGAAAGAAGAACACTAGAGGAGAAAGTGTTCCAGGCTGGAGAATCACACGAGTCAAGTACCAGAGACAAAAGAAAGCATGGCCCGGGGAGTGGGTAGTACGCATGTGTGGATGGGACTGGCAGAGATAAGTACCAGGAGAAGGGCAATGAGAGTGCCTCTGGGATTTTAGGTAATCTGGGTTGTTGATCAAAATGTTGGTGAGCGATGTTTGAGGCCAATACCGATCCATTAATCAGCAGTCTTTAGGGAGGACAATTTACCACAACTCCAATCACCACATTTCTCCATCCTGTCCACCAGAATATCCTGAGAGATTTGACCGAACATTTTCTTGAAAATCAGATACACCGTGTCCTCTGATTGAGCAGAATAATAACCTTCTTACAAAAAAAATGTGATTGGTCTTCGTCTGGCCTGACTTGGTCCCTGCGAACCTATACTCCCTACTGGTGACTGAAGTCTGATTTCTCATCTACGCGATGCCCCCTTAGTGGTGCCTGCTCTTTGTGCTAGTGGGGGAGCCTCGGAAAAGCCTCTGGAAGAGCGGCATCCTAAAATGTCATGGTGGGTAATTATGAAATGTGACATGGAAAATAATTTCTCTTGTTTGGAAGTTGTCAGCTGGATTAGAAGGAGCCCTCATGAGGTGCTGTCTGGTTGTTAGAGAAGAGTAATTAAGAGCCGGGCCTGGGAGTCAGATAACCTGGATGCAAACCCTGTCTTTCTCAGTTACCATATGTGTGACTTTGGGCAAAAGCTCGATTTTCCTCAACTGTAAAAGGGAGACAAGGTGCCTGCTTCACAGGGCAATATGTATTTAAAATAAATGAAATAATATATTCCCAGTGCCTGTTACAGTTAGCACTTGATAAGTGCTATTATTTTTCTAGAACAATTCGTGTTCATCAGACTATAGAATCTTTTGTGCCTTTGATTTCTTGCCCTCATGTGGTTCTCTTCATCCTCTCCCATATTTAGCAGAAGAACCCCCATCCGCCTTTTTCCTTTTTGTTACAGCAACTATATAGTGCAAAAGGAATGAAGTATCTGGAAACAGCATTATGAATTTCTTTTGATAAAAGTGTTTCTTTCTTTTCCCTCTTGTTTTTGATGGTCCAGAGCCAGTCAGTCAGGCCAATGTGAAGAAATACTTGTGGTGTGAGCAAGTTAGGGAGGGTACAGGGCTCCAGGCCTGCACTATCACTCCCTTCCCCCAAACCCAAGTCTGCAGTGAAGGCTGTGGGTGGACCTCTGACAGGAGGTATTCTTTCTCAGTGCTGTACGTGACATCTTGGTCAAATGGACAGAGTGAGTCTTTGTGATTTTGCAATGTTTCATTGTTACTTAGCACTTTAGATTAGCAACTGTCCAGAGCTGATGGGGCAGCTGTTCAGAAAGGGATGTTATTTTGTCAGTTTGTGTAAGTTACCAATGGACCAGAATTTGCACTTCATTTGTAAATTAGAAAAGTAGAATCAGTCTTTGAGTCCTCCAAATTTGGAAATCTTTCCTACTGTTCCAGCCATTCCTATGATGTATTATCTAAAATTCAGATTGGTAATCCAGGGTAACTGGAGAAAATCCAGCGTTATCGGGTCTTCTGTGTTTGGAGGAATGCAGGTGTAAACAATTCAGGACGAAGGCTAATATTTGCCTTTCGAGACATTTTAGGGGCTTTCTGAAGGTTTCTAGATACCAGCCACGTATTAATGTTCATTGCGCTGATTGCAAGCAAGGCTTTTTGCTGGAGATGGAGTGGTCAGGATATTGCCCGCCTTTGTCCCCATACTCCTGTCTGAAACAAGGTGAGCCTGTTTCAAGAAGAGATATCGAGATGATACATTGTAAATGAGAATGCCATGCCCTCTGCAGCCTCCTCAGGCGTGAAGCTGTGCCTCGAGCTGGGAACATCAGCTCTTACGTGCTGTATGTTTCAACCTATTGAAAGATCTTAGTGCAAAATCAAGCATGGAACGATGTTCTGTGGTTTTCAAAGAGGTTCCTAGAGGGTTTGAGTTGGATAGGCTGAGAACAAAGCCATTCACCTGTGAAAGATATAACCGGACTCCAATGTCTGGTCGGGGAAAACAGGACATATTCTACAGAACCTGAAAGGGTTTGGCTCCTCATTTAGAACATTTATAACATTATAGCCTGGCCCCAAATCCAGCCGAGCTCACAACTGTGAAGACGGTAAGTGTATTCGGGTCTGTGTGTTTATGCAATCGAGTGAAATCAAGTTTGTTTTCTAGAAAAACTGCAGATCAACTTGTTGCACCTATAGATAATTTCCCCTGTAAATGCGAACTCTTAACCTCATAAAAAAAGCTCCTGCGATTATCTCAAACCTAACTTTTCTCAATTCCTTTGGATGAATTACTTTCTCTGTGAATCGATTAAAAGAATCTTCATTTATTTTTAAATATCAAAGAATTGGATTCAAATGGATTGTGCAGGAAATGCTGTCATTAAAAGGGCCAAGAAAAGAAGACATGCTTAATTATTGAGTGGAATATTCATAATTTTTCATATCAGCTCAGTGTGTCCCTAACATGTTTTTAAGATGTACAAAAGGAACACATATTATACTCTCTTTTTTAAAGAAAGCAAAACAAATGCCGACATAACCTTTGTTTTTGAATACTTCATTTCTTGAGCAAAATCATGCCGTTTCTCTTTCCATCCTCTTTTTTAGGGCTACCCTCCACCCAACCATTGTCTAAAGAGCTTCATTTAAAGGTAAATAAACCCTGCGAGGCCTTGGGAAGGGTTTTGCTACCAAGCTATTATATGTAATCACAAATAATTGCTAGTTCCTACCTTCTTTGCAGTTAATCATAGATTTCTGTTTTTTTTTTTTTTTTTCCATCGAGATAAAGAAAGTTTAAATGTCTACAGGTGCTCTCAGAGACCTGTGGGCTTACTGTATTTTTCTTGGAGCACACTTTCCTAGTCAGGCTCTTTCTAAATGCCACCTTTCTAAATACACCTGAGTGAGATGTAGGGACCTTAGAGCAGAAAGTATTGTCAAATACTTAGTATTGTCAAGACCTGCAATTCTCAATAAACCTTTATCAGGCCCCCATTCATAGATATTTGGTGGCTTGAATTTGTCCAGTAGTAGGACTCGCCACAGTGGTGTGAGACACCTGATTTTTCTAAAAATATGGAATAGAGAATGGTAGCTGGACTTCTCCTTTTGAAATATCTATGTCCTTTGTTACATCCATCTCTTTCCCTTTCCACCTTACATTTCTCCTTCTCTCTCTAGCAGTTTCTCCTCTCTCCCCGCCTCCATTTCTCTGTCATTGTGTCTTACTTTCTCCTATTAATGTTATCCTGACTATTTTCTCCCAGATCAAAGGTAGAAAGAAGTAGGCTATTTGATTAATTGCCGTGCAGCAGAACCCTTTGCCTCCTTGACACACAAGCCAAGGAGACAAAGGGTACTCTTTAGAAGCCTGGAGCTGTGTGGGTGCAGGGTGGGGAATTCACAAGCCTGAGAGCATGGAGCCCTCCCAGCAGGGATGTGAAGGTTCCTAAATCCTATAGAAGAATAAAGTTGCTACTGCTGCATATTGTATTGAGCCATATTTGCATTTGAGCACACAACCCCAACATTAAGCCATGTGGACTATATGGAAGCTTGATTTAAAGTTTGAAAAATCTTTTAATTTCTACGTGTGGATATTTGAAAGTTCCATGTGATGAAATCAGTACATTTGAAAATGAAAGGAGGTTAAGTAATGATGATTGACAGTTTAACCTCTATTGTGTACTGTGAAAACTCCCCAGAACTGTATTGTCCAATGCAGTACCACTAGTTCTGAGTGACTATTTTCATTAAAATTAATATTAAATTTAATATTCAATTCTTCAGCCGTATTTCAAGTGTCCAATAGCTATGTGGAGCTAGTGGTAACTATTAGACAGTGCAGTACAGAGCACTTCTGTCATGGCAGCAAGTTCTGGACTGCACCGCACCTGACCTTCAGGTCTCTTAAGCCAGTTAGCTTAGAAGAGGCCATGGGGTTCTTGACAATAGAAAGCTGAGAGAGATTCCAGAACTGGCTGAAAAGAAAGAAAACTTTCAACAGAATTCCAAGTTAAAGCAAACAGATTTGGAATTTGGTTGAGTCAAATGAGATATTATTTGGAAAGGTATGTGAGAAATTGAAAAGAACTATATAATGATAAGTGGAATTATGACAGTTATTGCAATTATTTTTAAGAGAAGAAGAATGTTCAACTGAGGGTCAAAACTTAGCCAAAGGTCATGTGCATTCTCTACTCATCAGAATTAAAATTTAGACCCCACGCCCCCCACTTCAAGCCTTGGCTAGGTCTCATTTCCAGTTAGAATTTTTTGAGTGAGTTGCAGCACCTTTGTAAGGCTACCAGTTGCTTTGAGAAAGTGAGAAGTTCTTAAATTCCCTAAGGGTGAAGATCAACTTCCCGAAATCCTAATGAGGTTCCTGGGTCACTCAATACCTTCAGATAGTGACACTGATAATTAAAGCATAGATTTTCTTTAAACTAACCAATAATCTTCTTCTGTAATTGAGCATAGATCCCATGGGACTTCATTCTCAAATTAATTCATGATTCAAACGTGATATAGATGTTTGCTACTGTTTGAGGAACAGTCACATAGAAAAGACCCTTGGGCTACTCCACCTTGTGTCTTCATTGCAAAGATACTGGACTAAGATAATTAATTCAAGTCCCATGGCTTGCACAAGAAAGGCTTTCCCCAGGCTGTGTGGCAATGCCATCGAGATCCAGTGTCCCTCAAAATAAGAACACTGGGTTCTTCAGAGAATATATCTCTGGCCACCGTACTGTGACTTTCTATATTCACTAACAATTCTGTCCTTTCTCCCCTCCCTCAGGCACTTTCATTTACTTATCAACCCCTCTGGCTCTGACCTCTTGAGTTACAAAACCAAATGGGTAAAAGGGTTGGGAAATAATCCACTAAACCCTCTTCTAGTCCTAAACCCAGGATTTCCCAAGCATCAGGGACTTTAGGTATTGGTATCTGCACTGGATTCCTCTCGCCATTCCTCAGTTAGGTGCGTAGGAGGTCAGTCTGGGCGTGAGATGCTCGGTAAAATCTTAGTATGTTGTGGAGGTCTCACTGCCTAGTATGATGATGAACGGAGTCTGCGATTAACCCAGGAGAAGAAGACAGAGGTTTAATCAACACATACATGAGGCTGCTTCTTCATTGGTAACAATTTGAACTTTATATTAACAAATTTATTGCTAATCAACAAATATTTGTTGTGTGCCTCTTCGTCATTCAGATTCTGAGCTATAATGAAGGAACTTATAATCTATTTGTCATGATTTAGGCAAATTGATGATGTGTTATGATTCACAAACTTTGGAAGTTTTAAACACTTTGTGTGGAATATTTTAAAGGTTCCCCCCCCCTCCCCCCATCATCAAATGTTAAAAGTAGAGCATAAAGAAGGATTTTGGAGAGAAAAGGTTCCCTCCTTTTCTGTGCTTTCTGGATCTGGGATGAACTTTGGTAAAAATGGGTAGTTTGAAAGATGAAACTGTGATGAGCAAAGTCTGAAAATTGAAAGGTAGCTTTTAGTTATCTGGCTGTTTCTGCATTGATTAGATGTTCATTGAAATAGGAAGGCCATGCCAGAGCTTTCTCTCACATTCCTGGGATCTGAATTTACATGTCTGGTGTCTACTTTCAGAGCACTGTTGAAACTTGCTTGTCATTTGCCTTATCTTTTGATCGCCAGTAACCTGTATAGTTGGGGGAGGAATAGAGATTATACGTGTCTCTAGAGAGGGAAAAACCTCTGAAGTCATCTATCTTCACTTCTTTATCTTACAAGTGAGAAGTCTGAGGTCCAGAGAGGTGAAGCATCTCCCCCAAGATGCACAGCTTATTCTGTCAGAGGCTGGATGACTAGAACCCTGCTTTCCCACCTCTGTTAAGTGAGCTCTCCTCTGTACTGATCTGTCCTGTGTTTTAAAACCATCCTACTGCTGCTCTATTAAGAAATGACCAGTAAACAAACTTTAAAAGTAAACATTGGGATACCTTTTCAGGCAAAATCAGAGAATAATTTTTAGAATCTGATAAAATTGATAAAATGAGATCTCCTAGCTTTACCTCCTCAAGAAAAGGCCACTCTACAAGGCACATATCTGGATAACATACATACTAAAGGCAGGGTACACAGTACACCAAACCACCTGGATTCATAATTCTGGCTCTGCATGTACAAGTTGCGTGACCTTGGACAAATAACTTAATTGCTCCAGGCTTCAGTTTACCCATCTGTAAATTGGGGGTAATAATAATAATAGTATTTTCCTCAACTGAAGCAATATATTAGAAAGCATTTAGAGTGATGCCTGGCACATAGCAGGCATTATTTAAACATTAGCTATTTTTTTTTTAACTTGGCTAAATGCAGTGAACTGTTTCCTCTATTCATATCCTAAATAAAAATATCTGACAAAGAACAAAGCAGGAAAAGCATAATAAATCAAGGTGGGGTGATGTGATTTGATTGTACTGATTTCTTCACCTTCAACAGACAAAACAGCAGAATACTCTAGAGTAGTTCAAACCATGGTATATTAAAGCTACAAGAAGCTCAAGAGGTCACTTGACTCATTCTGCTGGTTTAGGAAAGAATCTGAGACCCAAAGAAGGCTCTATGATCTTGACTGTCAGGGCCAGGTATCTGCTGTCCACCAGCAGCCTGGCCACGGTCACTCTCTCATCACTCAAAACCTTAAGAGAAGACATCACCTAGAAGAGTGAGACATGGTTGGGACACTTAGTGGATCCTAGACAGAAGTATGAATAACTTGTTTTAGTTGTTGAAACCCTTTCAGCTCAAACGGAAGGGAAAAAGTGGCCTGTGCCTTTTCTGAGTCACTCTGTACTTCTCTTGAGCCCCATTTTTGAGTCTGCCTACTGGTTTACAAGAATTCAATTCTGTCTACACTGGTTATGCTGGGAGCAATAGAATTTTTGACTCAGATCTCTAAGAAGCATAAACAAAGTTTCTCCTTAGTTGAATGGGGTCCTCTCACATCTCTTTAAGCTTGGCCACCCACAAGCTGCAAAGAGAATTAGATGCCCTTAGCTTCATCAAGCGTCAGTTGACATCCCAACAAAACCAAGTTCTTGGCCAAGTTACCAGTGAGTCATGACCTCACTTCTTTAGACAGTAATATGGATGAGCTGGGGAGATAATGAAATGATCACATTTTAGTGATTAACTTCATTTAGGTTTGTATTATCCTTTTTTATTGTGAAGTAAATAATACAGTCAAAAGATCATATGCCATATATGTGCAATTAAAAGACAAATAAAGCAAATATTCATGTACCAACCACTCGACTTTTAAATTAGAACATGTTAATATTCCCTTATATGGGCTAGACCGAAAGCTCCTTGAGGCTATGTATATATAGTTTATGTGTGTGTATATATAAAATTTTTTAGTAACTGACAAAGACCCTATATATAATATGTATACCTATACACACACACACACACACACACACACACACACACATATTTATTTATATAAATAAATTGCTTAAAGAGGTTAAGCAATCTGACCAAGGTTGTAAGAGGCAGATCTGGATTTGAAACCAGGCCTGTCTTAAAGCCTGAGTGCTTAATCACTCTACCTGATTGCCTAATCTTTTATACCTCTTTGCTCTCCTTCACAACCTTTAGTAAAGTGCTGAGTGCCTGACTGGCAATCAATAAGAATCAAAGGTAGGGTTGGCTAATTGGGAATTGGAATGCAGGTGAACCAAGAGCGACAAGCTATGGTATGCTGTAGCCCACTCCTTCTAAAGAACTAACTGCGTCCATCTTTCTCTAATTCTGCGTTCAGTGACATCACATTGGCTGCTTGAAATCGGGTGTGGTGGGATACCAGGCTGGCACTCCTGATCTGAAAAGAGACAAGCAGTTCGGGGTTCTGGGGTCAGGGAGCAGGCTGTCAGGTGAGGTGGAAACAGAATGTCCAGTAGCGTAGAGGTACTTGAGAGGACACAAGCTGTGCAGCATTTCTCAAGGGGAGGAGCTGGGATGCTCATTAAAAATGCCGAGTCCCAGCCCCCACACCCAGAGATTACTGGTCAGTTGATCTGAGGGGGGGCCTAGATCGCTGCATTTCTAAGCACTCCAGGTGATATTTTTTTATTTACTATTTTCTTTTTAAAAATTAAAAATATTTTTCAATTACAGTTGACGTTCAATATTATATTAGTTTCAAGTGTACAGCATAGTGGTTAGACATTTATATAACTTATGAAGTGATCCTCCAGATAAGTCTAGTACCCATCTGGCAGTATGCATAATTACTACAATATTATTGACTGCGTTCCCTGTGCTGTTCTTTATATCCCAGTGACTGTTTTATAACTGCCAATTTGTATTTCTTAATCCCTTTACCTTTCCACCCAGTTCCCCAATCTCCCTCCTATCTGGCAATCACCAGTTTGTTCTATGAGTTTGTTTGGTAATTTTGATACACACTAAAATTTGGGACTAGTTCATTCCTTCTCAAACTTTAATGAGTAGACAAATCACCTCGGGGAGTCTTGTTAAAAATAGATTCTGATTCAGTATGTGGGGCTGAGGTCTGAGATTCTGCATTCCTAAAAGGCTTCCAGGGGATGTCAATGCTGCTGGTTCATGGACCACACATCTGGTAGGAACGAGTCTCTCATTTTACAGTTGAGGAAACTACGGCCTGGAGAAGTTAAGCAACTTTACACAGTTAATCATTTGGCAGCCATTTCATGAATACAGTGTGGAGGATCCAAAGAGTTAAAAACCATTTCTTGCCAATGTATTAATAAAAACAGGACAATTTGTTAAATACCTTTTATGTGAGAGATGTTGAGTTACAAATATTAATAATGCATGGAAATGCCCTCAGATTGCTTATAACCTGGTGGAGGAAGTAAGGTGTTTTTGCACCTGAAGTAAACAAAGGATAGGAGGAAGTGAGGTGTGGTGATGTCTTGATTAAGGGACAGGGCAGGAGACAAGGAGGTGATCTCCCCTGGTTGTGACATCTTGGACAAGTGATTTAAACATTATGGAATTCTAGATTGTTCTGCATAAAACAAGAGGTTCAAAGTCAGAGATTCCAAAGAGAGCATCTAGAATTAAGATTCTATAACATACAGGAGGCTTAATTTTATTTATTTTTTTAAATCAAAGGCTGAAAACTGGTAGCCAATGGACCAGATTTTGCCCATAGCCTTTTTCGTTTGTTTGTTTTAAAAATAGTTATATTTTATTGACTTAATTTTTGAAAATAAATTTCTTATTTTAGATTAATTTTAGATGTACAGAAAAGCTGCAAAGCTAGAACAGAGAGTTGTCATATACCCCTCATTCAGTTATATTACTATGAACATTTCTCGAAACTAAGAAACTAATATTGGCACATTACTGTTCAATTAAACTTCAGACTTTGCTTGGATTTTACGTTTTTCCGTCGATGTCCTTTTCCTTCAGGATCCAGTCCAGGGTACCTCATTGTATTTGGTTTTTATGTCTCCCCAGTCTCTCTAGCCTGTGAGTTTCTCAGTCTTTCCTCATTTTTCACGACCTTGATAGTCTTGAGGAATGCTAGTCAGGTATCCTGCAGAATGTCCCCCAGTCTAATCTCATGATTATGGGTTATGTGCTTTTGGAAGAAATATGACACAAGTGAGTGGCCCTCATAGACATGTTTCTAGTCTTTTTCCCTGTGACAGGCCAGAACACATCATCAGAATACTACAAGCCCAAACCCTCAAATAATAAAGCCGCAAGAGGCTAAAGAGGTCACCTGACCTATCCTGATATTGCCTTTAAAAATCTTAAACCGACTTTGAAAAATTAGGATATTTTAAGTATACATCAGGATTTCTGCCTTCTCTTGAAAGCTAGAAGCCCTGGCGATACAGGACTTTCAATGACACCCAGCAAAAATTGGCTAAAACTGAGTGAGTTGCCCACTTTTATTGGGGCCTGCATTTTCCAGTTCACTATAGTTCCCATCTCTCACGCAATGCATATACATCTGAGCTCATTCGGTTTCCCCATATTCCACTGCCCATCTAGCCTCTCCTCAAGGCAGTGGGTTTGTCTTTGTAGCATGTATTAACTTAAATGTGCAATAAGACTGGAGAGAGAAGTCAGAGGGACTGGAATGCTGAGGGAAGGCTTCCTAGGGAGGTGTGACTTGCCTTGTACCACAGAACAGCAGTTATCAAAGTATGAGACCACCAGTATTAGCATCACCTGGGAACTTATTAGAAATGCAAATTCTTGGCATCATCTCAGACCTACTGAATCAGAAACTCTGGAGGTGGGGCCTGAAATTTGTGGTTCAGCCAGTCCTGTAGGTGATTCCAACGTATGCTAAATTAGGAGAACCACTGCAGAGGCAGGCAGGATTGAGATGGGGAGAGCCTTGTGGTCCAGGTGGAGTCACCTACACTCTGGCGGTAGGGAACTGCGGGTGGATATGGACTATTATATGGGATCACAAGTCAGTGAGCTCTGGGGTCAGAGCCAAGTATCATTGTGAGTTTTCAGCTTATGCTCTCTTTGTGTATGTGGACACAGGTTTTGCTTCCCACCATTTCTGTGGGAATAATCTGCTTTATGTCAGATTCTGGGTAACCATTGCCCTCTTGAATCAAAGCTCAGGATTCCATGTCTATTCTCTCTGATGCCTCCTTCATCAGCCACCCCTTTTCTTTGCACCATCAAAATCTCATCAGTGTAAGGAAAAAGAACCATTGTGGCCTCTTTTGAGTGGCAGAAGATTAATCTCTCGGAGTCAGTCCTTTGTCCATGTGGCAACTTCCCCTTCATCTGAGTTAAAGAGTGTTACGTGAATATGATAAATTTCTACAGATTTAAAGCATATATCATATAAACTGCCTATCTTCTTTTGCTCTATTTTTAAGGACCTAGCTCAAGTTTTCCTCCTCCTAAGTCCTTCCTGTCAGGAAGATCTCTTTCTACCAAGTTATTAATTCCTCGATATTTTCACAGCGCTTGTGCTCCTCCCTCCCCCGCCCCCACACACATACACCCGATCTCAGGTTTTCTTCTGTAACCTCTCCCTCCTCAAGTCCTCCTCGCCATTCACTGCCTAACTCTTACTCATCTTTCAGGTGCCCATTACATGTCACCATTTCCAGAAGCTTTTGCTGACCCCCAGGGAAGCTTGTTACAATCCGTTGGAATTGCCCAGGGCTTCTGTCTTATTTATCTCTGCCCAGTACCCAGCACTATGCCTAGTACATAGGAAGGGCTCAATCGACATTTGCTGAATAAACAAGCTGCCTGCAAACACATAGTGCATAGTGTGGCTTTGTGGTTAAGCTCGCTGGCTCTGGAATCATTCAAACTGGGTTTGAATCCTGGCTCTGCAAACTGGCTGTATACCCTTGGACAAACCGCTTAACGTCGCTGAGCTTCCTGGAAAGGGCACGCCGTCAGTGTTTCAGTGTTTTGTGATGACCATATGGGCTAAAATACTTAGAACGGTACCTGATGTCAGGTAGTGCTCAATAGGTATTAGCATTAATAGGCCCTCGTTGATGACTTACTGAACTGGGTTGATGACAATTTCCAGTTTAAATTTTACCTGAAGAAATTCCATTTATTTAAGGAGAGATTTGTGAGACCTGACCAAATAATGGCTTGGAGGCAGCCTACCCACTGAGAAAGAAGGGCTTTTGCTACTCCTTTTTTTTTTTTTTTTTTTTCCAGAGTAGAAACAAGTTGGGACTAATTAAGCTCACCAGACAGATTTGGGGTAGATGCATTCTGAGAGACAAACCCAAAGTTCAGAAGCATTTCTGCTGTTTAGACCAACAGCATATAAGTATTTCTTCCATAGTTTAAAGAAGGCATTCAATACATTCGCTTGCTATAAACATATGTACATGACTGCAAGACAATTTGTATTTAGGGAAAAGATTCTGAACATGCATTTTATCTATTTTATCTCGAGCTGGCTGCCTTCTGTGACAGAGTTGTAATTAATATTGTTGTAGAACAGGAGGCTCATTAAATCGGTCTCATTATGACTGTTCAGGTTCTGGGGCTTGGCTGAAAAGGATTTCCCTATTATCAGCACCTGACACATATTCCTAATCAAGCAGGCCAATTCTCTTCTGTCAAGGACTGTCGCACAAATGGGGCTGGTATTTATTCTGACTTGTACTATTAATGTGAAAAATGCTGCCCCTGCTGACAGACGTACAGGCCTGTGTCATAGGTGGAGGAGCTCCCTTAGTAGACAAGCAGAATATAGGAATTTATAAGATGATATGCTTTCAGTGGCTGAAATGACCATTGGGTTTATTCTTAAATGAGAAATTTTGAAAAGGAAAAAACATCATAATTTTAAACTTGTGTAGTCTTCATGTCAGAAGAGGCTTTAGTAGTCATTTAATCTATCCAACATGAGTTTCTGCTTAGCAGTCACGATACTTGATTCTCCATCTTTGCTTGATTGCTTCCTTTGACAGAATACTCACTACCTCCAGTGAGGCCAATTTCATTTTCGAACTGATCTAAGGAAGCTCATTTGTAACATTGATTTGAATTTGTTTCTCTCTCACTTCCCCATTAATCCTAGTTCTGCTACCCAGAGCTGCACAAAACAAGTTTGGTCACTCTTCCTTAAGAAAACTTTCTGAGTGTTTGAGATAGCTCTCTCCTTCCTTTCTAATGTTCTCTTCTTTAAATTAAATGTCCTTGTTTTCCTTTATAGTTAGCCAGATCCTTCATCCTTCTGTTCACTGACTCAAGGTGACATACTTTTAAGTTCTCCAAAGATGTGGCATCCAGAGGAAATGAACCTTTCAGGTGTGGTCAGTCTACCCAAGAGCTCAGGGAGGCAACTGCCCTAACAGAGATGGGGTTTCTGGTATTTTCCTTGGAAGACTGCATCACTTGGGACCCTCTCAGAAATGGAAGTATTGTTCTCTCTGTCTCAGGACCTTTTTCGATGCAGGTACCTGCACCTTACTTCAACCAGCCCTACTCAAGGCATTGTCTTTGAGAGATACTACTGCATTGGGCTTAAACTCAGGGACCTTGAAGTTAGGATGACTAGATTCAGAGCCCAGCTCTTCTGCTTGTTATCTGGTGTGATGCTGGGCAAGTTGCTCAACCTCTCTGAGCCTTGGTAAGGATGGGAATAGAGCTTACCTCAGAGCCCGTTGTGAGAATTAGTAATATTATGCATGCAACGATTGAATAAAGCTCAAGAGAAATGCCCCATAAGGTTAATAATTATCAACAAGAACTAAACACTGATCATCTACACCTCCCTGTTTCCCTTACCCCGGCTTTGAGTCCCTTAATTTTGATCTTCTGAGGATAATCTCAATTCTGAGAAGGTCACAGGTCAGGCAATTTATGGTAATTCCAAATAAATTTGACTTTTGGTTGATTCCCGCCCCCACGCCCCCACGTCTAGCCCAATGCAAACTTGTATTGAGAGCCTTTTCCACCTAGAATACATTTTATATAAGATCTCATTTCACAAGAGAGAGGTAGTTCCTGAACTCAGTGTTCTTTCAAATGTTTTAGCAGAATGATGTCTCTCTGTCTCTCTCCTCTACCCCTGTCTCTATCTTTCAAATGAAATCTTACTCAGAACTCTAGTATGTAAGACATATAATAGATGAACAGGTCCCTCTGGCAGTTTTAATCTTCTTTCCTTGGCAGAAGCAGCCTTATTGT
This sequence comes from Pteropus vampyrus, assembly GCF_000151845.1. Taxonomy (NCBI): domain Eukaryota; kingdom Metazoa; phylum Chordata; class Mammalia; order Chiroptera; family Pteropodidae; genus Pteropus; species Pteropus vampyrus. The sequence continues at coordinate 2,540,959 of NW_011888946.1, read as the reverse complement.
TTAGAAACCCCCTGGAGGTTGACTGTGGAATCTTGGGATTCTGAGCTCCACATTTGAAAACCTCTGAATGAACCAATTCCACAACCGGTTTCTAAAATTTGGCTCCAGGCCTTCTACCTGCATGTCTGATCCTCTCTTCTTGTAGGCTCATCTTTCCTTTGCCTTAGAATCCCCGCTACCCTCACAACCAACACACATTACTCCCCATTCCAACTCCTGTGAAATCTCAGTTCAGTCCTCCAAATGATTTTTTACTTATCTTCTTTTGACCTTGGTATCCTGGGCCTTTTTGAAGGTTGACAGCCACTCCCTACCCCACCCTAAAGAAAACCCTCGGGTTTAGGGAGGATGGTAGGCAAGAGGCAAGAGAAAACCACACTCCAATGGCAGTGGCACTGGCAGGGGAGGATAGAGAAGGGGGCAGATGTGACTTAGAGGTAAAGAATTAACCATTCAAGCAACAAATCTCTTTGTGGTCCTTATTCTCTTTGACCTTTCTGCAATATTCATTCATCCATTCTTTCATTCATTCATTCATTTATTCGAGTGTTCACTGAGTGCCTGTTACATGACATCATATACTGTTCTGTGCTCTGGGGCTCAGGAAGGAAGGCATCACAGCTCAAGGCCTTGAGAAGCTCACAATCCAGTAAAGGAAACTGATAAACTTTGTTGACCGCAGATGCCCCTAGAAGTCCTTAATCACTTGTTCATTTGGCTCAAGGGTTAAACCAAAGCATTCCTCATTTTCCTAACCCGATTTCCTCTTAGAGCTTAGCTTGTATTATACTGTGTTCATCAAATTTTCAGGGCTTGACAAGTATGAGGAATAAAACCCATGCACGCTCATAGTGTAAATGTTTATATCGCACGTGGCCAAATGCAGCTTCACAAAACTCCACCTTTATCACAGCATTTTCTTTTCCAGACTTTCAAGAAAGTTCTAACTAACTCCTTAGTTCCTTCTCAGAGTTCCCCAGTGTTCAGTGACTTCTTCTAAACTCCTGGCTGTTATTGCAGATGCTCATCATCAATAAATCCATTCTGCCTTGTGGTGTCACTTATTTATGGTTATTGATGAACTCATTACTTAGCTTTTCATATATTTGGGCCGTGCCTTCCTAATTACTTTTAAAAAATGAAAATAATTACAGAAAAAGTAAAAGCCTCCTTTGATCTGGGTCCATCTTCTACCTTTCTCTCTCCAGGAGAGAAAGTGTGTGTCCTTCTGCACCATTTAAAAAAACATACTTTTACATGCAGATATATTGTGTATTCATATATCGTGTATTCAGAATATGCAGTGTATTATTTTTATTATCTCTATGTTTGCATAAATGATATTGTACGATATGCATCATTCTACAATCTGACTTTTTCACTCAATATATTTTTGAGCTCTATTAACACTGACATGTATAATCCCTAGTTAGTTCTGTTAAATTATGCCATTGTATTCTAGGAAGCCAGTGTGCTGCATTTTATTTGGCCCGTCTCCTTATGATGGATATTTAGGTTGTTTCTAATTTTTTCTTGTTATAAACAATGCTTCAGCGAACATCCCATACATATGCCAAACTACTTTTAAACTCTGTGGGAGGCAGGAACGGCAAATTCTATTTTTTGAATCCTCTGTTTCCCTTAACACAAGGCCCTGTCTATGGTAGATAATCAATATATTTATTTGTACATACTTGTATGGCATACATATATGAAAACTAATACCTAAAGTCACATTTTGAAGTGATGCCCTGTAACGGAAGTATAAATTCAGAGCTGACAGCTTTCTGGGTACTGGCATCCACTCTATTTAATGCCCAGAAATTGGGTCTTCTGTCTCCTCTGAGACAGAAGCAGTAAGGACCTTTCCTCTGGATCCAGAGGTGACCTCCAGAAAGATCTTAGAGAGAAATAAATAGATTGTATTCCCAGAAAAACCACTTGCCAGCAGGTGTACTTTCTCATGTCCCTGTCCTCCCTCCTCTCTCGCCAGTTTCTTCTTTTTCTTCTTCTTCTTTTTTTTTTTTTCTGAGCACTGAATGCCTTAACAAACCATTGCAGCCAAATCCCGTCTGCTAACCAGGGCAGAGATCTCGGAGCGGGGAGGGTGGTGCTGTGATAGGTGAAGGCTTTTGCTTGCTGTGTGCCCCTCAACAGCTAAGCAGGCAGAGATCGAACTGGGAAGCTAGGAAGCTGTTTAAGGCATTCTCTCCTTTCCTTTCCCAGCCTTTCAATTCAGCAGGAATTTGTGAGGCACAGGCAAATCACAGATGAGTCTTTTTCCTCAAGGAGCTTGTGTCTACTAGGAAAGGTCAGGCAGTAGAATCAGAACTCCCAAAAAGGAGGTACCAAGAGGTTGCAGAGAGAAGGATAGGCATTTGCAGTTGAGAAAGCTTTGTTTAGTAGCTGATCCCATTTTTGAGCCTCATAGAAGGATTTCAGCAAGTGGAACTGGGAGTAGGAAGAGGTCGGGAAGGGAGCGAGGCCCATATGAGATTCCAGAGGAACCTGAGACTGGAAAGGGATGTATTTGGGACATTAGCTAGCAGTCGAGTAATGTCATCCAGAAGAATGAGAGAAGCCTGAAAGGCAAGCTGAGGGAGGAGTGGGTCACAGGGGTTGTATGTTTCATCCCTGAGTCCCTGCACTCATTGTAGGCACTCAAAAATGTTTGCCAAATAAACTCACTAATTCTACTTAAATTTTTTTGCTTTCTTTTTGAGGCTTAACATATATAAAGTGCATGAATCTAAAGTGTAAGTCTCCATGAATTTTTATATATGTAATGTACACACAGATAAAAAACAGAGCATTTTGAACATCCCAGAAGGATTCTTTATGCTCCCTCTTAGACAATACTGAAGCCCCTCTCCACACACACGCTAGTAACCACTGTTTTTGACTTCTGTCACCTAGATTTCGTTTTGCCTGTTCTTAAGCTTCATGCAAATAGACTCATGCAGAGTGTACCTTAGGAAGTTTCTTTAGCAGCACTGCAGGGAAAGGTTTAAGTGAGGAAAAGGTAGATTATTGCAAGAGCCAGAGTGAGACGTGAAATGCGGGCTCTAAACGAGAGTGGTGGCCTCGAGAATGGGAGAGGCAATAACCGCTCGAGATGGCAGGGACGAGGAACTCCTCAGGAACAAAGGGAGTGAAGCAGGCTGTTTGTGAGTGCAAACCACCTTCAAAGGCTCTGGCTTGCCCTAGGGCAGCATCTTATTGGGATGACCAGGTGCCTCCTAGCCAACCTGATTTAGAAAAAGCTCTGCAGAAGCACCAGAAGCTGGGCTCTCGGCTGCAGAGCCCACCACGTTCCTTAGGAACACACTCCAGACACCAGACTTCATTCACCAGTCACCCTAGCAATGCTGAGAATGAGGCCACCCCAAACCTTCTGTGGCTGTTTCTAGCTGCCACAGGCTCCAAGTGATGAAGGAGTCAGATGGGGGTTAAAGAGTAATCTAGACCAGTCCGTAGCGCTGGAGTCTGTCCTGTCAGCACTACGAGTGTGTACTGCCACAGTGGACATTGAAGGTCTGGCGGTTTGCCTTCCCCGCAGGAAAAAGGCAGTTCCAGAGAGCAGTTGGCAGAGCCATTCCTAGGGACCAGGGGCAACTACTTTGCAATCTCAGGGTTTTCATCTGGATGAGCTCAGGGTTAAGCAGAAATGGGGAGTAGGAAGAGAAGAGGTCAAGTGCTCTCTGGGGAGAGGGTGGGGTCATTGGTGAGAAATGTACAAGGAGAGTGAAGCTGAAGCTGTCCAGTCGCTCACCCCATATTACCCATTGGGTACTGATTATATAGATGGATCCCAAGACCTTGTGAGTACCACTGACTCCCTTGACCTCCTATTTCTTTAGGAAGAGCTACCTGGAGACCCAGGGGGTCAACATCAAATTAATCTCTCTGATATTTTACCCTCTTAGAAACAGTTCTATGTGTTTCTTGCTATTTCATGCCTACCTGGAACTTTTCTAATTATTGAATCTTTAATTTGCTGTATAAATCAGCATCCTATGTTGGAACAGGTGTGAGGAGAAAGGTTCCCAAACCAAGTAAACAATGAAGAAACCTTCCCTCCCTCATTCAGGAGCTGCCAACATGTACAGGAGGTGAGGCAGCAGTTGGGGTGGGAACCTGGTGTTGGAGGTAGCTAGTGAATGAATCCAACAGCCCCTCCCCTTCTGATCACACATTCCAGCTGGGGAAAGAGATGTAAACAAATGACTATCAAACAGAGCGATATGACACAGTGATTCAGGTGCTGGGGGAGCCCAAGAAAGGGAGGGATTAATTTTTCCTAGGCAGTTGCAGAAGACGGGGACATTGGGGCTGGGACTTGTAGGATGAGTAGAAGTTCACTAGAAAAGATATTCTAGGCAAAAGAAACCATGTAAGCAAAAAGGACAGGGAAGTATGAAGAATGGCAAGTCTAGAGTGGAGTTGGTGTGGTGGGGATGGCTGGGGGGTGTGTTGAGAAATGGGGACATAGGGAAATGAGACTTTGCTCTGTGGGGATCACCTTAAGGGTGTCTGCAGGGGGTGACATGAACCATTTTGTGCTTAGAAAAGGTAATAGTCCAGGTAGTGTGGGTGGTAGATTGTAGGCTAATTGGGCTTGTCCTGGGAAAAAATGTGAAACTGTTCATGTTCCTCCCATTACTCTCTGGACACCTTCACCCATTTTGTGTTTCCCTCTCCCAGTGTCTTTATGCTTTTCCTCCTTCCCCTCATAACAAACCCCAAATCGCTGTGCCTGTCTATACCAAGTCAGAAGAGTGATGAGTAAGTGCCAGATTTAAGCATTGCTAAGTGTGGCCAGCACTTGCCAGCCATGTAGCAAGCATCATGATAAGCTGGTTGTTTTCTCACCATATTTAAGCCTTACATGACCTCCATGGTGTTAGAAACTCTTACATGCATTTACAGATAGAAACCGTGGCTTAAAAGATTAGGTAACTTGCTCCAATTTATATAGTCAGGCAGGCGGAGCTATGATTCAGATCCAAATTGTTCTGATTTTGAAGTCCTCAGTCTTAACTCCCATGTTGAGCCAATAATCTCTGAATATCGTGCCCTGCTAGATCATATGTTTACAAAGCCCTCAATACCTAGAGTAGCCAATCACACAAGAAGGCTGCAGGGAAGGGAATGGAGGGGGAATAGTCTTAGGAAGGAGGCCATTGGTTCCTCGTATAGGGCTGGTTCAGGGCTTACTCCTTTAGGACGTGCAGAAGAGGCCATGCCAACATATGTATATTTAAGGGCCCACGAAAATATTTTAATCTCTTAAAATCGGAAGGAAAAAATGTACTTTTAGAACACAGTTTAAAAAAAATTTTTCAATTATAGTTGACATTCAATATTACATTAGTTTCAGGTATATGGCATAGTGATTAGACATTTATATAACTTACAAAATGATCTTCCTGATAAGTCTACTACCCACCGGGTACCATACATTGTTATTACAATATTATTGACTATATTCCCTATACTTTACATCCCCATGACTATTTTGTAACTACCAATTTGTATGCCTTAATCCCTTCACCTTTTTCATCCAGTCCCCCCGATCCCCTTTTCATCTGGCAACCATAAGTTTGTCTCTGTATCTATGAGTCTATTTCTGTATTGTTTGTTCATTTATTTTGTTCTTTAGATTCCACATATAAGTGAGATCATATGGTATTTGTCTTTCTCTGTTTGACTTATTTCACTTAGCATAACACCCTAGGTCCATCCATGTTGTTGCAGATGGCAGGATTTTATTTTTTCATGGCTGAGTAATATTCCACTCTTGTGTGTGTGTGTGTGTGTGTGTGTGTGTGTGTGTACACACACATACTCTCCTTAATCCATTTGTCTGTTGATGGAAACTTAAGTTGGTTGCAACCTTGGTTATTGTAAATAATTCTGTAATGAACATAGGAGTACATATATCTTTTCCAAATTAGTGATTTGGATTTCTTCAGGTAAGTACCCAGAAGTGGAATTTCTGGGTCATAAGGTAGTTCTATTTTTAATTTTTTGAGTACCTTTCATATGTTTTCCATAGCGGCTGCACCAGTTTGCAATCCCAGCAACAGGGCATGAGTATTCTCTTTCCTCCACATCCTCGCCAACATTTGTCATTGTTGATTTATTGACGACAGCCATTCCGACAGGTGTGAGGTAATAGCTCATTGTGGTTTTAATTTGCATTTCTCTGATGATTAGTGGTGTTGAACATCTTTTCATGTCTATTGGCCAACGAAGGTCTTCTTTGGAGAAATGTCTATTCAGATAGGACAAAAATGTTTTAATCTATAATACGGATACATTCCTCTTTACACCAATGTGATCATAAATACAATTTTAATGATCTTTTAATGAAGGAAGGCACTCTCTATGGCAAAAGTCCTAGGGCCCACGAAAGTCATAATGTGGCCCTGGCCTGGCATTTTCCACTTCTACGGCTGCCTTGGCTATATTCGCTTAGCAGCTGAGTTCTCTCTGCTTCTTGTGGATGTGCCATCTTCCCTTTTTGTCTGCTGATAGTCTAACTCAGGCCACTCCAGACCATTGCAGCAGCCTCCTGTTTAGTGGTTTTATCTTTGGCTTCTCTCTCTTTTCCCAACCATCTCCCAAATTTCAGTGCCCTTTGATATGTGTTTATTTATTTTATATTCTTGCAATATTGTATTTATTCTTATGGTTGTGTGTCATGTATTTAGCCAGAGGCTTTGGTGTCACTTGTGTCCCTTAGAGCTAAGGCAAACCCACTTAAAATAATAAAATATTAAAATTAGCAAAATATATATAACATGAAATTTATGATTTTAACCATTTTTAAGTGTACAATTCAGTAGCATTAAGCACAGTCACAGTATTGTGGAACCAAAATGTTTTCATCACTGGAAACAGAAACTCTGTGAACATTAAGCAACAATTCCCCATTACCCGCTCCCTCCAGACCCTGATGCCTTCTTTTAAAAATTTTCCAGCTTTACTGAAATATAATTGGCATATAACATTGTATAAGTTCAAGGTGTACATCATAGGGATTTGACATATGTTTATATTGAGAAGTGATCACTACAGTAAGGTTGGTTAACATCCATCAACCTACATAGTTATAATTTTTATTTTATTTTGGGAGAGAACCTATAAGATTTATTCTCTTAGCAACTTTCAAATAGACAATATAGTATTAACTGTAGTCACCATGCTGTATATTACATCTTCAGAATTTATTTATCTTATAACTAGAAGTTTGTACCTTTTGACCATCTTCAATCATTTCCCCCATTACTCCCTACCCCTCTGCCCCTGGCAACTATTAATCTGTTCTCTGGTTTCTATGGGTTTGATTTATTTAGATTCCACAGATAATTGAGATCATAGTATTTGTTTTTCTCTAGTGCCTTCTATTCTACTTTCTATCTTTACAAATTTGCCTATTTTAAGTACCTCATATAAAATAATATTCGTCCTTTTTTATCTGGCTTATTTTACTTAGTATAAAGTTTTTAAGATACATCCATGTTGTAGCCTGTGTCAGAACCAAGTTCCTTTTTATAGTTGAAAATATTCCTTTGTTATGTATACACCACATTTTGTTTATCCATTCATCTATTTACACACATTTAAGTTATTCCTACTCTCTGATTATTGTGACTAATGCTGTTATGAACATTGGTGTATAAATATCTGTTTGAGTCCCTGATTTCAATTTTTTAGGTCTATACTCAGAAGTGGAATTGCTGGGTCATATGGTAATATTATATTTAATTTTTTTGAGGACTCGCTAAACAGCAAGCTCATTTTTCCCTTGTGTGATGAATGAAGCTATCCTCAAGTCTATTTTCCAAAGCCTGGCTCTGGACATAAAATGACATTTGTCAAAACTCATCAAATTGTGCATTTTAAAATAGGGACTGTCACTCTAAGTAATTTTAACTCAATAAACTGGACTTCAAAAACATAACCCTGCATAGGAGGGCAGATCCTGACTGGAGGCAGATTCCTGAGATGGATAAAGCAAAGGAGAAACTGTGGAAAGAAAGGGGGTATCTGAAAGAAAGGAGAGAAAAAATAGATGATCAGCATCATAGTCTTGTTTAGGTAAGCGGAGGTGTATACTATAAATGTTAGCGTTGGTGAGTGTGGTTTATGTTTTTTGTTTTTGATTTAGCAACATGCATTTATTATGCACCTGCTGTGTGTGACATTTTACAATACCATCCTTTGTCTCAAGTTATAAGCACAGAATGAAAGTGTTAATTAAAAATAAAATGTTAAAATATATAGAGGCCTGATATAAAAACAAACGGAAAGATTTCCTGTGTTCATAGATTGGAAGACTTAATATTGTTAAGATGTCAATACTACCCAAAGCTATCTGCAGGTTCAATGCAACCTCCGTCAAAATCCCAACAACGTTTTTTTTTTTTTGCAGAAATAGAAAATCTCTCCTAAAATTCATGTAGAATCTCAAGGAACGCTGAACATCCAAAACAATCTTGAAAAAGAACAAAGTTGGAGATATCACACTTCTTGATTTCAAAACTTACTATGAAGCTACAGTAATTAAAGTAGCATGGTACTGGCATAAAGACAGACATACAGACAAATGAAATAGAATTGAGTACTCAGAAATAAGCTCTTACATACATGGTCAAGTGATTTTTAGCACAGGTGCCAAGACCATTCAATAGCAAAAGAATTGTCTTTCGACAAATGGTGTTGGAGAAAACTGGATATTCATATGCAAAAAAATAATAATAAAGAAGTTGGACCCTTATCTTATGTCATATAAAAAAATTTAACTCAAAAATGGAACAAAGACCTAAACATAAGAGTTAAAACTGTAAAACTCTCAGAAAAAAACATAAGAAAAATTTCATGCCATTAGATTTTTCCATGACTTTTTAGACATGATGCCAAAAGCATAGGCAACAACAAAAAAATTAGATAAATTGGATTTTATTAAAATTAAAAACTTTAATTTTAGTATCAAAAGATACTATCAACAGAGTAAAAAGGCAACCCACAGAATGGGAGAAAATATTTACAAATCATACATCTGATAAGGGATTGCTATCCAGAATATATAAAGAACTCATTATACCTCAACAACAAAATAACAGACAACCCAATTCACAAATGGGCAAGATTCAAGTAGACATTTTTCCAAAGTAAATATACAAATGACCAATAGCACATGAAAAGATGCTCAATATCATTAATCTTTTGGGGAATGCAAATCAAATCAATAAGATATTACTTTACATCATTATGATGGTTATTATTAAAAAAAAAAAACAGAAAATAATGAGTGTTGATGAGGATGTGGAGATATAAAAGCCCTCATACGTTGCTCGTGAGAATGTAAAGTGGTGTAGCTTCTGTGGAAAATGGTAGGGAGACACCATTAAACCAATCTGCCATATGATCCAGCAATTCCACTTCTAAGTATACACCTGAAAGCAGGGACTTGAACAGATATTTGTGCACTCATGTTCATAGCAGCATTATTCATAATAGTCAAGAGATTAAAGCAATTTATAAATAGATAAACAAAATATGGTGTATTTACACAATGGAATATTATTCGGTCTCAAAAAGGAAGGAAATTCTGACCCATTCTACAACATGGGTGAACCATGAAAACATTATGCTAAGTAAAATAAGCCAGTCACAAAAGGACAAAATACTATATGATCTCACTTCTGTGAAGTACCTAGAATAATGAAAATCATAGAGATATAAAATAAAATGGGGGTTGCCAAGAGCTAGGGGCCAGGTAAAATGGAGCATTAGTGTTTAATGGGTATAGAGTTTCAGTTGAGGAAGATGAGAAAGTTCTGGAGATGGCTGGTGGTGATAGTTGCACAACAATGTTAATGTACTTAATGCCACTGAACTATACACTTAAAAATGGTTAAAATGGTAAATTTCATGTTCTGTATATCTTACCAAACACACACACACTCCACACACACAGCCTGATAACAATACTTCACCCCCGTTTGCTTCAGAGATCTTTTTAAGCCTTCAGTTCAAACTCTTCAAAATCTAGCTTCCACCCACCTTTCCTGGACTGTATTAACTCCTAATGCCCTCTTCCACTCATAGCTCTGGCCATTGTTTAATTTCTGTATTCCAGTATTTCCCTGCTCTGTCTTCCTTCACTCTTCTGCATTTCCTAAAATTGCTCCCTGCCCTGGAATGACCTTCCTTCTTCCTCATCTTCACCTTGAAAATCCGATACGTTCTTTAAGAGTCAATGTTACCTCCTTTGGGATCACGATCCCAGTTTTTTATTTTAGTACTTTTTGTCATCTGCAATTTTGGAATTCTTTCACATTTTTGTCTCCCTTGATAAACACTCTGAATGATATACATATATTTAAAACCAGCCACAGAGTTTAGCCTGTAGTGGATAAATGAGTAAATGTTTATCAAATGAATGAAGCTTTCTTCACAAAAGAGGTCCTCAATGGGAAAACTTAGAAAACTTTGGTCTATTTTGAATTTCGACCAAAAATCTCAAAACAAATTGAAAGTCTTAGATAAAATTTTGCAAGTTTATTCTGTCAATATTTTATATGTCCTGGCCATCCCAGATGAGCAAAATGATATTCAGAGTAAGTGGAATTTGTCTGCAGATGTACTCCTTAAGGGTTTTTGTTTTGTTTTGTTTTGTTTTCTTCAATTGAGATGGAAAAGTCATGTGATGTAATATGTGATGAGCAGTTCCTCAGAAAACTGTATTTTGTTTATTCACAACTACTTTAGACATATTCTGTAAACACCCCAGAAAGCCAATGCAGAAAGTGAGCAGATGGGAAAGCAGTGAGTCATTTGCTTGCTGCTCGGTTTTGAAAGCGATGTCCTTGCTCACGTAAATGATCAGTTTAATAAATTCAACTAAAGGCAATAAAGGTGTGATTTCGGGGGAGTGAGGTCATTATGTAAGACATAAGCTACATAGTCAAAGACCCTAGCTCATGGTGAAACAGGCCTTAAATCATTTCATGTGAAATAGAAAGACCTCTTTAGTACAACATTTTCTAGAAATAAAATTAGAGAAAAATCTTTTTAAAAAGTGTTTTAGGAAGTGGCTGTTAATTCCCAAAAGCAGTGACTTAATGAGAGGGGCAGGAGACAGACCTGATCAGGGATGATATCTGGAGTTGTGGTCCATGTTCTACCATGATATTGCTTAATCTGGGATCTTTTATTAAGTCATCCTTCCAAAATGTGGTGGTTTAGATGAACTTGACTGGCAACAGTACTGTGGAAAAAAGGACATTAGAATTAGCGAGAGCCAGAATATGATCTTCAAAAGAAAATCATTGAAATGCAACATAGATATAGAAAAAGTGCATATATCACAAGTATTATAAAATAAACACACTTGAGTGACCAAGCACCCAGGTCAGGAAAGATGACATTTCCAGCTCCCCAAAGCCCCCTCATGCCCCATCCCAATCTCTACCTCTCCCTCTTCACCAGAGGTAACCTCTCTCCTCACCACTAACAGCATATATTTGTTTGCGTATTTTTGAACAAAGTAAATAGAACCATATGGTATGCAAAAAAAAAAAAAAAGATGTTAAAAAATAAAATTATCAAGTTCAATTTGAATAAGAATAAACATTTCAAAATGCGCTCATCCACTAGTTTGTTTTGAGGAAGGTAAGGATAAGAAGCACTTACTCCTCTATGAGTTTGCCAGCAGTGCTATTGTTGGGATCTATTAGTAAATGTTGGTAATTACATCACACAAGCCACTAAAGCTGTTAATTTTTTGAGTTAGTGAATGAACCATTTGCTCAATCCTGTCAGTCTGACAAGGTAGGATGCAGAAGCCCTATTTGGTTTTAGCATGTAGATGGTAAAATCTGGCAGATACATGAACTCTGAAATAGTGTCGCTAACAAAATGGATTGTAAGAAGCTAGTTTGATTTGATGGTTTCAATCAGAGCGTTCTTTCAAATACACAAAGTCCATGTGGCTGTAGAACTAAAAGGACTTATGCAATATGCAGGGCCCATACTTGAGCAAAATAGAGGTCTGTTAACAAAAGTGGAGAGGGATGGCTACTGGAGAGAAGTCAACAGTGTCTGCCGTGATGTCATTGCCACTCTTGCCATTCCATAATCACAGTTACGACAGATAGCCCAGTTCTAGGGGCTAGAGTGGTAAAAACTCACAAATGGATGTCCTCTGTTTATTTCCATGGATGAGAAAGAACACCTCCGCCCCACTGCGGGGCAGGAGAGTGTATTAGTTTCTTAGGGCTACTGTAACAAAGTACCACAAATCAGGTGGCTTCAAACAACAGAAATTTCTTGTCTCACAGATTTCTGGAAGCTAGAAGTCCAAAATTAAGGTGTCATCTGGTCCCTGTTCCCTCTGAAACCTATAGGGAAAAATCCTTTCTCTCCTCTTCCTAGCTCCTAGCTGTGGCTGTCAATCCTTGTCATTCCTTGGTTCCTTGACTTACAGTTTTAGCACTTTAATGCCTCCTGTGGCATTCTGTCTTCATGTGTCTGTTACATTTTTCTTCTAAGGACACCAGTCATATTGAGTTAAGGATCTACCTTACTCCATTCCAGTCTGACCTTAGCTTAACTTGACCAATTACATTTGCATTGACACTATTTCCAATAAAGTCTCATTCTGAGGTACTGGGGGTTAGGACTTGAACATGGGCTTATTGAAGGCTGTTCTTCCTCACAGGCTTTAGGGGCTGCAGAACTAGAACTGAAAACTGGCCTTGGATAAATAGTTGCTATTAACCTAGAGGCTATATGAAACACCACTCTGAAGTTTATTGGAGGCATAATTGGCAGCAATAAGGTTGCAGTGTGGTAAAATGTAAAACTCTGGAGCTTTGGAGCCATCTGAAAGCTGGGTGTGAATCCAATTTTGTCATTACTAGTAATATAACTGTTTAGTTTCTCCTCTGTAAAATGAGAAAAATAGTGATTGCAAATGAGTATTAAAAGGGACACTTTATGTAAAGTGCTGAGCTCCATGATTGGCCCATAACAGGCTCTCAGTGCAGAGCAGATGTGTGCCTCAGTTTTCTGCAAGGAATAAAAGGTAGGAGCATCTTTCATTCAAGATATTGCTAGAAATTTTGAATAGATGGGACTTTGTTTCTTATCAGCTTTTCTTTTCAGAGTCTGTCTTCATCTTATCGTTTTTGAAGTGCTTAATTTCTTCCCCCCTACAAATGTAACACTTTTATTTTCTCTTTTGTCATATTTCTCTGACTTCAAACTTATCTCCAAAACATAAATTAGAGGTCGATATTGCTGTGATTTTTGCAAGTCCTGTGGATTTGAAAACAATCTGATAAGCAATAAGTCAGGTCTTCAAAGTTGGAGTTAAGCAAGGACAAAAATTACTACAGAAAATTTTAGCATGCATTTGAGGTGAAAAAAAAAAAACAACAGCAAAACTTTCAATCTAAAGGGTATGTTAAATTCATGTTATAGTTTAGAAATGTAATTATAATAGCCACCATTTATTGAGCAGTTACTATGTACCAAATTTAACTTTAAAGATTATATATATTTTAGTTCATTTGCTTTTCATAATAACTCCATGAGTTAGGTAATATTCTTAGCCCCATTTTACAGA
>NW_011888946.1:2514241-2527267 GCF_000151845.1 Pteropus vampyrus | reverse complement strand
TATGGAGGCAAAACAGGAAAGTGTTGGATGGTCCTTCTGGGGTTGGCTAAAGTTGATCCAGCTGGGCATGGAGCATGTGCTTTTTTGATGCTGGGCCCAAGCAGCAGAGAGCCCTAGGGTGAGGATAGCAGGTGTAGAGAAAAATCTTTGCTATTTTCTCCTATACTTCACTAAGTCTGAGAGGCAAGGAAATGACATGACTACCCTCTCCAGTAGCTTATAGGTACTTTCTTCAATGATAAAGACTCTCTAAAGGTACAGATCAGAATTCATATGATCAGTGAGTTGAGAGCTTGTGAAATCCTTGGAACAAAAAATCTCCTAAGGGGGCTAAGGTACTCCAAGTCTAAGCATGGTGGGTCTATCTTGATTATCTTCAGGTACAAAAGACCCTTCAGATAATGCTTCCAGGCCATCAATTTGGGTTGGTCATCAGGAGTTCCTTGGAATTTTTTTAATATATATTTTTAAGAGGTACAAGAAGAAGGAAAATGTGGCCTTCGGGTTTTCTTGGCACAAAAAGGCAGAAGTGGCCATATTTGAACATTTATTTCTTCCATCGATGAATGATGAAGGGTAGGGCTTAGTGTAGGGTTATATTTTAGACTCTCTTAGAATTCTTTGGCTACTGGGAACACAAAAATAGCCAGCCTCTCCAAGGGTTGCAAACTCAACTGTCTACAGAGGCTGGATAGATAATGTAAATGCATCAGTGAACTAAGTGTAATGAAATAGGGTGAGGCGAGGACTGTCAAACTAGGGAGCAAATGCTGTCTTCAAAGGAGAGCAACTGCCACTCATCTCCAGCCGATTGTCAGAAACGTGAGTGTAGAGTTGCATCTGGCTTTTCAGGAGAAGCTAGAAATCCAGATTTTTATGTGTGAAATTTCTAATTTCTAATCGTTGGCAACCAAATTCGAACTTAAAACAGTACATGAGACAACATTGTATTGCAAAACCGAATACGTCTGGAGGCTGGAGGCAGCTCATGGGCCACCACTCTATAATCTCTGCTGCTAAGTCCACTGTGAAGTCCTTGAGCAAAGAAAATGTGTCTTCTTCATCTCCATTGGGTAAAAGCCAAGTGGCTGGGTTTTGGCTGGGGCATGAACTATGAAGGCAATAGGCAGAGAGAGGCACAGGACGAAGCTGAGGGTGGTCCCTGGAGCAAAGTGGGAGAGGTGCCAGAGTCTCCTTTGGAACAGGAGCTGGTAAGGCTGACTGGCTGGGAGTGTCCAAGGCAGGCAATCAGAGGTACCTATATGGCCAGGGTGTCTGGTGTCAGAAGTGCATTAAAAGGCCAGGCATGCAACTAACTGCTAAAACTTAAGAATACATGACACTGGTGCTCAAGGCTGAGGTCAAAGTAGTTTCTGTCTTCGCATTCTGGAGTCTTTTTCCAGAACTACTCGGGCTCTTTCCTTTTCAAGGATTTCACAATCTGCAGTGTCTTCTTATTCCGAACTAAAACTAGAAGCCAAGCACTTTTCCCCCTAGAATTTATTTATATGAAAAGTGTTACAAAGTATAGACATTACATTTCACTATACATATTTATGAATCTTTATATAAAAGAACAAAATTAGATTGGATAAAAATATCTATGATAAAACCCATAGAGCTGTACAACGCAAGGAGTGAACCCTAAAGTATAAATTGTAGCTCATAGTAGTGCATCAGTATTGATTGACTCATCAATTATAACAAATGTACCATACTAATGCAAGGTGTTAATCATAGGGGAAACTATAAACAGGGGGAGAAATGGGGCATATGAGAACCCTCTCTGCTATGCTTAATTTTCTTTAAAACTAAAACTGTTCTAAAAAATAAAGTTTATTAATTAAAAGAAAAGAAACTTGACTACTGTGTTGAGAAAAAGCACAGAGGACATTTTTTTTTTCACCGAATCATAATTTGGAAAGTTAAAACACATATTACAATTTAAAACAATATTCGCTTTCTCACTGTTATCATTTATCTAATAATGAGGTCGAGAGCAAATTATTTTTCTTGTATTTTGGAAAAACTCAGCTTGCTCAAAAGTTGTGTATTTTGCCTAATTTTCTCAAATATCTCTAACCAAGTCTCTGAGTACTTAATTTGAATTACTAAGAGAGAATCTGCTTTTCAATGCTCACTGTAGATGTTTCATGATCTCCAAAATTGTTATTTGTTGAAATTTGCCTCTCCATCACAGTGCACCCAGTAGAGAGAATGAATTTTCACTTTAAAATAAGCCTGGAATAGTAATATACACGGGACAAAAAAAAAATCTTTTGAATATTTATTTGTTTCTCATTTGTAGGTACTTTCTGCTTGCCCATGAGGCTAGTAAGTCCTCGTTAAACTATAATTTAAGGACATGGTGTTCATTAAAAAGATCAGTGTGTGATAAAGAAGAAGCAGCACTTAAAAGGGATTTATGTCTTCTGCGGATGATTTTATTTATAATTTGCCCCATCTGAATCCAGTACGGGATTCAATAATAGGCCCTATTCACTTACCTCTCCTAAAGTTTTGTGATTCACATAGTTTGTATATAACTCATCTGTTAACAGCAGATCAGAGCTAAACCAGAGTGAGAACCACTGTTAGTGATGATCTTTCGCAATTCTTTTAGTTTGAAATGAAAGTGAAAACTTCAAATTATTTATGACTTTTGCAACTTGCTAGTTTGCACGGAGTCGTTAGAAAAGCACAGTCTTTAGTGCTGTTATGTTTTGATTCTTTTAGAAAAAGCATCGTGTAAAATAGTGGAAATAGTTTACTTAAAACTAGAACCAATGTTTTAAATTAGAATCTTTAAATTTTTATTTTTCTTAAACTCATGAACTATTGGAAATGTTTTTAGTCTTCTTTCAAGAGAAGACATCTGCCTCAGGTATCTTGAATTTAATATAATATTATTTGCATTTCACTTTGACTAAATCATCAAATTATTGTAGTGACTATTCATACCATATGAATATAAAAATATTTTTACAAGAACAACTTTCCTCAAAAACTGGAAAATCATCAAATGTGTTATTCATAGAGTTGATATGAGTGTACTATAAGAATCAATCCTCATCAAAGTTTTGATGAAGTTAGTCATCAGTTTCTAGAAAAAAGTCTTTAAACTGGTAGAATTTTCCATGTTGAAGTTATTATTAATGTTATCAGCTGCCATGCTAATCATCTTATCAACCACTGTATTGTGCTCAGAGCAGAGAAAGTATAATCATTTAATTGGTCACTTGTTGCACCTGGCAGGACATCAAGTCCAAGAACTTTTACATTATCTCCAGGAATTTTATTAAAATAACTTACTAATATAGGGACAACTTTTTGATTTTTGTCGTTAGCCAAAGCTGTCATGTTGCTGAAACATAAAATTTTACCTAGTTCTTATTGTTTGTTGTTAAATCTTTTGAGGTACTGGAGCAAATTTTTTTTTAACATTATACCTTTGGTTTGTGCTGATGGAAATATTTAAGTTCAAATACCATGAGCTCAGCCATACAGTGAAAAGATCTGAAGTCAAGATTGTGTTTTGTGGCGTTGTATGGAATTACCGCTTCTTTTCTGAGCATCTTTTCTGAGCTATTTCATCATTGAATCATGGAAGCTCCAGATATGACAGATAATGGCCATTCCTTTAAATTGAAAATGAAAATAGATAGCAGATTTGACCTCAACATTTATCTCACTACCACATAAGAAGTAAAATTCTACATGCGGAGTAATACTTTATTTTATTTTATGTAACAGTATTCCTCATTAAATGTTTTCTTTTCTTCCTGTCCCCCACTTTTGCAATCATTTTGATACTAAAATAAAACAATTTTAAACAAACCTCAGAAAGCTCTGATCTACAGGCAACGGCAGAAATAGTTACTATAGTTAACATCCCATATCATAGGAATCTGCTTTGCCTGATAACCACTCCACACTTATGAATATGTACATAGCTTCGGATTTACATGACATGAACTATTCCCCATCCCAGTGTTCACAGGCTCCAGCTTCTCCCTTTGTGTTCCTCTTTCTCCCTCAACATCCTAATGCTGTCTTTCTTTCCTTTAAAAGTATCTAGCCCCCTGCTTCCCCGCCCTCACTCTCATCCCCAGGTATCCAGGGACCCCATAATAAACCCTATGAGACATTCTACACAAACATTTATGAGTTATTGTGATAATTATTCAGCTTAGGATGCTTCATCATTTGTAGTTCTCAGCCTTATATTTTTTAATCCTTTAAAATGAACATCACTCGTTTGATTCTTTCAATCACTGTCTTCTAAAACCTTGGAAGTTTTGGAACATTTTTATATTTATACAAGAAATGAAACAAGGTATGGGAAATAAAAGTTTTATATCCAAGTCAGTCTCTTAGCAAGCTTGTGTATCCTGGCTCAAGTGGTTGCCTCCCTACCTGCCCCCATCTCCATCATTCTATCCCATTATCTTGTATTATGTTTTTCATTGCACTTAGTATATAGAAGTATCTTACATTTTTATGTATTTTGTATGTATGAGTTTATGGATCATGATTCTTCTTCCTTTAGAAGCAGGGGCTTAGTTTTGCTCACAGTTGTTTTCAGGTGCCTAGAGCAGTGTGCCAACAGTACTCAGAGCAGACTGGTTGAAAGGGAAACAAACCTGAGAAGCTGTGATGGTCAGTCCCTGACTCCAGAACTAAGACACCCACAAAGGACTCTTGATTGGGTGATGTGAAGGTTTCTCATGATATCAGCGTTTTGCTACACTTTTTGGAAAGGGTTGCCTCCTGACTCTCATAGCAAAACAGAATGATTTGAGAGGTAAATTACATCTATTTACAGATGATTGGAAGAAGCTCCTCAGAGGTCAAATAAGGACACTGAGGACATTTAGAGACCAAGGGCCAAGCAGAGGCTTTACCATAAAAGAGCACTGAATATTTTTTCAGGACTTACATTGGTGTGTTGCATAAACAGAGCTGCATAAGGTAACATTTTTTAAAACTGAGAAATGCTGAATAGTAATAGCTTGTTTTTCTTAGAAATTTATTAAGCATTGAATTATGTTATATAGGTATGGATTTCTAATTCCACATACTGTTTCAAGAAGTATTTTATAGCAGTAACTATATCCTGGTCTATTGAGAATATCTGCCTCTGGAAATCTAAAATATTAATATGTGAGTATTATTTTATCTAGAGTCATGGCATCATTGAGTGTCATACAGGGAAGTAACACAGAGACTAATAATCAACCCACTCATTTTTATAATAAAGATTCTGAGAATCAGAGAGCAAAGAGATTCATCTGAAGGGATTGAACTCAAATCCTGTGCTGGATAATCTTTATTTGTCCCTGAAGATTTACTGTCTCCCCTTTTCCACACTGTTTTGTGAACTGCATTGATCAAGTCCTCTTGCCCTCTGGCTTTCCTTTGTGTTCACTGGGTGAGAGGCAAGGGCAAGAGATTGGAGGAAGAGAGGAAGGCAAGGCTGGAGTATTTAGTCCCTCAATAGTCTCCCTACTGGGCTATGATGGCTGGGTTGCATTCTTTGAGGCCCCCACAGCTCTTGTAGGCTGCCTTCTCTCAATTCCAGTAACCATTTCCTCCCCTTGCCCCTTTATACTTAGAAATGATAAGACTTCTAGTTGTTGCTAGCTTCAGGGTGCTTCATCAGACTTGCTGGTTCCCCTTAACCCTGCCCATGCCTTTGCTACATAGTCCCTTTTACTTTAATCGTTAATGAATATGTCATGGGTTTCTTACAAGGGCTCTGGCCACACGTATTTGCATCCAGGTCTTATGACTCCTGTCCAGTGTTCTTTCCTTTTTACACTCCCCAATCTATAAATTGCTTTGGAAATACATATGACTCTATGTGCTTAAATTATATGGAAATATTTTTAAATACTTTGATGAAGAGGTACTAGAAACAGAATCTAAAAGTATGAGTAATGAGGACCACAGAAAGGGGAAAGGCTGACTTTACAGAGGTTCTGCAGGAAATCTTGCAAAGGTGAAATCTGACTGACACAAAAAATGGAACTGCCTAGAGCAGTAGTAGGGCAACGTGGTTCCTGTGTGGTTAGGACAAACTGGGTTGTAGCTTTCGGTCCTGCCACAGCTGAAATTAACCAACTCCGGGTGTGATTTTATGAGATACGTATGTTTCATCCAGCACAACCCCCAGACGTAAGCTACACACTTCACAAGTGCTCAGCTAAAGGAGCCACACATTTTCCCAAAACTAGATGAAAAAATTAGCTGTGTTGGATTTATTGAGAAGGAGTCTGCTGGCTTCCAGTGGGGTGTCTAATTGACATATTTTCAAGGGTAAAATTGACCAAGGCAGGGTTTTCACCTTATGTCCTGAATCCGCTGAAATATCATTTTTACATATTGGCATTCCATCCTCATTTACTCCCATTAGCTTCTTTTTCCTTGTGAAAGTAGAGTATGAGTGAAGTTATGAGGTGTAGAGGGAAGTTTCCTGAATAGAGCTATTTCTTAGAGGCAAAAATAATTTTTTTCTAGTCTTGACTCTGTCACTAACTTTGTGACCTCATTCGAGTCTCTGGGACTCAGGTTCTTCAGAGTAAAATGAAAACACTAGTTAGAATCATGTTGGAGGTCACTTTTGTTTTTCAGATTCTATGATCCTCTTAAGAACTAGACTAAGTGTGTGTGACAGAATCTTCCATCTCAAGCTCTCTGCCTGTTTGACAAAACAGTTTATATACTCAAGGCCCCTTCATTCTGGATCTTGGAATCTGTGTCACAGAGAAGGAAATAATGTCCCAGTGCTTTCAGCCTTTATGGATCTCTACAACTGATGTCAGATCCAGAGACCACACTTTCCTGGAGCTCATCCTCCTTCTGCCACTGTCTCTGGAGATGTGTCATATAGGAAACAGAAGGCAGGAGGTGGAATGTTTTAATATTTGTACTGTTGCGAGGGCCAAGAGAATTGTTCTAAATCTGGCTGGATTATCCAGATCATGTTTCCATTCCACTTGACTCCAACTGTCCACATGTATGAAAAAAATTCAGTCTAACGTTTTTCCTTTTTGATCTGCCCAAGGTCCAATGATCGTTTTAGCTAACTTTCCCCCTCATTAACCAGTTATTTTGATACCATATTGGACACAGCCTATGAAAAACTCAATTTTAATGTTTGCTTTCTGCAAAGGCTACTTAAATCAAGTGCCTTTAATTTCTTTTCTGCCTGGCAAACTTTTCCTCATAACTTTAAAGCGTAGCTCAAATACCATTTCCTCTGGGAAGTATTTGTTAATGACACTCATTCCTCAGGTAGAATTAATTCATGTCCTCCTCTTTCTCTGTGCTTCTCAGGCACTATGCACTCATCTCTTTCCTGGTATTTATCACCTCATAGAGTAATTATTTGTATCTGCTAAAGGAGGAATTCCAGGAGGTCAGAGAACTGGTTCTTGTGTATTTACGCTTAATTGGGGCTCTTTAAGAAAGGAGGAATGGCCAGAGGGAGGGAAGGAGAGAGGAAAGAATTTTGTTTGCCAAATGCTTGCAATGCTCTCTCCTTACACATATTCTGAGAGTGAATGACATATCTCATAGAATATGTATGAACGTCTTTGACAATGAAGTAAGAAGAAACCATTTGTGGTAGAGGACTGCTGAATGGTTTGTTTTCTCTTACTCACCCATACCTGACTTCTCTGTGGCTTAACTTTGGGTGTCCAAAGTTCTCCATTAGGAGAGGCAGAGATTCTAAGAAGAAAAATGCAATGACTTTATCGTTGTTAGATACCTATAAGAGATGGTTTCCTCTTTTGGGAGAACCCATCTCTGCACTTCCCCAGGGAATAATGGCATAAAAGAATTGCTGCATTCGGAATTGCTTTTTCTTTGGGATGAGGGAGTTGTCTGAAATCTCAGCCTAAGCATAATCAGTAAATGCTTGCTTTGGGCAAAACAATCCAGTCTGAGAATTAGATGCCACAGAATTCACCAGAGAGTGATGCAGCCAGGGAAATTGGGATATTATCTCTGCTGGAAGTCTGTGCCTCCACTAGCCTGGTGGTCAGCAGATGTCTCGGCATAAGTGTTAGAGTTATTGGCCCATGCAATCTTCAAGGATCTCAAAAACCTCCAGATTTCTGCTTCTTATCTTCTTGGTGGATAAGGCAGAGTTTCCTTACACAGTCTTTCTACTGTGAGAAGGTGGAAAATACTGTCAATTTCATATTTGTTTTGACTTAATGATACTAAACCTATTTGTTAAACTTTTGAAACTGTGACTGAACCGGTTGGTAATTTTGGCATTAATAAAATTGAGGTCATGCTGATGCTGATAATGTGAGATGCATTTGCTCTGTCAGTCCACTAGGGGACTGTTTACCATGAAGTATTCTGAAAGAATTTTAAAATCTTAGCAAGGGATCTAGACCTAGAAGTCAATAATGTCATCTAGATTTTTATACAGCGTAAGAATAAAGCCAAGAGAGATGTTACTGTACTTTTGGTGACTAATAGGTAAATGAATTTAGTCATTTTAACCTAGTCTTGGAAAATATAAAACATCCACATTTTCCAAGACTAGTTAAAATGACTAAATGCAAGACACAATTTTATTCAATCAAAAAATATTTATTAAGCATCTACAATGTGCCAGGCACTGTTCTGGGTGCTTCAGGTACATCACTGAGGCAAACAGACATCTCTGCTTTCATGGAGCTTACATTCTATGTAGGAAAAGAACAGGCAGTAAACAACACACATAGTAAATAATTATCTAATGTGTTAGAACATGACAAGTGCCATGGGAAAAAGGAAAAGTAAATAATGGTAAGGGGAATTGGGTATTGAAGAAGGAGAGAGTAGGAAGGTGGCAGCAGTTCCTCAGAATGGGTCTCATTGAGGTAACAGAATCTAAGCAAAGACCTGGAAGAGTTTAGGGAGTTAGCCAATCAGATAACTAGGAGAAGAGTGTTTCAGGAAGAGGAAACAGCTAGTACAAAGATCCTAAGGTGGGAAGGTGCCACTCTTGTTTGGAGAATAACAAGAATGACACGGTAGCTGGAGCAGAGTGAGCTGGGAGAGAGAAATAAGAAGTAGGAGGAAGACCACGGGGAGGCTGGAAGGTTTTACTCTGGGTGTTAAGGGGAAGCCATTGCAGAGTTCTGCACAAGGATGTGACACAATTTTGCATTTGTTTTAAAAAGATTACTTTGATCTCAGGGTGGCAAAAGTCCAGTGTTACAGACAAATATAGGCTACATGGTAAATTTGATCAGGCAAAACCTGATAATAGGACACTTTTCCAAGATTCACAAGATACAGCATTCAAAAAAAGCATTTGGATTCTGCTTCCAGAATGTCTTAGAGTTGTTCTCCTTCATCCATTACATTAAAATAAAAAGTTACAAAGATCTTATGCTAGTCACAGAGTATGAGAGCCTAGGATACAAAGGTGGACAAGATGTGGTCTCTGTCCTCTCCTACAGTTCCCACTCCTCCAAAAAAGAAAATTTAGATCCTTGATCTCAAGATGATATATTTTTCTGCTATATGTCAGGTGCTTGCTCCTTTTCTTGAGATAATCAATGATTTTTTTGTTGGGAACCCTTGCTTGAAGAAGATAGAGTTCAGTTTGTCCCAGTCACTGTGTGGTGAAGAGATAAACTCTAAATTGTCATTTCTATCAAGAACTGGGTTCTCCCTCCATCATCCTCTGAGAGGGATGTGTGGCTATAAGGTAGAGGATAGAAATGGTGGTGTCTGAATAGAGAATTTAAGATTCTTAGTCCATTATCTCTGGACCTAAAGAGCAAAGTCAAATCCAAGAGTGATATGCAGCACTCAGGGCATTCAAAAGACATAGCTTGGAACCCAGGGAGCTAAGAATGTGGGGTTGATATAACCCATCTTAACAAGAAAGAGAAGCAGATAGTGTATTGGTTTACTAGGGCCGCTATAACAAAATGATACAGACTGGGTGGTTTAAAGACCAGAAATTTAATTTCTCACAGTTTTGAAGAGTAGATGTTCAAGATCAAGGATGACATGTTTGATTCCTATGGTTAACTTCTCCTTGTGTCCTCACGTGGTCTTTCTTCCATGAATGTACATTCCGATGTCTCTTAGTCTGTCCAAATTTCTTCTTCTCATAAGGACACCAGTCAGAGTAAATTAAGGTTTATCCTAATGGTCTGTTTTAAACTTAATCACTTCCATCTCCAAATACAGTCACATTCAGAGGGACAGACGGTGGGGACTATAACATATGAATTTCGATTCAGCCCATGACAGGTGGAATAGTCTCATTGTTTAAGTCTAAGACTGATATCTTGGGAGCATTCAGGCATTTCCACAAAGGAACTTTATATATTTTAGCACTGACTTTCTGTGCAAAAATACGAGATCTGCTATAGGCAGGACCCACATCTGAGTTAGGTTTTTAAAAGAAAGAATGGCATTGTGTACCCTTTCATTCAAGCCCCTGAGTGTAGACTGTGGCTATAGAACTTACTTACATGGAGGATTGAGCCAACCTTGGCCTTAGTGGGTTTCTCCAATTAATAGACTCAACAGACAAAGCAAAGTAGGAAAATTGATTGAAGGACAAATGGTTCTCTCGCCAATGTATAGTATGTTCTGAAAGGATCCCATTTGGTAAGCATTTAGTTCTTATTTTCGAGTGATGACTCTGAGATGATCTCAGAAATCAAGCTAGAAAAGAACACATTTATGGTTAGATGTCCTGATATCGTGTTTGCTGTTATATAGGAATTTTGCTTTAGAGTTTGAGCATGGTCTGACAGATAAGGCCTGCAAAAGGGGGATGGATTTGTTTCTAGACTTCCACATTCTCATCCTTTTTCCATTAACCTGGTTCAACATATTCTCATGAATACTAGGCAATCACTCTTATTCTCTAACCTCAACACACTTTGCAAGTTGCAAATATCTGTTAAGTCCTAGAATCCTCAGTTTGGAGTTACTTTAGGAATCATCACATAAATTTGAAAGAAATAACAATTTATGTTATGATATTAAACAGAGATGGCGAGTAAGTTATTTGGAGAAGGCTGGTGGTTCAGATATCTCTCCACTGAAGGATATTATCTTGATAGACCTTCCAGACTCCAGGGTTTGGTCTTCAGATCTCAAAATATCAAGATACCTAATTTGTCATCTTATTGAAAAAAAAGAATTTGTTTTAGAGAAAGAATTATCAATAACCGAATTAATGAGACATGTATAATTTTAGTGAAAAATATGACTATCAAGAGGACTAGACAGTCCTGTCTTCAGAAAAGCCCATTTGGTTTCTGTAATCACCATGGGAAACTATGTTATAATCAGAAGGTTGCTTGGTGAGTCAGAGACCTAAACAAAGGGAGTTACTTACATGATTCAAATGTTTAAATGCAGGTATGAAAGATAGATTTCATTTCAGGGGCAACTCTTACTGGTTGTTAAGGGCTTTAGAGAGTGTTGAGAAGTATGAGGCCACATTTAGACTTGGTGGGAAAGCGACAGTTCATTAGAGATGTCTTCCATGGGCACAAGATCAAAAGGAAGTGACATGTGTGCAATATTTGAGCCATCCTTAGTGTAAAATCATCAGACAATGATAGCCTTATGAATTTAGACACACAGACACATGTACATGCACATATACACACGTGTACACATATTTTTAGGGCTGGAGGCTCAACCACCCCGGGCAGTACTTGATTGACAACCACTGACGTCCTTTTTCAGTGCTTCAGTATGTGACGGATCTTTCTTCTGACCAGCCCATTCTTTCTCTAGGTATGTTCAGTCATGTCAGAGTTAAGTGCTACAGGTCTGAGAAAGAGCTAGTGTCTTTGAGATTGACTGCAGAATTCTGCTCTTAGCCATTTTATGCTGACTTATCTTATTGTTCCCAGAGGGCAATCTTATTTACTAGATTTGGATATCTCTCTACAGCCCCTGTGTAAGGAAAAGAATAATCCTTTTTAGTAATTGTCGTACTTTGGGAAAACTGTTTTCAAGCTAAATCTTACTTGGAACCCCAATATATTAAGCAAATAAAAACAACGGGCAGATTTCTCTGGAAGTCTCAACCTTCAACGTTAGGCAGTATTTTCTGTGTGTAGAAGCCTAGGAACACATTTTCAGTGAGCCCAGGGGATGCATGGAGTAGTATTTGAAAATCACTTACCTAGTTCAATTCCTTCAGTTCAGATATGAGAAAATCCAGGTCTTAGAAATTAAAATGGTTTACTCAGGACTATACAGAATAGAAGAGGCTGTGCTGAGTCCTGGACTGGTGTTCTTTCCATGAGTCCAACACTAATGGGTTTGGGGAAGTGTCTGTCAATACCCCAGTGGCCTAGTCTTGTCTAAATTGTGGGTCTTCAAGGGGAGGAGTAGCCCCAGGCTTACCTGAGGGGGCATGCTGAAGACCCTATGGAGAAATATATCTGCTTTGTCTCTCTCTTCCATTTCATAAGTGAAACCTGACAGCATAGATTAGAAAAATAATAAAAGGCCATCTCATCTGTGTTCCTTATTTATTACACATTATCCAGGTATCTGGTTGCAAAACCTGCACTCCTACTCCTCTCTCATTGTTAACAACAGTTCGAAGCAGAACACACTGACCTGCTTCATCAGATAACATCGGCATTTCAGTGAGTGCTCCCTTCCCAGGTGGCTTCCACCCTCCCTCTCTAATACCCCTCTCTTCGCTCTCTGAAAAAAATTCAACAAGGGAATACTTCAATTATAGCAAAACACCCTTCCTTTACTTGAATGACTGCTTCTATATCCAGTCAAGGAAAAAATAAAGGGAGATAAAATTGCACCCCCTTGAAAGAAAATAGACTATCCAGATTGTAGGATCAGACAATGGAACCTGAAGGAATGTGACCTAGTTTGCCAAGGTGGGGGGTATCTCAGTCCTCCTCTTTGGATCCTGTTAAACGTCCTTCTCCCCAGCCCATGGAGGACACCAAACTTGCATGAGCGAGCAGCTCTTCTTCATTCTTTATGAGAGAGAGAGAGAGA